>NW_019525453.1:1656850-1658751 GCF_002814215.2 Seriola lalandi dorsalis | reverse complement strand
GGGTGGGGGGGCTTCCTGAACAATTGAACGAAATGAAGACCAGTGAAGGGGTTTATTGAGCTATAAAATGAAGCGATCCCAGACTCCCACCGTATCTTTTCCTGACAGCTCCTCTGGACGGCACCTTCTAAAGGAGGGAGATTGGCAGAAAAGCCATCCATCCCTAAACACAGCCATCACTTCCCCATAATTACCCAGGAAGAATCAAATTAGCTCCTGACAAGATAATTCAGTGACTGCCTTCATCTGCCTCGGACTCCTCGTGCCCACGGATAAGACAGCTAAACGCTCGAGCTTTTGATAAGATTTTATAGTCGAAGGCGGAGCAATTTACTGAAACCTCGTCCGTCTCCAGTATGTGTGTGTACGACTGCATGTGTAAACCTGTGCTTTTAAACATACACTGTATGTGTGTGTTAGTGTGTGTGCCACTGATGGCCCTTTAACGTATTTTGCCTTTTGAAGTTGATGGTGCACTTAAGAGTGCCAGAATTGATTAGCAGCAGGAAAAGTGGCGATCACTGTGCTCTTTGCTTGACTGACACACCATCATCGGAGTTGTTTCCTACAGAATTGAAAAGGGAAGGAAGTCCAGTTGGAATCAATTAGACGAACCATTATGTGCAGTTTGCTGATGTTACTGGCTAAGAACATATTGGCAAAAGCTTCAGAATTAACAGCGTTCCCTTGTCAGCTTGACAGATCGTACTGGCTCATTCTCTTTGGAAATAACTGCTGTCTTTGAATAACGCATCGATTGCTGTTGTTAAAAAAAAAACTCTTACTGTTTAAAGTGGGTGTTAAGGTCAAGATTAAAGGTGGAGTGGAGACAGTCAACATGTATGAACCAACGCATGATGTAACCTTCCAGATCACCAACACATCTTCACATCAAAGAACAACACTGTATCTCTGGCAAGGCAATATTATATTCAAGTGTAGAGTGCCAAACTATTACCCGTAATAGACACACTGCTTTTAGTGTGTTTTCATGCATTTCTTATCTGAAATTCTAATTTCCAAATAACAGCTCAAACTGTTTAATGTGTCATTACCTTTAATACGTCGGCACACCTGTAATTGGGTTCATCTCCAGTCCCCTTAAAAACTCCACTAGTTCAAAAGCCCTCTCTCATCTTAGTATTTTAGACACCTCCGTTCTTGGAGTCTACGGATAGAGCCTTGAAGGTGATTTATATACTCTTCCTAAAGGCACCTTTCAGCCTGTTTACAGAGCATCGAGCAGCCATTACAGATTGGCCTTGGGTTATTGATGGGCGACTCAGTAAAAAGTGGCCTTGCGTCGGCGGAAAGCAAGTCAGCTGTCAGTCTTTTATTTTTTCGTGTGATAGCCCTTAATCTCTGGGCGATGAGTCACGCACAGAGCTGGGTATGCGCCTGTGTGTCGTTGTGCTCGCATGTCTACGAATGCATAGAAATGTGTCTTTGAATGTGGGTTGATGCACCTGTTTTTTAAGACCTAGACAAAGAGATGTTGTATCATCCATGTGTGACACAAGCACAACTTTGGAGCTGGTCGCCTGACATGCATGTGTTTTCTATATGTGTATGTATGTGTGTGTGTGTGCGTGTCCTCACCCCCTGTGAGAAGTAAAACGCTGCAATCCCCAGAGGCCAGAAACAGCAGAGCATGGAGAAGATGGCCAGGCCGAGGTGGTCTCGTGGAGGGACGACAATGAAGTTGTCCTCGCTCTCACTGTCGCTGGAGCAATCCGTCTGCACAGAGAATAGCAATTCAGGTCAAAACACACACACACACACACACACACACACACACACATTTTGTGCCATTTTTGTTTGATCTGCACAAAAACTGAAGTGTAAAGGTGAGAAGTCGTGTTTTGTTTAGTTTTTTTTTTTCTTTTGGGTGGGGTGTGGTG
>NW_019525453.1:1640100-1656830 GCF_002814215.2 Seriola lalandi dorsalis | reverse complement strand
GGGGGGTTATGTGTGCAAGTGGCATCCTGGCACATGTCACGAGTCTGAATCTTCATATATATTGTCACAAAGACATTAGACTGGTATCAAGCTTCTCATGTAACGCTCAGCAAGAAAGTGAAGAGGCGTATTTTCCAAAATGGAGAACCATTAATTCACAGTAAACAAGTTCAAATTAATTGCAACTTCAGAAAAGACACTCATCCTACAAACAGTACAGTTGACAGCTTTAGTCAAATCCCTCAATCCTTAACATGTCATATACTCACAACACCCAACAACATCCCTCTGGGCCAATCATACACAACAAAAGGTGTAACAAGTCCGTGCATTGATTTCCTATAGTTTTTGTAAAGGTTTGATCATTGCTGAAGTAGCTCTGGAGACAAACAGGTGGATTGAGGCAGATTTTATTCGGAAAAATGAAAGAAGAAGTTTTGCCTTGTGCACTCCAGTCCGTGCACAGGTAGATGTGATTTTCGAGTCGACTGGGTGGGGAAAAGAATATGCGTTCATTGAGAAAGAGAAAGGCATTTGTGTAATGGGAAACAAAACATAGACGAGTCGCCACATGCAGGATCATTTGCTTCTACGTAATGTCACAGCTCGTATTCATGGACTTTTTGCGATGGCCCATTAGTTTCTCATTAGTTTTGAGATATGCAGATCCCTACATTTTGGCATCTAAACAACAGATGGCATTAAAAAAAAGCTACGGTTGAAAGTACTCTTCATTTCAGATGTGAAATAGTTATGAATCAAACGCACCTCCTCCCTAAAGCTTTATGAAACTATTTCACGCTCCATGCAACATTCCTCACATGGAACTGCAACGCCTGCGGCAAAAGAGAATAGACACTCGTACATCTGCATACAGATTCTCAGTCCTGATCCACAGAAAGAAATATCAGTGCGCTTCACAATATTAAAGTTGGTTTGTTATGGCCACTTTAACCTCTAACATACAGATACGCAAACACTCATTTGCAGTTGATCTTCCCCAACAACGAAGACAAGACTAGGATTAGAGATTTATTTTCCACCGTGTCTGTGATGAAAAGAAGTCGCAGATTGAGGCCACGGTTTCTGTAAGAGCAATTAAGATGCATCCTTCACACATCATCCTGTTTGAGGGATGAGCCAGCATCAGCAAGGAACACGAAAAATAAATGAAAAAAAAAAAAAAAAATCAAGGTTAACAATATACTGTTTTGTCAAAAAAAAAAAAGAGTTCAATATTAAATTGAACATTTAAATCAGAGATGGGGGGTAAATCAGGAAAATGATGTGGACACAGAGGAAGCCTTCCTGAATTTACACAAAGATGGTAATCTGACGAAGGACATGCCCCTACCACCCTTGTGCTTTTCCTGATTTTTTAGCAATGGGACATCTTGTCAACATGTAATCCTTTATTTTAAAGTATTTTCAGTGGGTTTATAACTCTTAATCCCTGCATGGGTTCTTGGTTGTGGTGTGCCTAATGAATCTGGACTTTTATTTCAGATACCCTCAGAATACAGTGTTTAAGCCTTATCACACTCTGTTATTTCATTTTAAATATATATATATATATGTCTTTTGATTTGTCGATATGTTGAGTCTTCCTGCTGAGCGGCAGCCCAGGCTGATGTACAGCGTGTTGGCCACGAGGCTGCATTGGAATAACACATGTTGTGTTAGATGAAATTGTTGTCTTTTCTGGCTGACTTCCACCAGGCTCATGACTCACTGCAAAATCCCAACGATAAAGGGCACGGAATTGTTTTTCTTTTTATAACTTTTATTACTTTTGGAGGCATTTTACACCTGTATTACACTGTGAACAATTGAGAGATCACAGGGAATGAAGGAGAGAGATGAGGAATGACCCAGGGGGATGCTCTATAGCTGATAGTCTCAAGGCCACCAGGGTGTCCTGAGCTTGCTGAATTTATTTTATATTGCTACATTTAGGATAAACATTACTGGAAGAGTTTATATTAGGTTCAGATTAATACAAAAGCATGTTTTTGTGCATGAATGATTTAAATAAACAAGGGCACTATGGACCACTCTATTAAAACCTGCAATTTGTGTTATGTATGAGTGTTTTATTGCAATAAGAGAGAGTGCACTTCAGTGGTGTTTGCTTTGTAGTAAAAGTTAAATTACTCAAGCTAGGTAAGAGTGTTAGGAAAGCATTTGCTTTGAGAGGTGAAACAGTTTTCAATTAATTTTAATAACACACACCCCTTATAGCGCGTTTGAATGATTGATGATGAGGATTAGTGAGTGGGTGGTTGAAATGTGTTGGGGCCCTGCCCACTAATGGTAGAGGAAGCACTGGATTGATTTTCTTCAAAAAATAGACCTATAGAAGGAAAAACAAGTGTATTAAACTCCAAAACCCACAGAATACGCGAAACCTTTCCAACCTGCCTGTGCACTCAAAGACAATGCCACTCTGTGTCATCAAGCTATACTTATGAACCTGTTAAAAAGCTGTGAGCACAAGCTCCTGTCGAGAAGATCGATATATTTTCATTTTCTTCATAATGCTGCTCTGAGGCAAAAAAGGTCATAACACATGAGCATAATGCAGCCTCCATTCTGCATAATGTCATTCTGCTGTCATGGCCTTAAGCAAGCGCTATAGTGCAATCTCTGCAGAGACAGCCCTGCTCTGCTCTGTGCCTTAGAGCTCACTGACAATATCTGCACAGCCTTCTGGCTGTTTGGAGAATGAAAACACACATCATCCAGGGATCCTAGCTGTTTGGTTTGGGTTAGGTAACCAGGCAAGACAGAGAGAGAAGTTGGAGAGGCAGAGGAAGTCAGTCAGCCAAGAGAACAATGAGGTCAGCTGGAGTCGGTACAGACCTGCAGACAGGTCAGCATGCACAGGAAGCTACATGCAGACCTGCCGGGCATGTACAGGAAGGTCATTAATCATAACGCTTTCAAATGGTTGCAGGAGATCAAGAGCAGATGAAAAGAGGCCACCAATCCCTCTGCAAGACTGCCCCATGCACCCATTATTATAATGGTGTGATCACACCATAATCTCTTACTTTTCCTCAAATCTGTGTCATCCAAATTCTAATCAGACTCTCAGGAACCTCTGCTCAAAAGTTACAGATCGCAAAACTACTCCATCACTGATAGGCCTTTGGATTTGCTGAGAGGCTGCATTTGAATTAAAGGAAACACAATTTTGTTTACCAATTTTCGACCTGACTTTTAATGAGTGTGTGTGTGTTTGTGTGTGTGTGTGTTTGTGTGTGTGTGTGTGAATGCGTGCACATTGTCATTCATTCACCACCTCCCCAGTACTAGAAAGTCCTAATGACTATGCATGTTGGCGCTGCTAGCTGCGCTCAGATATGTCTTGTGGGGCATAAATCCTGTCAGCATGAGGCAACAGGCTGACAGGTAACGAAGAGCTAATGGATGGTTTCACCACTCTGCCATGACAGCGTAACCAAGAGGAGGGCTTGTGTAATTTATCTGTTGCCAAACTGCCTCCACAACATACAGGAAATGTGTCCCTGTCCACTTTTTCTTTTTTTTTTAACCCCCTGTTCTCCATTCTCCAAACCTGGACATTTGTCTAGGAGCCTTTTGTCCTGATTTTCTGTCAAGTAAATGTCTCATAGCATGTCTCCTGTGTGCATCAGGAATGCAGGTAATCATTTTAAGATGGGTGTTTGGGTGAACATCCATTTTAACACCCTATACTGTGTGCAAAGCCTCCTACAGGCTGTCACATTATTTGATTTCCTTTTTATTTGTGATATGCAAACCTACTAAAGAGCACGTCTACCGTTTGATGATGATTCCTGTCCATAATTTACACATGGTAGGAAAATAAATGTAGAAAGACACATGGTCTACATGTTGTGACTGCTAATAGACACAGTAATCTGGCCAGAGCAATGTACATTTATTACATTTCAACTGCATATATTTGGCTATATTTTAGTAAAAGAACGCTCCTCCGTACCATCCATGTGTCTGTACTTACTTGTCTGATTTTCCTTTCCAAATGAAATAATAATAAAAACTGACTGACTATACCTTCTCTACTTACTTTACCTCCTTGAGGACATAAAGAGAGCAATCAGTCAGTCCCAGTTTTCTTCATATACCCTTCTTTGATGCTTTTGAATGCAGATTCATGGCATGAGAGCTGACTTTTTAAATTAGACGCCATAGGCCTCTATAGGGAAAACGTGAATGTATCATTTCCCATTGCCATGTTATAAAATACATCCAACATAACGAGTCCATAGAAAGACAGTAACAGTAAAATCAAAGAAGAAAGAAAAACCTTTTATATTTCAGCAACGCAGCAGCTTGCTTGAATATATAAGAAGGAAAATCCATACCACAAACACATCACAAATGAAAACACACTGACCACCCTGAATCAAATTAAACCACCCACAGAAATTAACTTTGTCTTTCACAGCCATTTTATGAAGCAAAAGCCAGCGGTTGAGATTACGCAAGTTAATTGCTTTACTGTGCGGCTGCACAAAGGTATGGAGGGAGGTCTGGATATAGAAACAAACTACTTCACAACCAAAGGGAATTCAATTACTTGGCTGAATGCATAAGCAAAGTTAATGAGCAAATGCCATTAAAGAGGCAATACTGCACCGAATGACATTTTCAGCACATTTACAGTGAAGAAGTATTCATGGGAAATCACAAAAACTGCGCATGATGTTATCTTGTGTTATCTAGTATCTGCAACAGTGTCCTATGTCCATGGGAAAACATGCAATTTGAAAAGGGAGCCAGCAGAAGTCATTAGGATCTGTGCGCGCTTAATGGTTCCCTGTCATTTAATTACGTTTCTACAAAAGACATCGCATGTTCGCTTTGCATAAGAGTCATCTGCAGGTCATCTGGTCTGTCACAAGGCGCGAGTCGCGTCCCCTGCATCCTAATGTAGCATCAGTGCAATATGCGCTTGGTCTCTATCCACACCAGATGGTCATATTAAGTTATGCCGGGGCAGGAGCTCGCGGCCCCAGATGTGACTGCGGTGTAAGGGTTTGTAATTTATCAGGCAGTGTGACAGAGGGCTACCAAACATTGTGGCTGGGAAGAAAGAAATACAAACTTTACCGCGCAGTTAATAAGACCCTTTGATTTACACAGTGCCGGGCTCAGCAGCCGCATGAGGAACCTCAGAGGGACACTCAGTCACAGAGTATATGATTACAATGATAAGAGCCTTGTCATGATGCAGTCCTCTCAGACATGCATCGCAGTCTTTTGGGGGGGGGGGGTACTACCTGTGGTGAATTAATGAACAAAATATTTGTTATTTTTCTTTCCGTTGCCCCTGTGGCCTCTTGTTGACAGGTGTGCAATTTAGAATGGTGTAATGAGGCTACAACAGGGAAACACTACACATCACACTTAGTATTCACATCGTGCTCTGTAAGCAGGTTGAAATGCGAAAGGAAAAAACCGGGCTGTGGATCAGAGAAATCACTGATTAAATCTCGCAAAATAATAAGAAATTATTGCCCTGTGAAGCCAGAATACCTCTTGTATATCCCACATTAATAGTATTAATAACGTACTTCATATATTACAAAATTAAAAAAGAAAAGAAAGAAAGTCTTTGACAAACACTTGACCAAAAACAACTGGATTAAAGAATTTAAATACTAGCTTTAGGGCTGCATGCTGAATCATCCTTCCACACACACAACCAACATCAAATCCACAAATCCAACCAAAGATTTCAGCTATAAGCAAAACCAGCACCTTCCTATCGAACAAGATGCGTGCCACTCTGAGATTGCAGCTGCATTAGAGTGAGGCGTCTTGCATCTATAATGTAGCGGGTAATTGATTAGCTTGTGCCTGGCTGTTTAATATGGGATATGACAAGGCTGTATTACATATTCACAGCCAATGAGAAGGTGTCTGACTGGACCTGCAAGACTAATGGAGAGGGACAGAGTGGATATAAGGCTCAACATCCCCACGGTATTGTACCGATTACCACATCACAAAAAGCCTTATCTCCTCTTAGGTTGTTTTTGAGTAAAAAACCATCTAAATCCATCTAAATCCAACAGACTGATGAACAATCATTATATGTCTGTCCGTGAAAAAATGGTTCAGATTTGTAACATGTAATCATCCCCCGAAGGGCTGCTATTACTCAAACTCATTGCATTACAGAAGCATCTTTCTTGTTATTCACTTTTAATACTCTGAGCTGCCATTCAGGCGAGGATTAAAGAAGTACCAGTGAATTTTGGCTGAGAGACAATAAAGTGCTACTTCATTCTTCTTTCTGGAACTTTATCGAAAAGCAAGAATGAGGACAATCTTTTATTTCCTATTTTCTATTTTAACCACATCTTTCAGTCCAGCCATTTTAGCAAATTTTGATACTGAAATTTATACTCTGATAAAATGTAAAAGATATTTAAAAGTATTTAAAAAATGTAAGACTACTTCCATAATTCGTAGGTTAAAACATCCATGATGCACGTCCCAAAATACAGAGTAAATACAGCAATGCCAGAGGCTTCTAATTCTAGTCGTGACCGTGGTCATATTGCATTTGCCTAACACACGTTCTAACAACATTCCCGTTAAGTACAAAATAGGATTGTATTATGTATTGCAGCATATAGAGTAACCTGTGTCCCACAATAAGAGTTGTATCCTGCGAGGGAGCATCCTTCAAAGGACCCGAAGGCCACGCTGAACCTACACTGTGAATCCCTAAATGAGAAGTGGAGACCAAAGCTAATGGCGCACTCGGGTGTTCCTCTTAACTCCTCTGGTAAAGCTTTCACTTTTCATCAACAAGTAATAAAATGGCTGGCAAAGTGTAACCAGTGAGAAACTGAGACAACAAAGCTTGTACAGGAAAGAGTTGTTCATGTTGGAGCACAAAAGCTGTTTACAGAACCATATATACAAGTATGGTACAGAGCCATCTTCTTCTTCTCTCTTTTAGAAAATGCAGTGTAACCAAATACACCTATAGTGTAAAGAATAGTTTCATTATTACACAATCTTTGGGAAACTGCTTCACCCAGTTAGGGATGACCAATTCAGCCAGTGTCAGTTGCTGGTAACTCCCACTCTACTCCGAGAAGGGACAACGTAGACAGGAGACAGTAGAAAACCAGTGGACATGTACCACTCACTACAACTGTAGTCTGACTCACCGGCTTCCCTTGCCTGTTACCGCTTTCAATATCCCCTTCACCGTGGGAAACAACAACAATCTCCGAGCCAGCAACCCACAAGATGAAAATGTCACGTTTTGATCAAGGATCACACAGTTAATGACATTATGATTGGTTTAAAGAAATGCAAATAAACCAGTGTTTTTCCCCCGATAGCAGAATGATAATAGGTACAGCCAGACCATTCTCCACAGTGCAGATAGGTCTGGCAATTACTTGCGACTACTACAAAAGTGACACAATTTTTCCACCTGGAAACGTTGCCAACTGTGGTCCACGGTTAAAAAACTGTTGCCGGAGTGTGTTTGCTGCTGTACCATTCTGCTGCCCCACATGTTGTACTTTCCTGTCTGAGTTTGGAGACTGTACCTCTGGTTTTATTTGACTCAAACTGTCAGAAACTACTTTGCACTTTTACAGTTGATCAAATCGTAAGTCTTGAGCTGAGCTCTTTGAGATCAAGCTTTCAAAGGGAGAGAAAGGACAACGTTGTACTTTTAAAGGGCATATCTCTTCAAAATGAACCGTAAGCTTTTATCATTTCCTCTGCACAATGCACATGGAATATTAAGTGTAAGTAAACAACGTTGGACCAATCGGTGTTTGAAGTTTATGGCCTTATTTATGAAAATAACCTCTCTTTAATCCTCATTCCTTATTCTAAATTATCAGACCTCTTGCTTCCCTATTCTGCCTCCCTTGGAAACAGCCCGCTTTACTCTCCAAGTGGCCATTAGTGTGACGTATGGTGCTGTGTGTTACTGCGTGAAAGTGAAGGAAGGCACGTGCAAATGCTTATTGAAAAGCACTGAATCACACATTTCTCTTCCACTCCATCCCAGCAAGCACAGGATATCAGACTGCCAGCTGAGTCAGGGTGGCATGCCTTCATTTCGCATCGGACAGCACATTACAGTTGAGACGTTATGATGGTGCAGGCTCAGTAGGCATTCACTGTTCCTGTGATTGTCGTGTAATTGCACAGATTGAGAACTACATGAGCAGCATTAGCATTGAGAAGGAGTGGAGCGTCTTCTGAAATGTAAATTCAGCTTGCCTCAGGAACATCATCTGCCTTTTGAAGGAATATTCACCTCATTCATCTTTACAGACTTTACAACTTCAAATGTCTGTCATGGTCTCACACGCAGTGACAGGTCGTCATGTTGTGCTCCTTTTAGATGTATGATTTCAGCGGTACAAGTTGAGCAGTAAGGTTTGACTTGTCATATTTGCTGATCATGTGAAGAGGCAGTCGCAGAAAGAGCAACATTTTAAAAATGTATATATATTTTTTTTTTAAATAAAACATTTGTGCTGAAGAAAAATGAAAAATTGGAGAATAATATGTCATTTTGGCTGGAATTCTCACCAGGACTACTCATGGGAAATGCTTGACATTTCAGATGTGACAGATTTTTTTTGGGGGGGGGGCTTTTTGTGCCTTTAATGGACAGGACAGTAGAGGGGGAATGAAACGCAGGAAAGGGCCGTCCGATGCGGGAGTCGAACCGGGGGCCAGCTGCAGCGAGGACTGCGGCGACGCCCCATGTGACAGATTATTGATGTTTGAGATGCCTGACTGGATGGTGACCTCACAGTGAGGGATAAAGTACCAAAGAGTACATGTGAAATGTTAGGATTCCAGTGATAGGAAGCAAATCAAATTCAATATTTTTTGTTTAACTTAAATTTAGCGTGTTTTCAGATTTAATTGAAATTCCTTTCATTTCAATGAAGGAAATGTCTGTTAGATTTTTCAGTTATGCTCGTGTGATACCTGTGATTCATTGGATCTAGAAACCAGGGTATAGGACTTATTTCTTCCTGGTAAGTTTTACAGCATTTATTCAGCAATAATGTTATATCTTTTGACATGTCACGATTCATTTTTCCGGCACCGCAGAGTGACGATTTCTACAGCTCAGACAGACGCACCAAACCATGGAATAAATTTCCCCGCTTAGCGAAGGAGAGCAGGCTCTAAAATCCATTGGACAGACTCGCTCACAGCTGAATTGAAATGATCCAAGAGATCGTTTTGTCATTTACTGCTAAATGAGAAATGGGATATCGCTGAAAGATTCCACTAGAATATATGACACAGGCTCATATCAGCTGCTGGACCTCTCAGAAAAGGAACAATATGTGTGCACTGAGCTGAAGCATGACTACATTTTAAATTTAAAGAAGGCATAAGTGTTCATGTCCCCTCAGATTTAGTGAGAATGGACAACCCCTCCAGTCAAACCTGGCCTGATCTAAAATGCTGCAGAGATGAGGTGGAGGGCAGCTAGAAATATATTTATTTCAGAACTGATCTCTCTATTATTTTTACACCCACACACATGATTTTACCAGCCCAATGCCTGAGCTAAAAAAAAAAAAAAAAACCAAGAGCACACTCAGAAAAGCTGAGGAGAAGCCATTTTTATTGAAATGCTGCTCATGAGCAGGACTACCACATGTTCACATTATCATTTGAATATAAAATCTATTGATTCATGCTAATTTCATGCATTGGAGAAGGTGTAACAAATGGCAAACAAACAGAGATGGCAGGCCTTAGCCCCAAGTTCAATTGCTATTGTAAGTGTGAATACATGAACATTTTAATGGAGCAAATCACTGCCAGATCAAAGATGTTAAATGCGTTTCCACTAGTTAACTCTCTGTATAGTAGTTTGCATTGTCAGAGGAGTAGACCAGCTGGTCAGACATGTTGCTGCAGCGATTTACAGTATAAAGAACACAATTTGCAGTTGCTCGTCCTCTCTCCTTGCATTTCTGACTGTATATGTGCTTGGAGCGCGTTTCCTGATAAATAAACATGTCATTTTGAACAGAACTCTGTCCCTAAAGCAAGCAGAACTGAAATCCCGAACGTAATGACCTGATTTACATCATTAGTTGTTTTGTTTTGTTTTTTTGTTTTTTTTTATCTTAAAAGGAAAATGGGTATTATTGCCAGTTATTGATGAGATACAATTCCTGTTTGGTTGATGTTGAGGTGCATTAGAATTTACTGAACGTATTTTTGTGCGTCTATAATAGGATTTGACATTCGATTTTTCATAATTATTTAGAAAGTGATTTAATTTACAGTAAATCTATGTTCTATGAGATGTTCTGAATCTTGTTCATTACCGACGACGGCCTGCTACTGTTTCAGACAGGGTGTGATTCCCGTTATATGGTTCCTGCTGCTCGTTACTGCTGCTGCTGCTGCGGCTCGTTACTGTTACTGCTGCTGCTGCTGCAGCTCGTTACTGTTACTGCTGCTGCTGCTGCGGCTCGTTACTGCTGGTGCTGCTGCTGCTGCTGCTGCTGCTGCTGCTGCTGCGGCTCGTTACTGTTACTGCTGCTGCTGCTGCTGTTGCTGCTGCTGTTGCTGCTGTTGCTGCTGCTGACCGAGATGAGTGTGACGACAGGTGTTTGCTGCAGACTTGGCAGGATTCATTCTCACTCCATACAACCGTTTGTTTTTCCGTGAGCTCCACCATTAAGCGCGCCAACGAACCTTAATGCAAGCTTGCTTAAAGAACAAATTAAACTTAAAAAGTGCACTGAGGTTAAAACAAACTGGTAAAACACTAAACCCACTAAAACTACCCACGTCTTTTGGTTTTTCTTTTATATTTTTCATATCGGGGTTGTGCTCGACGTGGGATTCCTGCATTCAGTTAATACAAAGTTCAAACTGAAGAAATGTGTGTTTTTCCATAGTATATGCTGAACAATTAATAAGATAATTCACATATTTCTGTAGTAACATCACTTTGGGTTATTAAAGCCAGGATTGTTCCTTTAGCCTCTCCGTAGTTATTAGAGAGAGAGAGTTAGAATCATACTTTACCCTAGACTTGTATATTATTCAATGAGATGTCTCTTTCAGCATTTTACCAAGTTTGGAGTTTAAAGGGGATTAATACTTAAGTTCTGCATAAGGTGTTCTTCACGTTACGGGCCGGTGCTGAAAGGGTTACATGAATGGGGAGCTACCAACAGACATATCTTCATGATACAGAGGAACTTGTTGTCTGCGTACCCAGACACCACTGAGGAAGAAAGGCATCAATAAGAGCTGGTTAAGATCAATGTAAATCACTTCCTGCTGGTTCATTAACCCCAGTTAGCTCCTCAGTCTGAGGCTACTACATATAATTTGCAGAGGTGAGTTGCTGAAACTAATGACCAGGCCTTGGCCTGTCTTGCACTGCCACTTTATTCTTCCAACTTCGTCGCATGCAGAATAAAGACAATCTACCCGACATGACTCCTGTCACTCACAGACCCACATGTTGAGCCTCCCAGCTTATTATGGTTTAGCAAGGAGCTACACAGTCCCCTCAGCCATGACTGTGGCACCACATCTAACACTGTCCATTTAGCAGATAACTGAAAGACATGGCCATGTTTACAGCTGAAGGTTGTTTGTGAAAGGCTCACTGCTGTTACTGACACACAAAACAGAATTTCTTCTTCTTCTTCCACAACTTTTAGTTTTCAGTAGCAAACAAAAACTCAGTTCTGCCACCCCCCTACTCTCCATGATCACTTTCATTGTGTTTCAGTATAGCAGAACATGCAATTTAGTTGTTGTCAATGACATTTTTCTGATTCTGTTGTCAGACAACTGCATGAGCAGAAAGTAAAGTGGTAATTTGTCCGTGGTTCATAAATACTACCTGTTAACCATCGGAAATTTGGGCACTTCAGCACTGACATCTATTAAATCACAAATTCATGGCTGTGAAATCCTCTGACAGCATGAATATAAATACAGGTTTACATCCCTTGTGAGATCTGCTGTATGGGTGCTCAAAGTTAGTCATTACATCAAGGATGTGAGCAGCAATACAATACCTCATAGTACAAGGAAAGCAATGTTGTTGTTTATTTTGGGGGGGGGGGCTATGGATGGGAGAAGTCTTTTTCAAACGTAGCTGACTGAGTTTGAACATGTCCTCAACCTGCCAGCGTGCAGTGAGACTGGGAGTTTGGCTCAGAAGGAGGAGGGTCCACTTGGCAGACCTCCAGTGCTCACCTTACACTTGTTAAGGCTGGAGCTGATAAAAAGAGATGGACGAGATTTTCTTGGTTAACCTACACAGAAGCCTTGAACATGGAAAGACTGTGCTGGGCTTGTTGGCCTCTGAAGGCAAAACCCTCTTTCCTTTAATCTTCTACACGGAGATCAGAGAGCAGAACTGTGAGCTCACAGCTCGGAGCGATTCAGTGCCTTGCTTGAGGGCACCTCAGCATGGGTAGTGCTTATTATTATCATAGACCTTCTATTTAATGGATGATCTGCTTACTAACTGCACTGCTGCTTTTCTAATATTCTGCTCAAAAAGAATAAAAAAAGCAAGTCAATGAAAAAGAAGGAGAAAGAAAAGTGGTGTTAGCTGAGGATACACAAACACAAGTCTCTCATCATTCAAAAGTAATAAAGCAAACAATAATAAAGGGAATTGTTACGTTAAGATGTGAGGCATGAAAAGGGCACTTGAAAAAGAGAATACATTTTTGGAGAAAAAGGACTGATAACTGGCTGTTATGGTATTTTGAGTAAATTGGTATGTCCTCTGCAGTGTGAGTGTGAGGTTAAATAATACTGAAATTGGAAAAAAGTCATATCTAAACAGCTAACAGTTTGCATTTCAAGTTTGACAGTAGGGGTAATGAAAACAAAGGGAAATTTAATTTAAATTTCCTTGATAAAATTTCTCTTCTACTTTAGCGATTCCCCTCTGAGGCCGTCTGTAATTTACTCATGCACTTTGATAATTGGATGATGTGCTTTATTTAATAATGCCATTTAAAAAAAAAAAAAAAAAAAAAATACACAACCCTTCATTCCAAAGCAGCAGGTTTTTTTTGGGGGGGGGGTTATCTTTTTGTGATGAGTTCACAAAACACTGGGCTTTTAATATCATCGAGTGAAAGGGAATGCTAAACAATCACATCATCTACCGCCTGCAGTTAATGATTTTTTATGAATTGGTGAGGATTTCAAGTTCATTATTTACACAGTTCCCCATATTATATGCAACACATGGTGAGCTTACACGCACTGCAGCTCTAAAGGTTCTTCTCACTTCTTTATGCCAAGTCGACAACAATAACTCTGACCTTTTTAATCACAGGAACAATCAGAGGAATAGGCAAAGGTCAAGTTCTGTGATTGGTAATATTCTACTTTTGCTATTAGAGATATGCTTCGATTTAAGAATTGTTTGCTACTCTCTTAGAAAGCTTTCTGGTACTGTCAACAGTTTTCTCTCATCTAGTTACAAAGTGCTGATGAAAACTTTTCAGATAACTTGTATAATATCGCTATGTATTAGCTGCATTACTCTGCATCGCAGGATTATGAGGATTATGGATTAGACAGCAGATTCAATTAAGCAACGTGATTGGTGAAAAACATCATTTTTAGTGTTGAGCTGAACCAGGCTCAAGCTACACCATTCCCATTCCCTTACTTACTCAACACAACACGATGAGGAGAGGCCGCATATAAAGTACAACTGACCTGATAGAGAGGGATTAAGAATTTTAAAAACACAGTTGAGATGTAGAGTGTGAAAAAGCAGAAGCAGTTCAGTAGCTGAAAGATGTCTGGTCACACCAAAACACTGCACAGCTAACCGCCAGGTTGCTAACGGGACAAAAAGTTCAGTTCACTCAAAAAGCATATTTGTACCATCGACTATCGGCCCGCTATTGGTCAACGGTGCAAAACAGCAGGTTAGAGTTCACCAGAGATGAACTCAACACCCACACAGCAGAAGACATTGATTTGATTTTGTGGCCAGATTTCGCTGTTTTAATTGTTGGTTTAACCAGACCTTACTATTCAGTCACTTAAAAAAACTTTTAATATTACATAGGCAGTGATAAAATAGAACATAAAATGTTCCTTTATTTTGTGAAACATATGATCGTATATAATAAATATTCATATATAATAGTTGCCCTCTCGGGTATTATTGCTCTAGAGCTGACAGTTCCTCATGATGTTGCACAAAGCCACAAAACTGTCAAACTGTACCCATAATCAAAGCCACAACATGAGACATCACTGCACTGCAAAAGCTGCCTTTTTCCTCAAAGGCAGCGCTTCCTAAAATTCTCTCACACCGCACTGCAGACACACAAAGCCACAGTGTAAGCATTGAAGAACTGAGCAGTCTAGGTTATACCAGAAAAATTGCCTGGATATAGGGATATCATGTTCCATCCCTTTGTCACAGTCCCAATCCTAACCTCCTCAGAGGAAGCCTCCACTACCTAAATTTGTCTTCTTCTCTGCGCCTCCCTCATGAACAGAAAAAGAGATTGGATTCTATTTCAGTTCATGAGAGCAGCTTTTTAAGTGATCGTTTTCAGGACATAGATGCTGTATTCTACAGTAATTTATAAACACTGCACATGAACCATTGTGGTGAATGTACAGTATGTGTTAACAGTTGGAAAAACACATTATTGATGAAACACACACACACACACACACATACACACACACACAAATTAACGCCTACATTATTGTTGACATTTACTTGAACAAATTGAATTAAATTAAATCATACAAAATCTGAGAAAATGTTTTTTTATACAGTAAAGAGGAAGTCCATGATGAACTGACATTTTTTAAAATAAACCACCAACTAATTTTAATCTTCCTATATAATCTCATACAGAGATCGCTAAAGGGGCTATTTGTAAGTTTTCTCTGCTGCTGATTGTGGTTTCTTGCTGGAAGTGGTGGTGGTGATTGTTGCTTGACAAACGCTTTGGCCTTTGTTGTGCTTACAAGTCAAGAGGTTGTAATACATTCTCTGAGCAGCACTACATCTTCAGCGCAGATTGGAGGCTATAGTGAGTTGCTATCGGAAAGTAATGAGGCGGTCTGGGGCTAGCTGGTTAGCGTGCTAACTTAATAGAGGACATATGGTAACATGAGTTAACATTGCTGTTGCTTTCCACCGCTGGAGACAGTTCTTGACAAGTAAAAGAATGACGTTTAATGGTGAACTCGCAACATTTCTGCTAGACTGGTAAATTACCTGGTGTTAATGTTAATGCTGGCAAACATCGCTGTAGCAATAGCAAAACTTACATATACCTCCTTTAAGTCCCTCCATTTAGCTTTTATAAGCAGTACATAATGTTACAATGACAGAAATTTGGCAGTCAGTACCAATATCATGGAAATTCCATGAGTCACAATACCAAATCTGACACCACGCTGCACATACACACACATACACACACACACACACACACACACACACACACACACACACACACACAAAAATGAAAAATGTTAATAACTCACTGTAATGTAGTTGTAAGCATATGTAAGTGTTCATTAATGTATTTGTTAACAACTATAACTCCCACTGTGGGCACTTACAAAGTGAGGCTACTGTCTAAACAGATTATGACAAATAAAAGAAAGACAATATAGTACACAGTTAAGCACATTAATGAACACTTAAAATGTCCATATCTGCTGATAACTACTTACTTGTAAGTTATAAAGTATATATTAAATATTTATATTCTACATAAAATGCTAATTAGGAGGACTAACAATTAAGTGTTACCCAGCTATTACAATTTCCCTGTTCAGTTCCTAAACAATCATAACTAAAGTTAAAGTCCTTTTTAATACCAGCATTTACAGGAGCAATTAAACACTAAAAGATATTAAAAAAAACATGTAAATCTCACATTTAGCTTTCACTTACAGTAATGTTCTTACACCAAAAACTCAGACGATAAAATCAAGAATGAAGCACCCCCTACTGTATTCTCAACAGTTAGGCTATGGTCAAAATATAATTTCAGAGTGGGTCTTTAAAAGTACCCTGTGGTGCTTTACTCCTGCCATGAATATCAGGCTATTTTGCTGATCAGCAGTTGGTGCCATGTGACGTGTAAAGCAATGGAGCAGTGTGACCACAAAGACAGTCAAGAAAAAAAAAACTCCAAGCAATAAAAATATTCAAATATGCTTTTTAACGTTTTACGTGGAAGGAAATGTTTTCAGTTGTTAGAACCTAAAGGATGTGTTTAATTGAGTAACAATGAATGTAAACATAACTTTGGTTTGTTTACAAAGAAAAATCCACAGGGTACCCTTAAGCTACTTTTACTGCTAAAAAAAAACTATACTATATTTGTTAGATACAACCTCTTAAAAAAAAATTATAATTGGTTGGGAGATTAACTTCTTCTGTGTATGCTAACAAGCATTTCTGACTCAGATACCATAATACATACATCTTGTACAGCACCGTCTTGGTAGAACACCAACAAGTGTGTGTATTCAGAGGAGGGCTTGGCTGAGGTCTTCGCATTGTGTCAGACTGTGGGCAGGGTGGTAGAGACGCCGCACACTGCTGGGAGGCTACATAATGAGTCCCACTGTGTATTTTCCTCTTTATATCTCGACACTGGCTGTGGGGCCTGATGATGCTTTTTTTTTTTTTTTTTTTTTTT
>NW_019525453.1:1524511-1635487 GCF_002814215.2 Seriola lalandi dorsalis | reverse complement strand
GTATAATATGTATGTTTAGAAAGATGTGTGTGTGTGTGTGTGTGTGTGTGTGTGTGTGTGTGTGTGTGCGCGCGCGTGAGTGTGTGCGCGCGTGAGTGTGTGCGTGTGTGTAGGAGTTTGTGTTTTGCCCATGTACGGCTGTGAGTAAATACATGTGTGTATGAGTGGGTGGATGTGTTTGTTAGAGAGTGAGAGAGTAACAAAGAGATGGAGTGAGAAGAGGGGAAAGAAAGAGAGAGATCATACTTATATGTGATTCTCTGGTTGAGTGCATTTGGGCATGTTGGTAGACAGCAGCGGCTGGGAGGTATAAAGAGCTGGGAGGTACAGCTGAAAGCGAATGAGGCAGAGCAAACGCTGTTGCGAGGAAAACAATTCAGCATGACAGAGATGGCACAAGCACAGGCCCGTGTGCTGCAGTGCCGCTGTGCAGGAGAGCCCAGGGGTGTCTGACAAGGGGCTAATAGATTAGCGAACAACCTGTAAGCATCCAGGTGCGGGGCGGGGTGGGGGGGTAAGAATGAGGCCGTGGCACTGCTAACATGCCAGCCACGCCGATACGTCTGTGTGCTTCAACCCCATTAGACTACCGTCAGCACACTCTATTTCCCTGTGTCAGCCCATTGCCAATCAACCTCAGACCTCTGACCCTGAAGCCGAGAGCGGGTATTATCAGCCAGGCCTTGAGGCCAGCGCGGCGAGATGCAGCAGAATACCAATGTGTCTTATCTGTCGGCCATGTTTACCAACCTATTTCATCCAGACTGTGTCTCTCACAGCTTTTCCTGGATACCGCATGTGGAGATCTGCTCACTGTGCTCGACAACAACAACTTCATCTTTCTGTAATTTCATTTTGGAGGCAGTGGCTGGCGTGTAATATGCATAATAAGGTAACACCAGGTAGTTATTGATGATCACAAAACGGGACAATGCACGAGAGCTCATTGTCCGAAATGCAAATGCATCCTAAAGCACATTTGTCAGTGAACTGTACCCCTGGCCTCGGCACATGAAAGTCCACTGACAGATTAAGCAACAGAAAAGGATGAAGTGAGTAATGGGCTTAACACAGTGTTGACTGATCCTTTTATGAAGCATTATCATCAAAGGAGACTGTGTAAAAATGTCGTAATCCACATGAAATTAATCTGAATCCTACTCCTGTGTCAGCAGCCACTGCTGATAGTCTGTCCTCTCCGTCTACCCGTCTATCTGAGGAGCTGATAAAACATTAAACACTTAGCAAGGAACCTTCCACAGGAGTCAGGACTCCTCTGGAGCCTTGTAGCATTACAGTCGTATCACTTGGCTTAGTGTTTTCCACACCTCCGGCACATGATTTAAAGTGTTCCTTGATGTGTAAATCCGCTATTGAAAATCTCCGCCACATGTTTTTGAATTATTAAATGGGAGGTTGCTGTCAATAGAATCCATGTACACTCTAACAACAAACAACAAGCCAACCCAGCCATGATGCTAGACTGGTTTGTTATTAGTGAGAGGCAGGCTCCGGCTAAGTTGTCTTCATTGCCTATTGATTGTGATCTCCAGTTGCTGATAGCAAGACAGCAGAATTTAGATTGTGTTCTGGCTTCTGAAACAGCTATAGATAGAAAGATAGATAGATAGATAATCAGACTACAAGGGGAAATAAATGTGCAGTGGATTAAACCTGCCACTTTTTAGACTGAGGTTTCTCATTTCTACTGCAGTTCAAGCAGCGATCAGACCTGACATCACTTATGCTGTCCCAGTTGTTGTAGGCACCAGGAGTAGATCAGAGGGAAAAGGTGTGTGTGTGTGTCTGTGTGTGTTTTATTTATTTATTGCCTAACCATTTAAATCTTTGAAGAAACAATTATCCTTAATTACCACCTTAAAAAAATGTCTTATTGCATGCATACAAAAATAAGTTGACAACAAAATGTCCAGACTGCAGACACTGAACCACTCCTTTACTGCTCTCTGTTATCTTGGCTTTCTTTGTTTACAGGATGAAAAATATTCTTGAATTCAGTCTGTACCCCAAGTGCCATGAGTAATCTTCACACAGAAAAAATACACTATTACAGTTCAGAGTGACTTCATGCCAAACCCATATCTCAGTCACAACACACACACATAAGGAGGATTTATGCCCCAGCAGTCGCAGGTGGGAACTGAGTGCAGAGTTCTTTATCAACAGCATCCTCCACCTCCCCCATCAC
The DNA here is from genome assembly GCF_002814215.2 of Seriola lalandi dorsalis. Lineage (NCBI taxonomy): Eukaryota > Metazoa > Chordata > Actinopteri > Carangiformes > Carangidae > Seriola > Seriola lalandi. The sequence continues at coordinate 1,633,278 of NW_019525453.1, read as the reverse complement.
AATAGACACAATGTATTGCGATGCGTCACATTCACCACTTATTCCTAATTATGACATGAGATGTGAACAGGTGCGTTCCTGTTAACAAAAAATAAACGCGTAAGGACAGTTTACTCCCCAGTAGGAGAAAAAAATCTGATCACATGTTTGACAGCTTTGAAATAGAGCAAAGCGCGTGCTATGAGAAAAAAAAAAAAAAAAAGCAAACTGTAAACAAAACTAAAAAAAAAAAAAAAAAAAAGGAAAGGTGCTGTGATTATTTCTTACCTCTGAGTTCTTGACAATCCAAATATTGTCTGGAAGCTGCGAACACTCGCTGGTTCCCGCCTGTACATTATGGCTGGGATGCTGCTGACGGTGTCGCCCAGAGAAAAAGACATTTCTCTGACTTTCTCATTTGAAGAAATAGCCAATCACTTCTGGCGAACAGGTCTCCGCTCGGCAAGTCGCCGCCGTCACAGCCTCGTAATCTCTCTCCTCTATAAATACGAAGGTCTCGCTCCCCAATAAACCGTTTACCTTGAGAGTCGACTGGAATGTTTTCGCCCTCGGAAAGTTGAAACACCTTCTGTGTGTATGTGTGTGTGTGTGTGTGTGTGTGTATGTATGTGTGTGTGTGCGCGCGTGCGTGTGTGTGTGTGTGTGTGTGCGTGTGTGTGCATGAGAGAGAGAGAGAGAGAGAGTCCTGGTGCGGGGAGGTTCAGTGACGCGTATGGAGACTGGAGCCCAGTACACTTCGCAATGCGCGCACCCTCCCTACATGCATGCGTTTACTTTGACTGAATACTTCAAATGCGTGAACGAGGTTAATCTTCTCTTAGAGCAGATGATGGTTTTTTTTTCTTTCTTTTTTTTTTCTTTTTTGCTGCAAATCATCAGCAGGCAGCAGTATCCAGTTTTCAGATATTGCAGCCCATAGTGCAGGAATTTTGTGACTGAATCATACTGTAGAATAAAAAATTCAATGCAAGTGATAGTAATATATAAACAAATACTTCATAGTCTTCATTAAACTGAGCAGTGGCGGGGGATATGATTGTGGGTGTACTGTCATCTCATGAGTTTAAAGTGTTTCAGGGCAGATAGCAACTAAAAAAGGTCCCTTTCTTAAACAGCCACTACAATTACCCTGAGTGGACCAGTGATGTCTGTAGTAAGCCTACTGATTTGATTAGTTCAAATAGAAGAGAAGGCACTCAAATTAGTCACTTTAATTTGTTCAATTTCAAAATGAAGCTGAAGAACCAAAACTAATGAATGGACTTTAAAGGTCCCAATCATCTATATTCTGACTTAGCTTCCTGTTATCAGCTGCGGGGTCCTGCATCATCAGACAGTTTCCTGCCAAAGTTACAACAGGATTTGTTTTTTTGTTTGTTTTTTTTGTTTTTTTTACTGGTTAAAGTGCCCTGATCTCGGTTGGATATTAGTGATGTCACTCACCTCCATGCACCAATCAGATTTTAACAACATTTTCATCAGAGTTGGTGGGTTTTTGTCAAACCATATCAACACATGACGAAGCAGATCAGTTTGTGCCGCGCTGACTCTGGTGGGCCCGTTCACCCGCTTGTCTCTGTCAGCTCCAGGCATTGACTCCTTCTTCTCTTTATCTGGGGAGGTGTCTGGGCTACTATGTAGATTTTTAAAAAAAAAAAAAGTTTAAATCTCCTTCATCTTAAAGCAGTAGTTTTACATTTTGGAAAATGCACTTATTTCCTTTCTTTGCCGAGAGTTAGATATGAAGTTAAACACCACTCACATGTCTATAGTCACCGGGCGTTGATTAGCTGTGGACGGCTCCAGCTCCATAGTTAATTAGAGCAGTGTCATTCTTCTCATTGTTGTTGAATGTTGAACTATTCTTCTTCGATATTAGATAATCAATACAGGGATATATGTCAAACACCCACCTGCTGGACACACTCTGCATCGTCACTAGCATCCCTTTTTCTTTGGTTTGGACTGGTAATGATGTCGCTCTGGAGGAAGGGCTAGTCCTTGCTTCTCAGCCCAGCAGGCTTGTCCTTGTCCACTGTCACAGCTCATCACCTCTACACGCGATTTCGCACTGAAAGACAAACCAATCGCTAACCCAAACAACTTCATCTATATCTACAGTATGTCTATCTACATCAGTGCAGAGATAATGCAGGGATATAAGCACACAATTAGTTGACGCTGTTGTTGAGTGTGCTGACCAGGCGTTTCATCGTGAGGAACGGATGCCGAAGAATATGGTTCTGTTGTCAACAGCATCAGCGTCTTCTCTCTCACCTTGCACAGGATCAGAATGAAACAAAACAGTAAGAAAATCTGAACTTGTTCTGCTGTATGTTCTCATGTCTGAGTTATAAACACAGATGTTTTCCAAAAGCGATCTCCTACCTTGAGGCTGCCACAAGTAAAATTTCTCCCTTCAAGTGATTACCAAAAAGAAAAAATGTTTTAGTTAACTAATGTGCTCCAAATGCAGTGGATGGCACAGTGGATCGAAGATGAGACAAAAAAAAAAAAACACAGCTAAATTATGGACAAATAATGTCACCATCTCCACAGGAGGGGCTCGGGCAATGAGTAATTTGCACAGAGAAAGTGTTTAGTGTACGGTCCTGCATCCAGCAAATGATCTGGTAGGTTATCAAAAGTGCGTACAATGTGCATCCCCTGTGGGAAAAACACCGACATTGTGTTATGTTTCATGTTGTGAATTTGCACTTATATTATTCAAACATATGGATTAAGTAACTCTATCTTGAAATGAGAGTCACTGTTTGTCTCATTAAAAGATCTTAATCCAATCAGTGACCACGCACTGATTCCCTCTATTCTAACTCAATGCACAGATTAGAAAAATAATATTTATACAAATCATTGTGGCTGAGATGGACATGTTTGTTGTGTTGTAATAGTGTAATATTGTGTAATGCTGACCATGTCATATTCATCATTGCTGGGGAATAGTGGAATGCCTATAAACATTTCAGGAGCTATGCAGCCGATGGACCATACATCAATCACTTCACTGAAGGAAGGCCCCTGTAGGATTTCTGGAGATCTTAGAGGAAGAAGAAAAGAAACGCCAACATATCACTGAGGTTATAAAGACTAACTAACACAAGCCTGACGAAAAAGCTGAGATTGCCAGTGTACAGGACATTCTCTCTGACACAGCTGTCCCAGATGTTCAGATGTTACTTACCTGTACCACAGAGTCTGAAGAGTCACACCCGTCAGTTCCTCAGGATTGTTCCGGGCTAAACCAAAGTCACTGACTTTCGCTCTCAATGGCTGCCCCTAAATGGTCCACCACCATTATATTTTCAGGCTTTGAGTCTGCATGAAGGATTCCTACAGTCTTCAGAAACTCCAGGGTAGTAGCCAGCTGAAATCATCAAATCATGAACGGTTAAAATCAACTGTACTGCAGGGTTAATCTCATCAATGAAAACTATGGCAAAACATGTTTGTTGATGGATGTTTTTCCAGAATGAGAATACAGTGATAACAAAAACATTTGTACACAACTAAATACGCAACAAAATATATGACAGTTTCTGTCAAATATTCCAAACTTGTACAGTCAGATATTTGTACTATATTTTATTTATTTATTTACTGTTAACACTGTAAACTAAGTAAAAATACATTAAAAAATAAAACTACTTGTAACACATATGGAAATATCCTGTTCTCTACCCTTCCCCCCACAATCTGAAAGTTTCCTGCTTTTGATGTATTCATGATCACATCCCTGATCCCCAATAAGCCCACAAACATATATATGTATATTACTTGTATATCATTTAGTATTTCATATAAATTTAACATACATATTAACATATTAATATTCAGATAAAACTTAAGAAGTAACAAAGTAAGTAAAAAAAAACAATAATATAGAAGCTGAAAAACAGGAATCTGCTCATTGTGTTATGGATATACTGTATCTGCTTTTTTTTATATGTGCCTGTTTAAACTTTTACATCTATAAACAATCTACCATTATTAAATACTGGGCCACCAAAACGTGATTTTCTATCTATATTGTAAACATATATGCTTGAAACGTTCACTTTAAGAGACTTGTTCCTGCTGGAACAATTGTAGTGGAAAATTTGATTAACTTATCACAGGGTAACTCCAGGTCACGTGATGTCACTGATGTTTTGTATTAAATGTCAGTATATAATAACTGTTTCTCTGCAAAATGGTTCAATTTGTCCAATTTCTAACAGGCTCCATATGTAATTTTGATATAAGCTATATATACAAACATGGACATATATGATTTTACTTCATATGTACATATATTTCAGAGTTAATTTGTGTGCACATATTTTGAGTTTTCTATGCACTTTAGATGTATCACCTTTGGAATTCAGTTGAGGCCGGACATTATTGTGCAAGATCACAATTGAGGACAATAAAATTCCACTAATATTTGTAAAAGTGAGTGATAGAGAATTCGATTAACACTGTTTGGACATTAAAACTGAGGAGTACAGTTTTCGGTTTCAGCAGTTTGCTGAAGGACTGTACTCCATAAATGTAGTGTCATTTTCACTGGTGCAATTTTACTGGTATTTTTATATTTATAAATGTGACACAATTATAAAAGGTGAGCTCAGACATCAGTGCAGTGTTATGAAGATGGAGTTAATGCAGATGAAAACATGTCCTAATATTGTGACTCTATTGAATGTTAATACATGTGTAAAAATATATAGGTTGTGATTCACGGGCTATAACTCTTTAAAAGGCATGGTTAATGTTCCTCCTGTTAAATGAAGGTCATTATTTAAAGTTCAGGCAGCCTCCATGGGGTTAATGTGTAGTTCAAGAAGCTCATTTAAGTGAATGGACTCTAAAGGTAGCCATGCACCAGGTCTGAAATCCCATATCATTATCTGGGATCTAAATCTTTTTTAAAAAGCACATAGTTGGAATCCTGACCACAATCTTGTCGTTTTGATCTTTAAAGACAAAGCGCCTATGTTCTCAGTGAGGGATCTGCAGTATCAATTCCTCCTTCCTTTTATGTACAATATATTGTGAGTTTGGCATTTGAACCTGTGGGCTACACAAGGGGGAAAAAAAGGTCAACAAATAGCCGAGAAGTGAGAGGATCAAAAAATAGTCTTGCAGCCACACTGATTATTGCTGAGGATGACCAAGGAGAGGACAACAAGGGCGAGAGCAAAGGGAGGTGGCTCTTGCAGGTTGTGTAATAGCCTGAGTGTTCTCAAACACTGATCACACCTCCATTTCTTACCATGCAGTGGTGCCTGCTATTTCTGTTTCTCACTCTCTCAGTATTTCTGTTATTTCCAGAATTGTCATCCACTGTCTTCTATTTTTTTTTTTTCCCCTCTAACTCAATATCACTGCAATCATACCTGACAAATAGATTCAGATCCATTGACCAGCTGCTCTCAGGACCTCATCAGAAACCTATCAATCATATATATCTCACACAGCTTCTCTTCCTTCCTTCAGTCTTCCTATTTCTATCCCACCTTGACCACAGAACTGCTGTCACGCCACAGAATTCAGCCATATCCTCCTCTGCTTGTTGGAAGTGGTCATTCAGCTTGGCGCCATACCCACAGGCATGCCTTGCATTGCAGATCAGCTGCAAGATCCAATTTGTTTGTGTTGAAATGACTCCAATTCCTTTGCCACAGAACATTAGGACTGTAAATTAATATCCCTGGGCTCTGCGGCTCACAGGTCTGTTTCCAGACAGGAGACAGGCACACTGGGATAATGGCAGCTGCACAGAGAGAATTCTTTAAGACCTGAGGTACATTGTCTTTATAAATCCTGGGTCTCCCCTCCCACCTATTCTCTTGCTTTTCCCCTCATGGTTTCATCTGTCACTTTTAGAGACCTTCTCTCATATGAGTTTAGAAGGTAGAGCGCTCATCAGCAGTGTCGTGCTCAGAGTTACAACATCTACAGTCACTCTTACCTCTCCGCTGTCACTCACAACGAGTAGAAGGGAATACAAATGAGCAACAGTGTGAAAATAAAGTTCTCAGAAGCCATAATTTATCTACATCTGAGCCAGGTGACGTTTGACAGTGAGGTTCAATCATATACCAACATTACTTATCCCATATATTGTATGTATTGTATGTTTAATTTGTACATACAGCGTGTTGCATTCATTTTTCTCATTTCTTCATTGTAAACATACAGCTGTGTTGGCACACACCACATAAAGGTTATTAAATCACAGATGTATTATATTTGTCATCATTTTTTTAAGTCAGGAGAAATGTGCTGCTCATATTACTGGTGAGTCCTACCATCTGTTCTTGAACCCAAACACTGATTATGCTGCTTAGGTGCTTGTATTGAATAGAATAACTCCTGTATGGCTGCTGTTTTGTGGATTTTTTTTGTTGTTGTTGCCTTTTTGAAATGTAACTACTTACACCCAGTACATTTAAGAAAAAGTTTGATATTTAGAGAAATAAGATTTTTGATTTCTCGATGAGAGTTACGCCAGGAACACAATGCCTGTGTTGCATATGTGTGGCCCACGCACGTATGCTTTCACACCGGCGGCATGTCTGCTGTGTTACTGCAACTGCCAGGTCTATCTCTCTACATAGAGTCTGCAGGTTACTTGAATGTTGGATTTCTTTTCATTATGAATTAATTACAAATTCATTTCTCTAAAGTGTTACATGCCATTTGTTTAATCAGTGTAGCAAAACAGCCAATGTACCAACTGTACGTTAGCTGTAAGTGAGCTAGCAACAAATGCACTGACTGTGTCTGAAGAAGGTGGCTGTGTTTGTTCTCAGCTCAGTATCTGGCTGAAATGAGAACTCATCAGAAAACCTGGTTCTGTAGCTGGGTCCAGCTACATATTTACTGTATAGAATTGAATGTTCTCATCTTATTCTCAACAAGAAGGCAAAAAGCATATTTCCCTAAATTTTGAACTATTCCTGTAACTCAATACTTAAAGACACCCTCCCATGAGAATCAACATTTTAACCTTGTAAACATTTCCATATGGTGTTTTTTATATAAAAGAGTATATGAGCTTCCAGCCAAAGTTTTCCTTTTTTTCACTTTTTATGTGGGAAAACCATTTTGAACAAAATATTAATCATAGCAGAGTATTTATACATAGTTTAAAACATGTCTGGAGAGGAAAAAGGTTAGTAAAGGAAACAAAAATAACATAAATAATGTACAAAAGCTATAATTTCTCATGGGTATAGTCAGCTAGCATTCTTGCAATTTATGCCTCAGTATATCCTGTAAAAAAAAAAAAAAAAAAAAAAAAAAAAAGTATAGTGGCAAAAGTTACCCATAATCTGCCAGAAATCATGTTAAATGTTATTCATGACCCTCGGGCTAAACTGTTGTCTGTTGGTAATAGCTGCAAGGTGAATAGAGTGTAATATTTGTTTCCCTATGTTTAAAATGATGGTTGCAGAAGAGCTGAAGGTTTGCACACGGCATACTAAACTGAACCACCTCGAGGTGAACTCCATATCCCTTTAAGTCATCTGCTGAAGGTAAGATCAGTAGGTGGGAACATCAGTCACATATGCACAAGTGGTGTAGAACCTACACACTGGTGCTGCAGAAACAGAAATGCTGCCTTGCGCGCTTCCAACACACCACTGTCATTTTTCTGAACTCGGCAGACAAAGAAAACCAGCTGAAAGTGTTGAGTATTTTTCAATTATTTTTCATAATTACTTTTCAGTATTTTTGTGCGCATTCAGGTCTATCTCAACAGGATTCACCTGAATAAACACAGGTAAATAAAATAATTGCTGTTTCATTCTTTGACCGCAAGTGCATTTAAATGCAAAGCACTTGTTTCAATAATTTCAATGAAATCCCATTCATTTTTAATGGATACTGTTTATGCATTAATGGGATTTTACAGTCAGAATGAAAACAGATCGCAGTGTCTTTTCAAACAAAGCTTTCTGTTCTCTCCACCAAACGAAACAGAGAACAAAAACAACAAAAAAAAGGGGTCTGAAAAGAATCACACCAGAAGTGGACCCATCCTTGGAGCTGAACACACACTGTTCGAAGAACTTTGAAGATCTTTTATGAATTTTATTCTCGTTTGAATATGAAGAGAGCAGTCATAGCAGATTATTGGAGAAAGCACAGAGGCTGTCAAGGCGGACTGTGTCTAGACATATCTCTCCACTCCAGCTATGTCTTTAATGTACATTCTTGGCTACAGTTTGATTTAGAGGCTAGTCTTCAATGATGCTTTCTTTCTTGCCCACCCCCTCTGCCACTGAGAATCCATCAGGCCTTTCATTTTAATAGTTTCTCAGTTCCTTGTTGAGATTGACATTTTGCTCACTTACTGCCTTGAAAAACATGCAGTAATATTTCACTTTCCACCAGAGATCCATTTGTTGTTTGTCCTTTTTCTATTGCAGTGCCAAACACCTCAGTGTTCTTTACTTCACTGTTGAGTAACATCACACAATAAATACTTACTCCCACATGGAGGACACACACAGTGTATAAGCAAGTTATTCAAATTTTGACATCTTTTCCAAAACTGTTCAGATTAATGAAAAGAGAAAGAAGAGAAAAAGATAGTAGAGTTAATTCAGGCATATACCTACTCAGACAGATTAATCCTTTACTACAAAGTCACTTGTCAGAGCAAAGCGAACATGGTTCACTCGGTTCAACTGTGCATAGTAATTTTTTTACTGTCAGTTGCTCTAATGAATACATTTCAAGATAGGAGAATTAAGCAATCATAGATTTGTTCAATCACAAATGGAATAAACCTTTTCTGTATGCAGCTTGACGGAAAAGTTCATAGTGTTATGACTGATAAGGGTGAAGTAGCCAGTCACTTGAAATTATGGCCATTCTTGTTCAGGAAGATGAACGTACAATAGAGTGTTGGCATTGAGGAGATCCCTTTAATGATAGAAAAGGAGAAGGAAAATGGCCGTGGTTGGCCTGTAAGTGAACCTACGAAGCCCGCAGCATGGCTCTAGGCTTCCCCTTATAGATTGTGGGTTTGCACATGTATGTATGTGCATGTATGTGCGTATGCATATGTGTTTGCACATATGCACGTCCAAGATATATAATAAATTAGTATGATTTCAAATTCTATTCTATTCTTTCCCTGAGTCTTAACACGGCCAACATGCGTTTTGTATTAATATTAAACATACACCAGCTAGAGTGCAAAACACTATGGCAGTTGTTTGGGACTGTCTCCCATTGATGCCTGCTCTCAGCTCATCCACCTCTTTGATCAAGACCCTCTCCATCTCTGTTGCATCACTGCCAGCCTTCGGGTGTCCTATTAAGCATCTCTCTCTGTGTTTCTTGATTCCACCACCTGCCTGCGCTTGTTGTGCTATGCCTGGCCATGACTGTTTCAGCCAAAAACCAGTCAGCATGTCTGCTTGATATGACCACGGATAACCTATCAGACGACTAAATCCTCAAGTGAATACTGAACAAGTGAGCCATCGATGTTTGAAAAGGAATCTCACCAGCAAATGCTCTGGTGTGCATTATAATGACTGTAGCAGCACAGTCTCCTTGGCAATTAATTAAACTGGAAATTTAATTACCGTAATGGAAATATATTGCAGAAACAATTACACAGCTGGGTAGAATATGCCTCTATTATTATTATTTTTAAAAGTCTGCGAATTTCTAATTTGGTGCAGTCTCTTTCATGCAGAGGAGATAACTGATATGTGTTAACTTTCAACCCCTTATGAGGGAAGGAAAACCTACTTTTTCAGGGATTAAGAATCGGCATGGAAGCAAAATCAAACTCAAAACCATATTCATTCACATTTTATCATAAAAGAAGGGTTCCTGTCAGAATACCAGACCCAATTTTACTGTCCTTAGTGCTCAGCCAAGCCTCCCATGGTTGTCTTTGACTTGTGAAGATCCTGGATACATGATTGCCAACTGTTTAATGAGAGCCTGTGTACCTTTGATTTCTAGGCCCCACTAATGAACAGCATGTCAGTTTTTCCTATCAGCAGAGAATACAGTCCTGGCTACCCCGGGTAATCAGTAGCGCAGCGCGTCCAAATGTCAGTCAAAGGGCACAATTGATATTTCATGCAGCTCCCTGTGGAAAATTATAATCATCAATTCAAACTTTCAGATATTATTTTTCTGGGGTGAAGTGAACTCCTCTGCGTAAGTGGCTGGAACACATTTGGTGATAGCATGGTTGTATGACTGATGCCCTTTCAGTATTTATCACATGTTGAATTAATCTTGCTGACTTCTTTTTTCTTTTCTTTTCTTTTTCTTTTCTGCCACAGCTGTATTTTCAGCTTGCAGTGGAAAACAGAAAGACTGCTGCTCTGGCATAATTTGTAACATCATTCCTATACCTGGGGTCATGATGCACAGTAGTCTGGACAGGGTGATTTTCCAGTGTTGCTGTAGGGAAGAGAACCAGGACACTTGCTTTTCTGTTGGCCCAGTAGCAGACATGGTTGCCAAAGGTGAAACCTAGATTGTGGAGGTTGACACACGGTTACTGCAGTCTTATCAAAATGTTTCATTTGTGCCCACATGGAGAGCCTACTACCCATAAATTCCATCCTTTTCACTAAAAGTTGAACACTGCCCAATATTCTGTCTTAGTTTAGAAAACATTAAATTCAGGGAGCTTCCTGCATTTTAATTAAATCCCTTTTTAAAAAAAAAAAAAAAAATCTAGATCCAGATCCCTGTACCTTTTGTATAAAAAATCCTTGAATGTCTAGTGGCTAACTAGCTTCTAAATTACCTTTCTTTTAATAACCTGTCTGGACTTTTTCTGTCAGATGAGAGTGAAACTGACTCTATTGAAACCTCACCATTAAGTCTCCTTGATCCAAACACAGTTCAAACCACCAATGTTAATATTTTATATAATTTGAAATCAAATACATTTAAAGTGGTAGCCCAATAGTTGATCTTAATTGAAAATAGCCACCAATCTCTCCATATTGTTTGATATACTGCCCCTCAAGGCTCTGTACTCCATCTAAACACTTGGTAATTACAGTTTTAACTTTGGCATAAATTTCTGCTTGTATGCAGATGATACTGAGCTCTATTTTGCCATTGTTTCTATAATGATCGCTCAGAGCTGCGTGACTGCTGGCCTTCTCCACACAGGGGTTGTACCTCCGTGCTTCCATTATATTGTGCTGCTCTTCTTTCTTGGGTTGCTTGGTTGAGCAAGGCAATCTTTTATTTAAAGATTTTAACAACTGTTGCATTCCAAATACAGAGTAGACTAAAGAGATTGCTGTTGTTCTTTTAATTTATTTACATACTTAGAGGGAGCCTAGTGCATAATCACTGACTTATTTGCATTTCTGTCCCCATTGTTCTTTCCTTTACTGCATAAGCAGTTTTGGACCGTCAACATTTAATTACTGAAAACTACGGTGAAAAGTTTCCTGTTGCAGCAGGAAATCAAAGTGTTTGAATAGACGAAGACATGAAATTTGGTTCACACTAATTAGCTAATTTTTAAAAATCTGAGTACATTTTGAAGAAGAGTCTCTTTTACATGAATAAAACAAACTCAACTTTACTATTAAATTGACATCAATAATAATGTCAAATTCCAGGAATTTAAAACATATTTGCAAAACAAGAGCTCCCTAACAGGCAATCAAAATCTTACTTGAGCTGTAACGGTGGTTATTGGAATCACCGTCATTGTGGTCAGACATCTGAAGAAATCTCTAGATGAGTCAGAATGCACAATGAGGGACTGCGGGAGGATTATTCACAGCTGAGTGCTGAAGGAGGCAAGGGAGTCTAATCACTAGCCAAGACAGACTGAGAAACGCACAAAAAGACACACACACCTGGAGAAACCAGAATTACTATAAAACAAGGCACATAATCAGGACCATGCCTCGCTGGTCTCCAGCTCAAACGGCTTCTAGCTCTGAGCTCATTTTGACATTAATACAAAATTTATGTGAGCTTTACTGGCAGAGAGTTTCCTCTTTAACTTTGACATTTTACTTATCTAAGCAAAATTTGTAATATAATTCCAAAGGCCTGTTTCCAGTTATTAATTTGTGTGACTACTGCTGTGATTAGGAGGATGTTGTGCTGACAAAAGTATGTAAAAACATTTTAAAAGTTACTCTTTTTCCCTGTTTTTTCACTGTTTGCCTTAAACGCACAGTACATAGCTTCTGCATTATAGGTCTCTCAATTAAAACAATAACAAAAGATGTTGTTTGGGAATTGTTGTCTTCACCACTACTGACAACTTCTTCCTGTTCAGGAGGTCGCCTTCTTTCCAAAACAAACCAGGTGATTTTAACAAGTGAAAAACAACAAAGCAAATTGAAAGGTTGGTGTTTGGCTGATTCTGTACAGCAGACACGGGACATCAGGGGAGGGCTTGTAGCTGAGATGGCTAACCTCTGTTTCAATTGTTTATCTGACGTTCAGGAGATTTTGTCAGCAGCTGAATTAGTCACAGAGGTGTCCTCCTCTCCATAACAAATGGGCCAGGGGATTAAAACAGATAGAAACACTAACAAAAATTAGTTTCACATTAATAATCTAATTTTCAATGACACTGTTTGGTGGACAGAGCTGCTACTAACATTTTTGGCGTTTTCTCTGAAAACTTAACATCCAGATATCAAATGACTAAAATCCTTCATCGGGTTAAAATACATAAGTGAAAACAATCAAGGTGTAAAAAATATATCTTAAAAATGTGGCTTAAAACTGAATGAAAAATTCATTTTGAGCCTCTAGCAGGCAACCACAATACTGACGCATGTGCATAGGGGATATGATGTTATTGACAGGGGACCAAATGAGGCAGACATTTACTATGGTTAATTGATGATTTCACTAGGTTTGAAAATTGTTGGAAACATTTGCGATAATGCAAGTAAACAACTCAAAAAATATATAATAACATATGTCTAGTCGTTTTGAGACATTTCAATGTGGAAAAGTCACATATTATGAATAATATAGAATGACTTGTTCTGTGCCAGAGGGGGCTATACCAGTAATTGCATGTTAATTGTTTTAGTGAAAACCAATTCAATAAGTTTTGTTATCACCCTTATTTTTATTCAAACATGGGGGCCTATACATTTAGACTGTGCCACGTTTACATCTCTTCAATGCACTGTGATTTTGTGGTCCACAGAGATGCCACAGTTATAACAGCATGTTCAGCTCAACGAAATCAAATATGAGGTTGATAGCAATGAATAGGTTTGTCGACATATGCTACTTGTTAATGCCCCAATTCAATTAAAGCCTCATTTAGTACGTCTCATCTAGCCTAATCTCTTTGTGGAAGATATGGAGGACTAAAGGGGGTTATGTATGGAGGGATAAATTTCCTCTCTCTTTGCAGAAAGTGATGACACTCTTCAGCTCCTGAGATTATGACTGAATGACTCAGCCAGAACTGGGTATGGGAAATAAAACTTAACGTGGAGTTACTATGCCATGCTCAGAGAATCTGGCAGTCAAGGCCTTTTCTCTGTAAATTCAATTAAAGTGTCCGACTTTGTGTTGGTCCATGCATAACGCTGGGGTGTATTATATATTTTCTGGGACAGAGGAGAAGCGCAAGCGGCTGGAAAGACGGGAGAGTCAAGTTGTTGCTCTGTAAGAAAATTACTTTTCTTATAAAACAGCTCACAAAGAGGTTCTACATGGAACATTTTTTGCTGGACCACAACAGCGGGGCCGGCCCTATAAAACGAATGTCTGTGACTGATTGATTGGCTGAGTGATACAGTTGGGTGATCAAGTTACACCATTGGTCAGTTAGATACATGTGACTGAGTCATGAAGTTACACCATTGGTCATTTTCAAAATGAAACAGTTTCTATTAGGGGGGCATTTACAGCCTGCAGTGTTGCCAACGTATTACATTTGTGCTTGGATTTAGACTTTTTTTTTTAATCACCAAGCGACATATCCAGTGACTTTTTAGACAAACATACTACTTGCTACTCTCTGTAGAAGAGAGTTGCTAGTACTGACTGTGAGCGAGAAACACAGACTGTGTGCTGTGTGTGTGAGACAAAATAAGAAAGATATTCTGACTTCTGACTTCTAACTTTCTCTCTGAGTGATAATTTTACAAGTAATTATAGCCGAAATCACAAAACAGTCTTTGTATGTGTTCGGTGATTTTGTCAGACAAAGTCATATAAATTGTTCTTAAATCTGGATTTTAGCAGCAGCAGAGCAGCAGCTTGGAAATGGTTTAGATGTGACAGCCGGTTAACATTTAGTCTTAATGAGCCATGTTTCAGGCACTATTTCAATCTTCCGTTGTCTGACAACAGAAACAGTAAAACATGTAAGAAGTTACAGCTTCATAGGGAATATGACTGTATTAAAATACTGTATATGTGTGCTTGGAGAGAGGCAAACAGTTAAAGGGCTGAAACCGCTGATACATGGCAAAATGCAAATAGGACACATGATGTCAGTTGTTTACAGTGGTTCCACAACAGCTTTCAACTTTGTCCTCAATTTTGCACACTGTCCATACGTAGTCCAGACATATTCTAGGTTTTGACGTAACCTTGTTTTCTTTTGAGAATTTGTAAGTTTATTCAAAAACAGATTTGCACTTCTTTAAATTAAAGTCTATCTGTGCTTGAAGTGCAAATAGTTTACTAGAACTTATAGTCAGCTGATGATCAATGTTGCAGGTTATTCCATTTGAAATCATTGTCATTTGCAAGCCCATCCTTCTAGTGTACACTAAGAGAGAAAAGCAGACAGATTGATGGACAGATAGTTGCTGACTTACTATGTTTTGTTTTTTTTACTTTGCCTGTTGGTCGGTCAATATGAAATTTAAATAGAAATCGCATCAAGCTGAGTTCATACAAGGTAACTAATCGATAATTAGGAAGTCTGCATGTTATGTACAACAACCAAATCAATTGCAATTTTTTACATATCATCTTTGGTTCAGTAGACAGACAGAGACAAAGCGTTGCACAGTGTGAATATTATAAATCTGCCATTTCTTACAGATGAGGATTGATTAATACAGCTGCCAAACCATTAGTCCCGTCATGGGGGAGATTTATTCATCTGTGTTGTTTTTTTCATGTTCAATAACAGTCAGACATTATCAGTATTCCAGCATCACCTTGCTCCAGGTATGTCATAGATAATCACTGAAATGATGCTGAGTGCTCCAACATTATTTCTGACAACACATACAGGCAGTGACTCACACCCTGACTAATTTGGTGTATGAGAGCTGGATATACATAAAAACAAGACTACAAGCCCAAAGCTCATTGAGGGCCCTTAGAGCCGCAGAGTTCTTTACAAAATTAAGGTAAAATTTGTTCTAGAGAAAAGGCCATCACTTAAATCAAAATTGATTATCATCCTGGAAGCATGGATGTGTGAAGCAATGTATTCTGTTAATTTCAAACGGACCTGTATGTAAAATATAGTACTGATGTACTATAAAGTACATGCTATACTTTACTTTATAGTACATCAGTGCTCAGAGCAGTACTTGAATTACAATAAGTGCATTTAAAGGTGTTATTTGTAAGTTTTGCTATTGCTACATAGTCAAGGTTAGCATTAACAGCTGTGTACTTATCAGTCTAGAAGATACGGGTCAGGGAAAAAGTGTACCTTTTGAAATATATTGTCACTGGTGGAATTTTTGCCTCACAGTGTCTCTACACAAAAGGTGATTTGGTGAACTAAACCATTAAGAATCATCCCATGCTAATCTGGCTAGCAGTACACGATAACGTCTTACTGAAGTGTTGCACAGTAGACAGACTGTAGACTTGTGTGAGGTGTGGTTTGAATGGGTCGCTAACATGCTAAACTAAGAACTGAACATGGTAAACATTATACCGTGTTAGCATCAGCACGTTAGCATTCTCATTTTGAGCATGTTAGCATGTTGACGTTAGTGTTACGTTGAGAGTGGATTCTATACCACATGCTGCTTCCATTTATAGCCTTGCCTCATGGCACCTCTTTTTTTTTGCAATGACTAAAAGTACTCAGCTATCAGAAATGTGAGTCAAACTTTTGATATTGACACAGTTCTGCATACTGTATGCTACCCAACGCTGTGCAGTGTTTATGCCATGTTTGTGAAAAACCCTTGGGCTTAGGCTATTTATGTGTGTACATCATATTCTTCAGGGTTAGTGAGTTATACTTAGTATTTTCCCAAATCAGCACAATATTGATATTGAGAAATCTGGCCAAAAATAACATCATGTTTGTTTGTTTGTTTATGTCAACACCGTCCCACTCTGCTCCTGCCTTCCAAAATCCCCATCCCTGAGCAGGCAGAGGCAATTTTCTCTCCATTATGCTGTGAAAAGCTGAACCGGCTAAAAATGAACAAGCCCGGAACAAGCCAAGCCATTTATATGGCTTTACATGTAAGGCTATTTTTAAAACAGCACAACATTGTCAACCAAATTGACTGTTTAAATCAGCTTGTTGTCTTCTCACGTGCGTCACCAGTGTTCACATATGGCTGCAAATGCACAGAAGTATATAAGCACCACCTCTCAAGTGCTGTGTAAGTAACCACAATAGCCAGTAAAAGGCAAATAAATGCTGGCTTTTCTAAGTGACAGCTATAGACCGACAGTGTCTGTTAAAGAATAGGATGTTTTAAAAGAAAGCATTCCTGGCATCAGGGTTTGATGTGTTTTGTTTTCTTGTCTATCCATCCTGTCTGGGTCTTTGTGTCTTTGCAGAGGCTGCCTTTTAAGAGATGCTTTTTCATTACAAACAGACATCTCTCAGAGGAACCGCTCCTGATGCAAGTCATTCACCTGACAGTGGTGTCACATGGCTTCTTTGTCTTTGCCTTGTTCCTCACAACAATCTGCTTCATCCTATTCATCCTCTGAATACACAGTTTTTATGTTGTAGGGCGAGTAAAAGAATAATGGAATCAATGACTTGAAATAGCATTAATTGATTGACACTTTTCACTATTTGTGTTCTTGCACCATTCAGCAGATTACAGTACTCATGGTGTATATTAAATATTGAACACTACAGGCTTGTTGGCATGAAACTAGTGTTCACACATGAATGCAAAATAATCAGGGGGATGTTTCATAAATTGTAATTTCAGTTATAAATGATGAAAGATGATTGCAGGAATAAAAGTTCTACTTCACTGCGGACACAGTTGTCGACTGTGTCTGCAGACAGAAAGACTGAAACTTGATGCTGGGTGTATATCATCTCCCATCTTACAGGAAACACCATTGAAATAAACCTTTTACTTTCTTATGAAGCAGATGCTCTGTTTACTTTGAGTATGAAGCGGGAAATCAGTCTTCCACAGGAGAGCATTAGAGATTCATGTGCATGAGCGTCATAAAACTGCTGACATATTTTTGCTCTCCAAAGGATAGATTTTCCTCTAAAGTCCTGTACAGCCCAGCTGGACGTAGGATAACTGAGAGAGCCCTTAAAGTTTCATTATAATTTTCTCCATCTGACAAGTCTATGATTAAAACAAAGGAGGTTTTTCCGCAGTACCTTTGCCATTGCTTGGCATTTCAACTAAATCATAGGGGGCATGTTATAGGAACTGACAGACTTCTGCAGAAATGAATGAACCTCTGGTGTTCTGTGTCTGGAACAAGAGGCAGGAGTCTCTGTGCAGAGAGATAAATTTAGGAGAGAAAATGTCAACTTCTGTTTTGTGCTAGATTTGAAATGCGCCGGAGATGCGAAGGTGAGGCTGGAGCAATGTCTCACGGTTAAGCATGCACATACACACCCTGATACACACACATATGCAGAAAGAAACAACATTTTACAAGGTTTTTTTTTTTTTTTTGGCATGTTTGACTCTTCTATTTCGTTCTATAATATTTCTTCAAATGGTGTCAACTATCATTTGAATTGTTCCTAGAGAATTGTAAATCTAATTGGAAATTCTCAAGCTAATATTTGTAGGTTTGATGAGATACAGTTAAAGGTATTTAGTAAAGACTGTGCAATGACTATAAATTCATTTAATTCAATTTAAGTGAGGAGAAATCCTGATTAGCTTGTCAATCAGTTTGCCCACCTTGATGCAACAAATGTATTCTTATTGGTCGAACAAAATGATAAATTAGAAAATATCCGTACTTGCCACAAATTAGTTAAGACAAGCCAGTCACTATGGCAACATGTTGTGACAGGAGTTATTTTCATACTATCAGTCTTGCTTTCCCATAGTACAGCACACTAATTAATTTAATGGAATATTAGCATAAAGACGGTGGCAATGTCCCTGGAAGAAATTACTGGCGTGATACAGTGGCCAAATATGTTTTCGTCTATGATTAAACAGTGAGGTCTCACTGGAAAGACAAACACGACTGTGGATTAACGTTTTTTTTTAACATATCAAAAAATGATTATTTATGAGAGGCTGGGCAAAGGGTCAAGGTATACAACTCTGTTTGATGGCGCTCACACAGCTGCTGAGAATAGACATTTTCATACCTCTGCATGTAGCCCAGGTTTATGTCATGGAGTGATTATAGATTGTTGGTGCTTCCCTGTCTATCTGTTTGTCCATCTGTGGATCTATTGGACAGGGCATCCAATATATCACATCTTCCCACTGTGTCTGTATTATACCCAAAGGCATTTCATGTCTGCAGGGGGAGATAGCGGGGAACTCGACTGAGTTTACAAATCATTTTTAATGAATCTCTGTGCATCTGGACCCCTCCCTTCTGCCGCTCTCAGTCTTATAATGCTTGTCAGAAATAAATGCAAGAGAGATGAGTTGTCTAAATGCTTTCACTAGTATTCCTAGCCCCCACCACCACCACCACCACACCCCCCCATCAACATCATCTGATATATGAGTGCCAAAGGAGAAGAAAGAAGAGCAAGTCATATTGTTTTAATGATTTCAAACAAATTATAAAGGAGCCGCACATTGTGAAAGCTTTCGTAAGCCTATTCTTTGATGAACCATTGGTGGGCACGCGCACACACACACACACACACACACACACAAATTGCAAAAAAAGTTTATTAAATGGATTGCTTTCATTTGCCTTCAAGGCAGTTTGCATTATTGTTGGCATGATAACACCAAGCCTTTTTATGTAGTCTCACAAATGCTCATTGCAGTGTGTGAAAGGAAAACAAATCAAAGGACAAACCAAACCCAGAGGACGAAAGCGAAAGAGGAGAATAAGTTAGTGATGGCAGTGGTGATAGGCTACATGGTGTATGACAAGTGAATAAAGCTCTTCAGATTCATTAGAAGCCTCTCCTTTAGCATGGAGTCTTTTTTATGTATTTATTATCCTCACTCCAAACTCCTAGAACCAGGAGAGTTGGACAATTCATCATACACGAATGCATTGACACATGCTCGGTGCACTTGCAGTGGCCCAGAAACCCACAAACAATAAGGAAAAATTACTAATGGGATACAGTATATGCACTGTTCAACTCAAGCATCCAGGGGACATGTTCAAGACAGTTTTCCCATAGGGAGATGTACCTTTACTTTCTTCTCCACAGACCTGCTATCAGAGCGACTAAAAATAATAAAAGGAGAAGATCGACACTTCTGGAGAGCAGGATTAACAGTAGTATGGTCAGCGTTAGCTTTTGTTATCTTAACTTTTGGCCTGCTTTTCGCCAGCCATATGGAGGGAAACTGCACTCTGTTCTGTTCCTAATGAATGTGCGCTCTATTGGATGCTATACCGATACACCATCAAAGAGAATGATCATCAGTGGTGCACACTTCATTTACTCCCTCATTCCTCTTTCTCTTATTCTCTTTTCCTTCCTCCCCCTCAATCGCTCTCTCTACGTTGCTCTCACCCTCTTGTGCCCACCCCACCCCCACCCCCCTCATGGGGCGCATACCTTATTGGAGCTGCATTAGGACCACTCTAATCTGTGTGGCAGGGTGAAATGGGATGTTCAATGGCTTTTTCTCGTTTCCTGGCTGAGAGGGCCGTGTAACGTGCTAATGGATTCCGCGGCTGCTGCCTGACCCCCCCGGTAGAGCGTGCAGAGTCAGGGCTCACAGCCGTGACTCCCCCCTTGCTACTATCTCAGCCAAACAAGTGTAGCCTCACTGAAATCTTTTTATAGTTGCAGAGAGACTGGCCATCCACTTCTAAGGTCGTTAGAGCTTCCCAGGTGAGGTATCTGAACTCTCTTTGCTGCATTTCTGTGTGCTGTACCAGTAATAGGTTTGGATAGACATGCACTCTGACATAAAACTGTTAAGTACTAGTATATTATCAGCAGCCACATGGGTCTATACTATATTTTTGTTCAAGAGTGATGTTTTAGAGAGGGAAATATATCAGGCTTGGGCTGAAAGCGTTACCTTCTGTAAGTAGGACTGATTTTTAGATGCAAAGCACTATATGGATCCAAGGTTCGTGGCTCTTCAGTCACTCATTCATTCACCCAGAACTTATGTGCTCCTATAGCGGCATTCCCAAAGGCGGGGCAATGACTAGAAACTGGCGTATTCACATATTTATTATTTTTTTAAGTTATTTATTTATTATCATTTATTATTATTTTATAACAGCAATTTGTTATGCACTTTATATTTCTTGGTTCATTATGTTGTTTCATTGTTTCACAAACCAATGGTGCATTGTTTCAGCTATAACAGAACTGACAGCAGGAAAATATTCACCATTTCAAAACATCTTTGAGATCTTATTGGCATCTGACAATCTTAAAGGTCCAGTTTCATGATTTTTCATCAGCATTCAACAACCTCTAAAATGGCAAAGATTTTCATTTAAATCAATGTCTGTTAAGTCACAATCACCCAGTTTACGAACTGGGTGTTGGCGCCGACATTCCCGGCAAACCAAACATTTCGTACTGCTGCAGCTTCACATTAAAAGCATTTAATTGGCAACTGATGAGTTGACCTTTTTTAATGACGTAGTCAATGGAAATGCAATGTGTTTGTCAGTGACACAGCTGTTCATCAAAAATACATCTATAAAATACAACAATGGTAATTTCCGTAATTTTCTGACTGTGGATCAGTTTCTGTGTGCAGCGTAAAATGAACGATGGAAATAGGCAAATTATTGACTAACTTCTTTATTAAAATGACTTTGTTTTGCTGCCCCCAGAATTCTACGCCCTGTTGTATTAAACCACATTTGCTGTTACCACAAGTAACTACAGATGTCACCAAATCATCCAGGCCTGAAATCCTTCAGAGAGCCACTTTAACAAAAGGAGGAGGCTGTAGAAGAGACAGACGATAAAATTGGACTTGTCATTTTCTATCACATCTGTGTTGATTGAGGTTTGTCAGAGAGGGTCAAAAAAGCTGGTCTAAAGATGTGAAGATTCAGCCACAACTGAAGAGCACCAGTTGTGAATGAGGTATTAAGATCTTGGTCTGGAAATACCATCAATTCATCCATTAGCTTTCCCACTTATCGCCAATTAACCTAACCTGCATGTCTTTGGAAGGGGAGGTGCGGGGCGAACATTTAAACTCCACACAGAAAGACAGGTTCAAACCCAGAACCTTCTTGCTGTGAGGCAGCAGTACTAACCTCTGCTCCACCATGTCACCTTGTTCTACTTGAAAAGCCACAATTTAAGGCTCCGTAATGGGCTCCATAAGTGTCACATTATTGTATATTATACTATTGGGTTGTTAATATTGATACAGAAGCATGTATTGCATTTTAATGCTGTAGTTGACTAGGTTCGTGTTACCCATTTTATATACTGGTGTGTGATTTAATTCAGTGTATAATGATGCATTGTGTTTGATGCTCATGATAGGTCTTTAAAATCTTCATCTGCAGTAAGTAAGTATAGCTGTCAAACACCATAGATGAGCAAAAATATAAAGTAGCCTAAAGTAAATCTACTCTAGACTTTTTGTGTCCAGATGAGTCTGCAACACTCCACAGGAATAATGCCTTCATTATGTTTCCATCAGAGCGAGGCAAAGGAGAAAAGATGTGAAAATGGGCTCAAATCTGTAAAATGAAAATAAGAACAGTAACATTTGAGTCAGCCTGAATGGCAGTAGCCCGTCTGTTCTGCAGGAGCTAATGTTGTTCATGACATCACCGATTCTGAGTGAGATCTCAGTAATGAAACCTGCTGCGTCGTTCGCACTATCATGACATCTCCCCACTAAAAGCATTTTTCTAGGTCTGATTTCAGACCACAAGTAGTCCTGATCTCAGTGTGAGTTTGGCATCTCACCAAGTGGCTTGGCAGTTTGCATCAAGTATGAACTGAAACTGATGAGTGCACATGCAGTCCTGTCACATATAGTAGTCACGCAAAAATCCCATATAAGCCCCTGGTGTAACATTACTAGTTTTAATGAGAGAGACTCAATCGACCATAATGCAATGTGCTTGCAAAACATAATGCAATTTGAGTCCAGTTTCTTCCTTCTCTTTCTCCAATACTGTCACTGCAAACAAACTAGAACAGGTTCATCCACCTGAACAATATTCTGGGAAATGTAGGAAGTCACTTTCTAAAGGAGAAACAGTCAGGTTGACAGGAAGTGGGCTCAGCAAAAAGTGAAATGACAACACGTAAGCAAAACGTACCCCTGGAATTCTCTTAACATACCATTTCCTTTAACACAAAGAGGAGAAGACACATGTCTGACTTAGTGAGCTGATGGAGCATGGTGCGGAAAGAAAACACTGATCTCACCGTCCTAAGAAATATTTTTGCATTTAAAAGGAATCAAAAGCTGCGTTTTGACCAAAAAGTTCCAGGTACATTTCCTCAGGAACTAATAGGTTCCTGTGGCCCATTGTTGTCTGCGTTTCCACCGGAAACGCAGACAACTTCCCCAGGAAGATTATGCAAAATTATAACTTGACATTACATTATTCACAGCACTTTGAGGACATAACATGAACGAAGATACGGGACAAATTGCGTCCCATAAGCTATTCATTCAATAGAGGTAGCAGCATTTTATTTTCAAATACAGGACGATCGCGTGTTATACGTGACGGGTGGCAACAATAGCCACCCCTGTTGTTGTGGTCCTTTATTCTTTTGTAGTCCTGTTTCAGTTTTTTTTTTTTACCTTCTCCTGGACTTGTTTCACAGTGTGGAAAATGTTGAACTCACTCGGTGAGCTCCACGACCAGGGAAATTTAGACCCTGGTTCCTGCAGTCGAAATGCACATAGTTCCTCAAAAGGTTCCCGGTTCCTGGGGAAAGTTCCTGTGGTGGAAAATGTCGCTAAAGGCTTCCCAGAAATGCCGTTGCAAGCTGTTGACCTCAGATGTCCTGCTAAGCAACAAACAGAATTGCAAACATCTCTTCCTTTGCAGCGATAATACAAGGAAACAACTAGGACCTCTTCTCAGTGTGTGTCTGTGAGGTCTTTGCCATCACTTGAATAGAAAAATGAATCTCATATCTATATAGAAAGTAATGATGGATCATCACTGTGACCTGGACCCTGTAAGCGTTTGTTAACAGGGTCTTTTACCTTAACATCTCCCTCTAATGTCCACCATCACATTTAAAGGTCTTGAGGAAACCATTATCATACAGCAGAGCTGGATTTCTACCTGACTCTGTGTAACCTTGGAACATCCTATCAGAGGGCTTAAAAGCAGCAGCACCAATACTGATGCGTGTGTAACACAATTTTTAGAGTTCTTTGACTACTCTGAAAAGTGTTCACACTATTTTAGCTCGTCCCTAAAGCCACTCTGGTTGCCACATGCAGTGCAGAGAACAAAATGGGATGCTGGCAGCCGGGGGCAGTGTGACATTTTGAATCAAGATATACACAGTAACACTCAGCAAATCAGAAAATTCTCAGTTTTGACTTGGATTTTTTCATTTTCTCAAGGCGACTGAAAATTGAGTCACTGGGGCTTTTTGCTTTTATCTGGCAGACATTATAAGTGGCATCAAGCTGCAAAATGTTTTTGCTTTTCAACTTGTTTCACCGACCTTCAGAGATAAACACATGAAAGACTTTCTCATGTGACAAATAAGTCAACAATTAAAACACTAAATATAAACTAGTAATATGTTTAACTTTGAAATGACTTATTATTCTGCAAGAAATGCAATTACACAGTATGACTTCATGGATAGTGGAAAATGTGATCACAATGAAAATGATAAAAAAAAATACAAATAGAAAAAAGGATGAATAAATTGCTGTACTGTGAATACCATGTGCAAAATATTCAACTTATCTCATACGTATGAATTAGAAATGCATGAATTAGACTTAATTCAGCTTTCAGGAATACCAAATAATAACAAAATGCCAAGTTTTAAAATGATCATGACAAGTTGCTGAAGTAGAATCAAGTGTGCATAATGTCAAAGATGTGTAAAATAGATAATTTAATTGAGCTAAAATCAAGGTTACAAACAAGCCACAATTGAGACAAAAATATATATGATGAAATCAAACAAAAGTCAAGCAAAAAAATCTGAAATCAACTTAAAATCAAGCTGCAATCGGGCCACGAAACAAACTAGAAATCTGCTGACATCTAAGCAAAAAACAATCTAATATCAAACTAAAGTCAGGCCACAAGACAATTTAAATTCACGCTAAAAAATCACACATGGCAGTGGAGGAGTCAGGAGGCATTGTGGTACTGACACACTTCAAGGTGACTTCTAAATAATCCCCACCAACCATGTGGCTGTTTCACAGATCACTGTGACTGTAATATGTCTCAATTAAAGGGATGGCAGTGCAATGCAAACTGATGTGGTGGAACTGACTGTGGTCTGCCTATCCTTTAAAGCCACTTTTCACTCCTTGAAGACGTCATGTAGTCGAGCACACCCCAGAGACGCTCCCTGATGCCGGCCTGCCCACAAAATCTCCTGCTCCCATGGGAGAAGAGGTGGAAACCAGGCAGAAGAAGAAAGAAACCTGATCTCTCTTTGTCACTGTCTTCTGTCTTTTCATCTGCCACAAAGCCTGTCTTATGTTTGTGAGCTCGATGAGCTTCATTAGCGATACGGACCCTGGTTTGTATTTCAAAGCCTCTCTATAGCGTGTTGACCAAAAGGTGTGCGGAACAACATGCTCTCATTTTCTGCTTTTGATCATAGCCCCTCAGCATTTCCCTGCCCTCAGCAATCCAAATGCAAATTCACAGCACGCGTACTACTTATGATTTTGTCTTCATTTTTAATGTGCTCATTGAGAGACACCAGCACAAATGCTTCGCTGAAGGTCAAAGAAAAATCATTTAGCTGAACATATTTTGAATAAAGTTGTGTTTTGGATGTGTATTGTGCTGTGAACCTTGAGATTATACTTTACGATAACATTATAAACACAGTGTTAAGAAATATACCAGAATTGAATTTTAAATTAAAAGTTAAAAGTTTTAGTAATAAAATTGTGGGCCAGTTCTTTTATCATTGACTGGTACAGCATACTTTAGGAATCAGCATTAATTAAACTCTATTGTGCTCACAGATGGCTTCATCTTTACAAACCCATGTTGTGCAGCCAGTCATCATTCGGACCTACACAACCTTTTATTAAATTCTAGGAACGATCCCAACGATGTGTGGGAAAAAAGGAAATGTGCACAAAATGATAATCCGGAGCAAGCAAAAAAAAAAAGCCATAGAAATGTGACATTTCAAGCAAATTTGCCTCAGTGTGCATGCATGCTGTATCATATACACTGTCAAACACAATAGATCAATTCTGCCTTTAAAAATTTGGATTAAACAAAACACTGATAATAGTTTTTTTGTTTACCCTTAAAGAAATTTTGTTGTATTTCTTCATTTACCCATCTTACCCAGTCCTCCCTCTCACTTTATATGAAGCATCATCAGCCCTCTCACTCGTTTCCCCTCTGTCCTGTCTCGCTGTGCACATTTAAAGTGATGCCTGGGGGAACGGCTGGAGGTGTGAACTAGCCCTTTTAGAGGAGAAAATGGAGTTCGCACAAACCACTGACATTTAAATTCTCCGAGGATATGAGCAGAGATCCTTTAAGAGTAGAACTTGCAACCAGAAGTTTTATTAACAACATTTTTTATCCAACAAGGATTCTGGACAGATTTAAAAGCCAGTGACTGACACATAATAGAGGAGAGGTCAAATGGCGGTTGTATTCTCTTCTCGTTTTTCATGCTGAATATTCTGTATAGTGTTTTTCATTCTCTATAGTACATGGTTTGTCTACTACTGTTCTTCAGTTACTGTAGTCATTAAATTTTCGGTAAAGACTAAATGAATATTCTCAAGGACCCATCTTTTTTTCTACTAACTAAGGATTTATTGTTTACATTATTTCACAACATTGGAGTGAATATATTAAAGGCCCACCCCACCTATTACTACTCAGCCTGTAACAGGTATATAACAGACAGGTCATGAGCTAGGGGGTAGATTCTCTCTTATAGCATCTAATTTTGCAGAGCTTGACTGTGGACTAAAGTCACTTTGCAGAAGAAACATTACGAGTTCACCATCAAACTTCATTCCTTCACTCACTAAGAGCTGTCTCCAGCTCTGGAAAGCAACAGCAATGTAAACTCCTGTCTCTATTACGTGTTTTCTTCTACTGAAGTTAGCAAGCTAACCAGCTAGGCCCGTCTCTTCCTTTCCTCATTGTGACTCACTGTAAGCTCTGTGCTGGAGTCATAGCACTGATCAGAGGGCATATAATAACTTTTTAATTTTCCATGTTGTGGTCTGTTTTTCACATGTTCCTTCATGCAAGTGCAGAAAATCACTGCAACACCCTTTCACTGGAGTATCATTACATCTGATAAATTTGACCTAAAACATATTGAGAACACGCATATAAATAGTACTTATGATCAATTACATGACGTTATTACATATGCTTCATAATTAAATTTGTTGACCAGTCCTATGTATCTTGAAAAAATAGTGTGCTAAAGATATTTTAGCACCATGCACTTCATGAAATTGTACAAAGTTAAGGCAGCTGCTTTCTTACACTAACGGTAACAGGATAAAGTTCTACATTTGCCCTTTGAATTCCTCTCAGTTAATTTTAATGCTCTTAAGGGTTCAAGGAGACAGAAAATGAACATGAAAAATCACTATTAGTGTATTCCTGAAATTGATTTGTTTGAAGGATGTCTGTCTTGGTTTTATGATGAGTTAATATTCCTTTTAGTCCTGTCTTGTGAAATTATATTTGAAATTGAAATAGCACCTCTGGAGCATTCTTATTTGCACTAACAATTTTCATTATCAAAACTGCAATGCATTTTGTAGGGTTTTTTTTTTTTTTTTTCTCATGGAGGCTTTTATTAAGCATATGCTGTCTGGTCTGTCAGTGATAAAGTGTGAGTTGAGAAACACCACAGGTCCATTGTGGAAGTGGATATGTGGTCTATATCAACAGGAATATAAAGCATTTCAATGAGCTTCCTCAGACAGCTTAGACCTTTTTGGAAACACGTGAAAAGAAATGTCTGCTGCTTTCAAAGGACTAATCCTGCAGCACTACCTCATAGGGTTTTTTTCTTCTGTGCTTCAAAATACAAAGCTGATTTCCAGAATTGAATTCAGGTAAATGAAAGCCTCTGGGTGGACATTTTGTTAAGCTCTATTGCTGGTTCATTGTGGTGCATTTGGACTGAATTCAGTTTTTTTTTCAGTCAGTTTTGACTTAATGATTCTGAGCAGGATTCTTTCTCCTGAAAAGATATGACAAGTGACATGTTTTTTTTTTCTTTCTTCCTTTGAAGCTTTTTTACTTCCTGCCCACCCTCCTGAAAACCCTTTTTCTCACATTTTATCTTTGTGACATACCGCACTCCTTTCAACCACCAATTCATTTTGTAATGGCTTACTTTTTTAAATATATTTTCTCCTGACAACCTGGCAATCATTTCCTTTTATCTCATTTACCCCCTCACAGTATTTGTCATTCTTTTTTACCCTCTCTATCTTCTATAGCGGGCTGAATTTCCCTCAAGTGCCATGTGATCTAGTTCTCTTCTGCAGTATATACTATTAATATATGTTGACAGTGCACTATTTTCAGAACTATTATAGAAGAATTCAGTAGGAATTCACTGAAAAGCATCAGTCAAACTGAAACTTAAGACCACTACTGCCAATTTCACAGAAAACTCTCTCAAAAGCCGTTTGTTTGTTTTTTTTTCAAAAATGTCTTTGTGTGTTTTCTGAACTGTCACCAGAGCTGTCGTTCCACTGCCCACACTTTTTTTTCACTTCTTTCTCAGCTGGGAGTAGCTATTTCTGTCATGCTTTGCATTGTGGGACAACAGTGTCAATCAACAGATGAATGAAAAGTCCAAAGAATTTATGATAATTGCCGTTATATTAAGTGTACTTATGTTTTGTCATTTAGACCGAGTGAATACACTATATACTGCAAATTTGAATACCATTGAATACAATTGAATTCAACAAATAAATGTGTGTCCTTGCATGAGTTATTATATGTTTTATGGACTAAATTGTTGACACACTGCCAATTTCACATGGTGACACCTGTCAAATATGGATTTGCTACAATATGCTTCACCCCCTTTAGTTACTGTTGTTACACTTCTCAAATCTAGCTGGTGACCATCGATTTTGTTAGCAGCTTTTATCGGCTAAGCAAGCTGTGTTTGCTTAATCAGCTATATGGCTAGATAGCTAATCAAACTAACATTTAGCAGGTTGAAAACACTGACTCACACTTATTTTTTTTACATTTATCATATTGCGCTAAAAGACTGACGTTAACCCACATGACCTGAACAGGAAAACAGAAAAAAAAAAAAAAAAAACACTATCTTGGATAATGAATTTCCCAAATCCAGAACAGAGCTGCTAACTTCAGCCATACTCTCATAGTAGCATGTTTTAGCAAATAGTCAATTACAGTCAGTATATCCAGTCAGGATTCTTGCAATGATGTACTGGCTGCAGCCTCCACAGCACCTGATGCTGTGAGGAGTGACAGGCCACTGCAATCCAGGGAGATCGAGATAACAATGACAGCTTGATCGACTCCGAGAGGGACGTAAATGAGCCGCTGGCGTGTCCAATGAGTGTAAAGTGTTGGATTCAGCCCCTGCCGTCAGCCCCCTCTCAACCTCTTCCTCTTAATGCGATTAGAGGCTTTAATTAACCCCCAAGATGCTTCCTCCCATGACTCACTAACAGTAGTCTCACAGGAAACTCAACTGATGAACTTACTTTTTGTTTTAGTTTCTCTCCTCTGTGTGTATGAAGTCTTTCTATTCACCACCTCTCTGCTTATTTCTCTTTATGCCTTTTGCTTCAATCATTCCAACTGTCTCATCTCTCATTCATAGGAATCTGATTTTCCCATTGAGTCTGCTCTCTGGCCTGATGTCATTTTATTCTCCGCCAGGGAGTCGTCTCTGCTGTCTGCATGAAAATAATGTGATCTGCTATTTCTTTGGTATTTCTTTCATCCTATTTGTTGGACTAATTATACTTATATATCTTTAAAGCATCATACAAGAAGAATTAAGGATAAAAAAAATATTTTTTTCCATCACATCTTTAGGAATAGATCATATCATCTCTTATTTGGCCAACAAACAGAAGAAGACGGGGTGCTCCCGTGGCTCAACTGGTAGAGCGTGTAGCGTGTACCACTTAGGCCCAGTCCTTACCGCGGTGGCCATGGTTCTGAGTCTGACCCATGGCCATTTGCTTTATGCCCCCCCCCCCATTCTCTCTCTCCCCCCAACTTTCCTGTCACTCTCTCACTGTCCCTATCTGAATAAAGGCAAAAATGACTTTAAAAAAAACAAGTAGAAGACAATTATTGTCTTATTACATATACACGCATACACACAAACTTTAAATGAGCCATTGCTGCTAGATCACAACAAACAGGTGTGCAGGTGTGATTTACGTACCTTTCCAAGAACAGAGCTCCTTTATCTCTTCTATCCTTTAATCACCTGGAATCTGTGATTGATTCTCGTGTGCCTTGACTGCTGTAACGCCCCGAACACCTGTCTTAGCCATCACAACATGTCTGCCTACTAGTTAGTCTGTAATGCTGCTAGGCAACAGCAAATTAGTTTCAGCGCAGTGTAGGATTGATTTAAAATGTATTTACATCACTTTCACTGCTTATTTTAAACAAAAGCGTAATCACAGTATATCTTTGTGCTAATGTGGAGCTGTGGTGCTTCTCACGTGCTGCAGTTTGTGCACAAGCTGCTCTATAGGAATCCGGGTGTCCCTTTTATGGCATTACATGCAGACCCACCGCCACCCACCCTGAGCCCAGTTCTGTTGGAGGTTTCTTCCTGTTAAAAGGGAGTTTTTCCTCCCCCCCATCTCGCCAAGTGCTTGCTCTTTGTGGGAACCTTTGGTTTTCTCTCTATAATAAAGTGAGGTCTTGACCTTACCCTGTAAAGTGCCTTGAGATAATGTATATTATGATTTGGTGCTATACAAATAAAACTGAATCGAATTGAATTGAACCTCTCTCTTGATACATAAAACACATACTGCTTCCTGCACTGACATTGAATGTTGGCATTGGACGTAAACGGTGAAGTGCATAATATTCCAATATGGATGTAAATCGGGATACTGGGCCGAAAAACCGCATACTTTACCTTGGACTTTCAGCTGTGGACAAAAGAATAGTAACACAAAAAAGTGTGTATGTAGGTGTAAAGTGGCAGGTGTGAGTGTGTGTGATACTGCACGCCTGTGTGTGTGTGTCTCCATATAAGCTGAGCATGAAGCCACATATCAACAATGTGTCAGCGGGCCATTTGTACCTGCTTTATCCCTTCCAACATGGCAGCCTGGAATAAATGCCATTTGGAAGCAGCAGTGAACTGGACATGTGGGCTGTCCCATCATGCCCTCCTCTAACTAGCAGACAAGTGGCTGTAATGGCTACCTGCTGTGATTTGTCTAAACTGGCACTCAGACATGCACCTGCAGAGTGCCTCCACACCCACAGCTCTCACATCAGTAGGCACCAGATGGACGTTAGGAACAGGAATGAAAGTGCATGGATGACCCGGAGCCCCAACCATCCGTGAAACACTTGAGAGAGAGGTTTTTCTTTGACAAGTCCAGAAGCAGAGCAGAGCCTTGAGATACCCGCTGGAGCCAAATGTAGCGATATGATTACACACTTTGCATATCTAATCAGATAAATGTATAAGGTACAGTAAATCCATTATCCCCAAGCAGCAGGAGGACGTTAGAACATCCCCAGTGGTGATACTGAGGCTCTCTGAAGCTCACAGCTCCAGGCAAGGCTTATGAAGCTGATTGTCCAGGAAATACATGACCCATCATGCGGGCTTCCAAGCTTGCTGCGATAAGAACCACATATGACTATGACCATCTGTTTCTGCAGACAAAATAAGGAGGTAATCTGGTAAACTGGAAACACAGCAGGCCATTCATCATTCCGGCTGTGTCTGGACGCTGTCAATCCACAGCGAATTGAATCGTTGAAGGAAGATGATTAAGAGAGACAGCGAAACATGCCGCTTTCTGACGGATGTGGTGAACCTCATACTTAACATCGACAAAGCGTCTGAGGAGAAGGACTGCAGCAGAATGAAAGAATGTGCAGCAGGCTTTGAGGCCGACATGTCTCACATGACAATGAAAGGGAAATCGTTCCAGCGCCCTCTTTTCAGAATAAAGTCTGATGTGCCTTCCTTTCTGTGTTGTGTGTTTATGTGTTTATATGTTATATGTGTTTATAAACTGTGGTTAATCTTAAACATTATTACCTGCACAGAAGACTGCCACAATAAAATCCCAGACAGATTTTTCTCTTCGGTATTAACCGGATCGAGGGTGCTATTATAAATGAATAGAAGCAGTAAACACAGAACACAACACAAAAGCATCCAGAGCACTGAAAGAATGGGAAGCTACCTTTTCCTTTTATAATGACACAATGATAACAGTCAGTTTAAGTACATACAGACGCATAAATATATATATATTTTATATACCCGACAATAACAAAGACTAACAGACAAACTCTTAAAGAGGTCTATGCCAATGTATTTGCTCCAGGAAAGCTCTCACCCTGACTCCTTTTCAGATGAAAAATACATTTTGGTTCCTGACGATGTGGGTGGCAAAATGCACAGTAATGTTGATAATTGCTAAATAAAGAGACTGCATGTGGTGCAAATGTATACACAGGGTGTACAGACTATAACATTAAAGCACAGAAGTGGGATGTGAGAAGTGTGGGCTGACTGGAACATTAAAATTCAAACTTTGCCAACGAGTCAGACTGAGGCTAATACATCGATTAGAAAATATTTGTTGGTGATTAATGGGTGATGACATATGCAAGTTTATTAAGTTTTTGTTGCTTTTAATTTGAATAACCTATGAAGCAGTTAGGAGTGACATTACCATGATGCACTGCAGTAATCAATTTAATCATTAAACAAACTAAATGAATATGTATCCCATTTGTGGGGAAATTACACAATGACCATTTTCATTTAGCTAAATGTTGAACAAATGAACAGGCGTGGCATGAACATGAATCAACATAAAACCTCACACTCTATATAGGCTACTGAATATGTTGAAATATAGTGATCGCATAATGATGTTTCAGTTTCCTAGCAACACTCTTCTTCTGTTTTGGTTTCTTTCTTAATGGGAGCTGATCACTGCAGGACCGAGCAGCAAAGCAGCATGTGATTAAAATCAGACACTACATGGCACTTCAGACGAAGGAAGGAAAACAACATGTGTGTTATGTGTTCCTGGCTAAAAACACCCCCAATGTAAAAAATGCCTCCAGCACCACCAGCACCACCAGCACCACCAGCACCACACCAGCACTCCCCTGAGAGTCCATCACTGCAAGAACTGAGGATCAGTAACGTAGGTCAGGAAAGAAAACAGCTCTGTGAGTGGAGCTTATGAAGGACTGCCTGACCTGCTGCTCCCAGTGTCCTCCACTGTGGGTTAAGTCTTTGCAAATCCATGTTTTCATTTCCAGGTGAACCAAGGACCTGTGAGAGTTATGGGCTTGAAATGAAGGTGCAAATGTCTAAAATTATTTGTCTTTCAAACTCAATCTTGCTCAATCAAATGCTATGTATGACCAAACATATGATATTTTTATATTTTATAAAAATGCAGTAGCAATAAAGGAAAAGTAAAAAAATGTAAAATAATATAGTTATAGTAATACTCTTATTCACTTTCTTGCCACGAGTTAGATGAGAAGAATGACACTGCTCAGATGTCTTTATGGTAAATATGTAGCTGGAGTTTTTCTTAGTTTAGCATAACGGCTGAAAATTGGGGTTTAAAGCTAACCTGCTCTGTCCAAAGGTGACAAAATCTACTCTCCAGCAACTAATTAACACATTAGTTGGTTTAATCTGTTCAAAAAACAAACAAACTGAATAACAAACGTAAAGATGAAAATGTGCCGTTTTATGGTCGGTTAGCTAACTTGGATCTACCCAGTTACCAAACAAATATGATCAAACTAATCAAATCTCATCAAACTTTCACCAAAAAAGTGAAAAAACAAGTATAAAATCCCAAAATATAAAATGATTTCTTGAGGGTAATATCTTGAAAACAACAGGGTAATATCCTGGTAATTCTTTGGCAATAACAATGAAACAATTAGAATACTGGAGTTTGATATCTGTAATAGTATTTCAATTGGACAAAAACAATAGGGTAATAATGGGTAGAAACACCTGAAGCAAAACATAATAACACGGTATTAACGGGGTAACAATGGGCCCATCAGGTAGTGCAATATTTTGTCAATAATAATGGGTTGATAGCATTAGCAGCATTAGCATGTTGATTCATATATTTGACAACAATTTGCTTGTGAATGTGAGGGTACTACATTGATATTATCCTACAAGTAAATGTGAAAACATTAAACTATAATTATTACTTATTAGAAGGTTGCCCAATTAAGACTTCTTGATTCCCCTATTTTCCACCAACATATTACCCCATTATTACCATGATACTGCCCTCTTATTATTTTGAGATTTTGTCACATATTACCCTATTACAGAAATGTAACCCTGATATTATCATTATAGTAATAAGATATTACCATGTTATTACCTCTGCTGTCACCATTTCCACAGTATTTATCCTGATATTTAAATATTATTGCCTTAATACCAAGATGAAATGTAAAGTGCTACTGTTACAGCTATTTGCAACAAATTTAAATAATCCCACTCTCTTGTTTCAAACGTTGACAAAAGTACAGAAATATTTGCAGATGTGAATGACTTTGTGTGAGTCTGCTAAGTGACCACCATGTCCTCTCATGGGAGTCCAACAAATTGCTCCACTTCCTGATTTCCATGGCAACCTCCATTTCCATCACAGTGTGATTTTGGATAGGAGACTCAGTTTCACCCAGTCTGCCATCTGTCTCTCCAATATGGAGGTTTGTTTTGTTTTGTTTTTTTTTTCCAAAGGAAGAAGAAAAAGACAGCCTTTTAGGTAAAAGTAGAAGAGGAAAGGGTTGGCAGAGCACCAAACAGATTCCTTCCACTTGTTTATGTAAATTATTCATGCTCTTGATGCATTATGCAGCCAGTATGAGACACATGCAAATCAAGCAGCACTGTTTCATGTTTTGTCTCCATGTAAGCAGGTAGTAATTTGGCATGGCCATAGTCATACTGAGCTCTGTCTAGCAGCCATTCACAAGCTATTCTGGGCACTGAGCCTGACTGAGGCTTCATCTGAATACGGAGATGAGGCTGTGATTTTGCCCGTAGATGGTTTGGCTATAGACATGTCTCTTATGCTATGCTGAAGGTCATTTAAAAACTTTAGCTGCAGTTTGTAGTCGGTATTGTAATATGTAAACTATTTGTTTTCTTGGCTGTTGAGTGAATGAACACTTGGACCGGATGTTAGAAGTAGAGAGAGGTCAGAAGTTTGAGAAATATCCCAGCCTCTCATTTTTCTTCCTTGGCAACCACACACAGAGGAAACATACTCTACAAATGTTCACATACATTTTTTACATTTCCTTTGTCGAGACTATACCTTGACCAGCACACCTTGTCCTTCACATACTCCTTGTCCCTGCTGGAGAGAAATGAAATGGATATATGTGGTTGATTGTTTCAGGAAATATAGCAACAGGGGACAATCTGGTCTCTTTTACCATGTGCCTTAAAGCAATAACCTCACACAGGTTCATGCATATGTATCCATCCTATATAGTTCAGCAACAGGGCACAGTGAGACTAAGTCCGATACCCAGTCTCAGTGCCTGTACTCCCTGACTCACAGATGTTCCAGATAAAGAAACTGCGAGAGCTCAGGGGTGTCCCGCTGTGCAAAGTGCAAGAGGGCAGTCTCGCGGACTGAGTCATTTGTGTAAACTACAAGTCTGCAGTCCTGTAGAATTCGCTTGAGGAAACAGCTTCATGACAGTCAGACCAGGCCCCAACATCAAAGAAAAAACATGAAGGTATGTGGCAAGAACGAAGATATATTTTTCAATTATGTTTTAGTCTCAATTAATCCAGTAATATGAACATTTTTATTGACTGTCCAACTGACTGAATAAAATATTACATATGAGCCTCACTTTGCTCCTTTCCTTATTTTTAAGTGCAAGAAATGCCTCTTGCTCTCATGTATTTCAACCGTCATTAGTTAAAAGTGGTCAATGATCCTAGTTCACTGCCAGGTCTTCTTACAGCTGCAAAGATTTTTGCATCTAACAGTATTGCTTCATATGGGAATCATATGTTTCATAGAGTTTATGTCGTCACCTTGTTCAAGCATCTCTGAACACACCCTGATGGTTCACTAAGACTAACTAAGCACCAAGGGCATAGGTTTGCATTTGCATATGCATATTTTGGGAGGACAGAATTGTCCCTACCAATATTTTAGTGAACTCGTTCGCACTATGTTTGGAGTGAGGTCATATGGATCTTTCCAGTGTGCCGTCTCCAAGACAACCAAGTCAGGCATGGTAGCATTTGATTGACTGAAAGGGCGGAGGCTATCTGAAGGCACATGTCATGTGAGGGTATCACAGTGGTAACTAACGTCACTGGAAAAATGTCAAGCGATGTTACTGCTATGTCGTTTTTATGTTTTTTACGCCTTACTATACCATGACGGTTTTATGGGGAAGCATGGTGGAGCAGTGCTTAGATGTGTCACCTCGTAGTGAGAAGGTTATGGGTTCTATGGGACCCTTCTGTGTGGAGTTTGCGTGTTCTTGTTGTAACTACGTGGGATCTCTCCAGGTAATCCGGTTTCTTCCCACAGTCCAAAGACATGCACATTAGGTTAATTGATGACTCTAATGCCTTAATAAACTATGACTTTTTTTATGCCTTACTATATAATGACCTTTTATGACTTATCATATTATGACTTTATTAATGACTTACTATGACTTTTTATGCCTTACTGCACTATGATCTTTTTATGTCTTACTATACTATGTTTTTTTATGCCTTATTACACAATGATGTTTTTATTCCTTAGTATATTATGACTTATGACATATACTGT
The DNA here is from genome assembly GCF_002814215.2 of Seriola lalandi dorsalis. Classification (NCBI taxonomy): domain Eukaryota; kingdom Metazoa; phylum Chordata; class Actinopteri; order Carangiformes; family Carangidae; genus Seriola; species Seriola lalandi. The sequence goes on along the minus strand of NW_019525453.1, from coordinate 1,596,670 downwards.
ATATGACATATATGTCCCTATATCAAGAGTACATCCTCTGGATATATGAAGATATATGTTTGTAACATACTCATAGTAAAATGCAATTTATTAAAACAACAGGCTTCATAAAATGTAATATGCTAGTATATGACTTTCTCCATAATTTCTTATTAAATTTAAGCAAACATCTTTTATATTTACATATGAACACATATTGACAGGCTTTGGGATGGATACATATTTATGTAGCATATGCTTTTAATATAAACAGACATACTAAAATGCATGTTTCTATTTGTTAGACATATATATATATATATACAGTATGTCAATATATTGTTCCAGTTTCTACCAGGTTTCATGGGCATTCCTCAATGTAAATTCAGATATTATATGTTAATAAACCATTTGGTTGACAACATTAAAAAGTCAATCTCTCTCTCTTTTTGGGGGGGGGGGGGGGGGGGGGGTTGTTGCATCCAAACTTACACCCTTGCTAACCACTAACTAGAGAGTGAAGAGATCTGGAGACTGGATTTCTGTGATTGTTTCTGAGCAACCACCTAGATGCAATAAGAGATAGTGCTGATTTCTGATTTATAGTTAAAGTTTACAATACCAACATGTTTTAGTTCATCTTGTCCTGAGATGGTTCTGTACTAGTTTTAATTATTGGATTTAGTGTTACTCTCAGTAGTTTGACAAGAATGTATTTCGGTGTTAGTCTCCTTTGAGTCATGTGGTTATTGTTAGTTTTTAGTCTGATTTATTCAGTTCTTTTTCTCATGCATTTTTAATTTCTTGTCATGTTGTTCTGTGACCAGAGCTGTTCCCTGTGGTTACTGCCTTTTTTTTTGTTGTTTGTTTGAACTGTTTTGTTGCCATAGATGTAGATGAAGAGAGTCCATTATTTTTATTTTTTTATTTTTTTCCCTTGCAAAATCAGATGCGAGCTTATTGTGAAAAACATCATTACAACTTCAAATGGAACAGGTCAAGTACACAGACAAATGGCTACGGTAAATGAACTTCTGAAGGGAAAATATTTTGAATGGAGGAGGATTTACTTTTGGCAATTCTTTTTAAACGAAAAAATAATAAGATTAATGAAAAGCTACAGCATGTAAAAACGAGGCAAAACTGAATTTCAATAAATCATTTTCACCTCAATTTTTACGAATGCACAGCAACAACTGGACTCTAATCGGTATTCCAGTCAGAGGTGTGAGGTCTCTCTCTTACTGTTCCAACAGAAGGACCTACAGTTTAAAGACGACACCAAGCCTTCCGGCATGAATTATCACCTCTGTTCAGGAAAAAAGTGAAGACAGCTCCCGGTCCCCAATTCATCACACTGTCTAAATACAATTGCACAGCCAGCCCTAGATCAAGCACACCATTTATTAACTTGAATCTCTCGGTGTCAGGCACAACACCTCATTCATCCAACCACTGAGCTGATCCCATGGGCCTTTTACTCCAAGACAAGTGGATAGATCCTCCCGTTCAGGACCTGTGGGTGTCTGGCACATATAAATTGCAGCTGTTTTGGTTTGGGTGTCTTTTTGTTTTTTTTAGCTGTGTGAGACCTCTCAGTACTTTTGCCTCCTCGGGGAGGCAGAGCAATCTTCCCTCTGTCATTTGCTTTCAGACTGGCCAAGATTATTGAGGAGAGAAGAAAGGTTAGGCTACAACATTTTACACTCATGATAAAATCAAATTTAATTTAATACTCCATCTGTATATGTTTTTTTATAGCACAGAAATGTAGCATTTCATTATTCTTTGATAGAAATGAGTTATTCCTTTATTTCTGTAGTAAAAAACATTTTTTCTTTTTATAAAACATTTTATAAACCCATGCTCTTCGGTACGCCTTAAGTGCATCGTTTTACTTAGGAAATATTGGTACACCAGTCCCACAGTAAAGTCACTACATAGATTTATCTTCCTCTCCTCCTCCTCTTCCTTCATTTAATTGTTTCTTCTATACTGATGATTGCTTTTCACCTTGAAGTGTGCAATTACCACTCCAAATGAAAAGGATTTTACATAAAGTTGGAGAAATCGTGCTGTTGGAAGTCTCTGGGGGAGCACTTTTATGTAAATTCAAAAAAAAGAAAATTACACATTGACGTAACAAACAGCAGGAGATACATTTGTAAGCACAGAACAGCCAAAGACATAAATGAACATTATGCAACTCCATTAGCAGCTAAAGCAGTTTTTTTCCTTGGCAACTTGTTGGAGCATCCCTGCTTCAGATTGCATTTAATGAAACACTTATCTATAAAGTTGTACATAAGCTTTGGGTGGTGTTTCATAATGATGGTAATGACAGCATTATTATTATATTAATTTTTCTGAAGTGCTTTGTCACAACTCCATACAATAAGAAGTTGTTTGGCAGCAGTCAGGAAGCATGAAGCATGAAGGCACCATAACATGAATTCTTTATTGAACTCACAAAGTTTAATTTAATTTAAATGCATCAGAGTCTGATCGTTTCTCTTTAGCTACCGTATCCCCCAAATACTTTCAACAAAGACAAAAACATGCATCTTCCATTCCTGTTAATTCACTTCCCTGGTCTCCCTGGGCTTTTCTTCACTGCTGACTCCACTGTGCTTCATCCTATTTCTTTCACCAGTCTGTCTGTCTAAAAGTGGACTGTGAGTCCCCAGCTCTCTCCACCAGCAGTCACTTATACCAAGACCCCAGTCTATTGTTGGAGCACACACACACACACACACATGCACACACACACACATACACATGCACATACACATGCTTACACGTTTTGTTTATGGCCATAAACAAGCCTTACAACAGCTGTCTCCTCCTTCCTTTCTCTCTCCGTCTCGTTTCTATTTCTCGGGATCCAAAAGTGACAGATATAAATGGAAATGTCAGCAGTGGAGCAGCTACCAATCCTCAGGGTGGGATAATGGCCGATCTGCTGGGGATTTCCAAGGGAGACTTGTCTCTAACCCCCACATCCTCAATTACCAACCCACCAACAGGCCCCCAAATGGCCTCTGCAGTGCACGGATGAGCTAAGGAAAAGGATCCATATATATTTCACATTCCATACACTCAACCATCTGTAATATGGAGCTGCAATAAAACGAATCATGTTATCTTAAACTCACCTGTTCAGATGCAAACAATCATACATGTAGACACCATGGATTCAGTTGGTAGTGGTCCTGTGGGAGCATACTGTAGCTGTACTGGTTTTGCTGGGTATTCAACTCTTCCTGCACATGTACAGTATGTGCACGTGCATGCCCACCTACTGTTCTACAAAGCTGGAAAATCATACCAGGAATTCACAGACCAGTAGTGTTGGTGTAATGGCGTGATGTCTCTTAATTGAAGTTAATGTAGCATTCACATAATGCTGTTTTTGCAAGTAAATGAACTGCTCCTATCTTTCCAAGGCAGTGACTTCAGCAAGACATTACTGGGTGGGGCTTTATTGAAAACGTGTATTGTTTTGTAAGATATTAAACATATTAGAAGTTAACTTATTGCAGTAACATACATGAAATTTGATGACAATTTTTAGAGTGGCCCAGATGGGTCAACACAATGCAAAAGGCAGAACACGACTGTAAAAGCCATAACTCAAATACGAAAGCCACATCACAAATGCAAAAGCAACAACATGAATGTAAATTAAGCCACAAGAGAAGTTAAGCCACAATGGAAGCGAGCATCAGTCGACAGCATAAAATACCCCCCCCCCAAAAAAAAACAAATATATTCCATCCATCTAAGCAACAATATTCCCCCGGCAACCTGGAACAATAAGAGATTTTGTCATTTTATGCCTTTATTTGACAGGACAGTGTAGAGAGAAAGAAAATGCAGGGACATAAAAGGGGAATGACATTTGTGTTGTGGCTTCTGCATTGTGTTGACCCATCTGGGCAAATGAACATTTTGGGGGAATTTCAATCTAATGAACTAAGGCTGCATCTATACTACTACTACTACTACTACTACTACTACTACTACTACTACTACTACTACTACTACTTACTTTTAAAACAATCTCTGTCGAGACTAACAGACCTGTCAGTGCATACATACATGACCATGGAAGGAATTTAACTGCACAACAGCTTCTAGCGAAGATAACAAGGTCGGTAACTCTTGTCATTTATTATTCATGTGGCTCTCACCACTGGTAGACAAGGCTGATAAAATTTAATCAGGGAGCGACTGCATCTTCATCATCGTTCCCGTAGGTCTCCATTTCTGTTCATCCAGACTACAATGCAAACCCAAAGTTTTCAAACAAGTTTCCAAAAGTCTCCATTTTAGGTGCTCGAAAAATCCTGAACAGTGTGGACAAAGAGATGCATTTTTAAACTGAATTCCTGCTTGGATACCTGGATACCTATGGGATACTGGGAAAGTGCTCGAAGACTTCCGGACCCCCCTGTATACTGCACACATCCAAGAGACTGTGTTTCTGTTCTATAAAGGGACTGTGTGAGAATCACTTATCCTCAGAGTGCAGTGTTTCCACTGCTGCAGCTTCACGGATGCATCTGCAATGACAGTAAGGTTCATTGTCACAGTTGCCAACATGTAACACTGATGAAACACTTTGGCAAATATGCTTCACTGTGTTTGGATTAAAGAAGCCGCCTGTCAACATCTATCCCTACGATGAAAGCTTGTAGTCCTCTGTTTTGGAGGGATGCTGCCAGCAGGTTAGAAGAAAGTGTTCCTACACTGAAATATCTTGCTCGTTGTTAATGAAGACGGCAGACGGGGGAAGAGTGCATGTGGCAGTGGTGCTGTTTGCGTGAACACGGGCACCTTGTGTCACTGTGAATGTTGGAACGGTCTAATGAAGAGGAATTGTTCCTGTCGATTTGCATTAGCCCACACGCTGTAAAATGCGAGCTGTGAAATCCATCATATTGCAGGAGGTAATTATGCATACATAATTGCATCATGTACAGAGCATTCCTACAAAAGCAAATAAATGCTTCTTTTTTTTTTCTTTTTTTTTGATACAGCGGAAATACCTTGTTGTACAAGCTAGACATAACAGAGTGTAAGCTTCCTGAGCCTGTGAATTACAAACAGGAATTTGGAGGTTTAATGAGGAAAGAAGCTAACGGCACGCATGATGTGTCGGGTGCTTTTTGTGCTGTATGTTCCTGGTTTATGTTATGAGGAAACCACACGTACTGTAACATGAAAGCACACAACCTAATTCAGAAGGCAGCATGTGCAGACAGTATAATGATTGCCATGTTCATCAACTTAATTTAGCGTGTTAGCATGCTAACATTTGTTAATTGGCACTAAACTCAAAATACAACTGAGAATCAAAGCAATATATTTAGTTTTACAGGTTTTTGGTCATAAAATAAAAAACAAAAACAAATTAAAACCTAGAGGAAATGTAAAGGGGGGGTCATCAACGTTACAGTTATACACACACACACACTAACACATGCACACACATATATATATACATACATAGTACATAAACAGAACATATTAGTAAAGTGTCAACATAGTGACTACAGCATCATTAAAGCTTTGTATGGTCATGTTTAGACTCCAGCAGCATGTGGTTGAGGTTAGAAAAAAGCTTGTGGTCTGGTTTGACACAGAAAAAGTTCACAGTGACTTCACACTCACACACTGTTTATTTACTGTATATTTAACCAAAACCACAACCTTTCCCTCGGCTTACCCAAAGTATTTTTGTTACCCAAACCTAACAACAGAATGGACTGTGGCTGGAAATTCAAATCACTGCCTCAACCACATCAATTTCTAGGAGACAGGGTTGGATTGTGTGCACTAAATTTCATGGCATCTATCTAATCCTTGACTTAAAATCACAAATATAAACCGCATTGTGGCATTAATGGAAAGTGAGGGGATCACCAAAGTCATTGGGATACATCGTTTGATGACCATCAATATATGTACAAAATGTCGCGGTCATATATCCAATAGTTATTGTGATATTTCAGCCTGGTCCAGGGGTGGATCAAACAACTGACAGACTGAGAACTGAGAGCCGTGGCATTAGCAAGGCAAAAATATATCTAAATATGTTCAGAAAACAGTAGAAAGAGGCAGTTGGCTACAGAAAAGTGAGAACATGTGATATGCTAAATATGTGCATGTGAAAAAAAGAAAAAGGGACTTAGTGGCATGAGGAACAGAAAAGTGCCAAGATTGAAATGTGCTGCAACTCAGAGAAACTGCCAATCCAAGCCTTTCTTGTCGTCTTCATGCCATTGGAGAACACTTTTCTTTTCCCTTTCTCCGGGGTTTATTGTTCACACAACTTTTGGACATCACAGGTTGTGAATTTTGTGAGAAGGAGCTTGTTCAATATCCTACCAGGCTTTTAGCAAGGTTAGGTTTTGTTGCTCGTGTGAGCATCTACAGAGTGTAAAAATAAAGAGAAGCTAAACTGATACTAGGCTCAGACATCCAAAATAAGGCTAATTTGACAGACTTATTAATATTTTAGCAGTTATTCTGAAATGGGAATTTTTTGAAGACACGATTTGGAGGATTGGACATCTAGTCTTGACAGCATAGTCTTGAAGTAAATGCCATCTCCTGTTCAGGTATTTTATATTCTCCACACTGTGCTCTACTATATCTTTTCCTTTTTTCTTTTTTTTTTTTTTTTCTCTGGAGAATAGATGTCCCATCTGTGTTTCTGAGGAGAAAATGAAGTGAGATGCATCTTGGGTAATGCCAGGGACCCCTTAACTTTCTAAGTTTGACATCATGAACAGATATTACAATGATAATTGAATTCTATAGTCTGGCAGACACATTCACCATCCTGACAAGTGAAAGCCTGGCTCAACATTTTGTGCTTCCTCAGAATAGATATAATGTCATACCTGCTTTGCATAAAGTTAAAGCATGGGCGTTTAACTGGTCCAATGGACCACTTTAAAACGTGTATAATCACATCTACTTATCCTCATTTCCTGCCTTTACATGGGTTAAACCAAACCACACATCATCCATTCCTAAAGATTACATTTGCTAATATATTAAATAAAAACAGCATCCAATATTCCGGCAAGCAACACATAAAAATACTATTAAGTTTTCCTGAATGATGCATGAGTCTTTGTTATGTACATGTGGTTTTAGGGAAGATAAAGTAATGGCTTTTTGTACAGTAGATTTTACCCTAAAGATATGGCACTAATTTAGAGTAATAAGATTAAATTGCTTTATTCCGCCTGACATTGTGTTCATGGTAATGGGTTGCTAACAGGGAGGAGTGGTTATTTTGTTGTGTGCTTTTGTGCTGCAGTCAGTAGCAAGTCAACTGACGTTGGAAATATCCTGATTTAAGAGTTGTTATTCTGGTAAATCTACAGCTGCGCCGACCTCTTTGTCCCTAGGGCTGCAACTAGAAAACAAACTAATGACTATTTTCATTATTGATTAATCAATTAATGATTGAAGTGTCTGAACGTAATGAAAAATGCTTTTTAAAATTTCCCACAGGACAAGTTAATCTATTTGAATAGCTTCATTCATGACAAAACCTAACGTTTTTACAGTCGTAAAGAAAGGCATCAAATCCTGTTCTGTGAGATGCTGAAGCCAGGGGATATTTGATAATAATTAGGTTTTTGCTTTTAAAAAACTACTAAAACAATCCATTGACTATCAAAATAGCTCTGCAGGACGATGACATTTCCATTCTTAATCCCGCTCACTAACAATGTAACTACGGTGGCCGGCAAGGACAATCGCGCTGCAACGGTACAAAACATTTCCATTCGGAGAAATGAGCAGACCTGTAGGGGGAGCGCTAAGTGGAACACCTTGAGTATAAGCTTGAGCTTCTACCCAATAGGCCAGATTTATGACCAGACCTTTGACCTTTGACCTTGGACCAAACAAGAGAGTGTGTGGACAGAAAGTAGAGGCGACATAAAAAGGTGATAAAAGGGGAATCTACTTGAACAACTGAAGAAGTATCAGTTGTGGGTGTCAGCTCAGATATCTGTAACCAATGAGCTTCATTCATATGTCTATGTTACACCATAAACTGAAGAATTAAGTCAAGAGAAAATTCCTCTAATGCTGAATAAGACGTTCGCATCCCCATTGGATTATCAGAAAAAGGCATAATGACAAAGCTAAAATCAGAGCTGTGTTTCTCCACTGATGAAAAGCTGATATTTTGGAGATGCATGTTTTTCACAGAACATCAGTGATTAGCTGTTTGGCATCAGCTGTTTCATTCATGTCTCACAATCACTTTGCTTTTCCACCAGCTGCACAGCTACCAGCTGACTAGTCATATCCAATCATATTCAGAAGATTGGAAAACTCCCATCCCCCCTTCTCCTCTCACCGCTGCATGGTGCACCTCCACAGAGCTGCACCACAGTCCTCTGCATCCACAGCAGCTGGAAAGGTGAAGTTTCATCTCATCGGCATGGATGACACCCCCATAACCCCAATTTCCTCTTACCTCACTCACCCTCTCGCCACTCACTCATGTCCTCCTGATGGGTCACCACATGCCTTTCCTGAGAGAATCCATGACACTGAGTAATTAAAATCTCCTTGAGGAGTCAGTCGGGAGAAAAGTGAAGAGCACACCGGAGCAGGTGGTTGGGACGAGGTTCGCATGAGTCAAGTCTGAGGAGGCTTGCCGTCTTCTCCATCTTCCCTCCGCTGAAAACCTGAAGAAAATAGGCTGGAATTCAAGAGGACACTTCGCTGCAAGCCAAAAGTGAAGATGGAAAAAAAGAAAGCACAACAGTGGTTTAAGGAAAAGGTGTAATAGCTCATTTGGAAACAGATACAGTAGAAATTGTGAAACACAAATAACACTGACATTGAGCATTGAGCTGTTACCTTTGACCACAACAGTAGAATACTAAAAACTTAAATTGGACGGTCAGTCTAATCCCTTCAGTGCAGAAACCAGCCCTGGCTCTCCACAGAGCTTGATTGCCGGTTGTAAAGCATAACAATATCAGGCAGGGGCAAAATGTTCGATGGAGATTAAAGTTGTGTTTGTGAGGGAACGTGTGTGTGTGTGAAGAAACCCAAGTCTCACAATAACAATAAACACCCCAACTCTATCATTCCTCCGCTCACTCAGACCACACACACTCTCTCTCACACACACACACACACACACATGCGCGCGGGCACACACAAAACACATCAGGAATTCAATCAAGCACTATTCAGGCAGAAAGCTATTTGAGTTGTCAGATGTAAAAGGTGAAATCCTGATCTGTAGTATTGCTGCTATAATTTAAGCGCAATGAAAGTGCAAGTCTGCCAGCTATTGACCTGAGAAGTTTCATCACTTTAATGTGTCTAACTACACAGAAACTATACATCAAATCAACTTTAATAAACCTATAGGTCAAAAAAACACACCAACTTCTGAGAGGAAATAATGAAAGAAACCATGAAAAATAAAAGAGGCTTATCATCCAAATGAAACTTTAATGAGGGAAATGTTTCAGTTACTGTAGTTATCTCTTTTGTCCTGAATTGTCTTGCATTGACTGAACACAGACATTATGTAGTCTCCTTTGTCTTTTTTCTTCATTATGTTGCTTGGCAGGAAATTGCAGGTCAACACAAAATGAAACTAGAAATGTCATGCTTGTTGTTTACTGGAAAATCTCCATCTGCACACAACTATAATATGATTGTGTTAAATTCTCTCCAGACTGTTTTTTGTGGACTTTGTGAGCCAAGCTGGACCTCGTTTCCAAAATGTCATTATCATTTAAATGGGCCTGTTAGATTCAGTGTATTGTACCCATTCTGTAACGTCGATAGTTTCTTAAACTGAGCTGTCTCTCTTATCTTCTGCTTGTCTTTGGTCATATCTCATCATCTTTGCTGTGTCTCCATCTCCGCATTTTTTATTTTTTATTTTTTACTCGCTGAAGAGACACATATTATTTTAATCAGCACTTGAAGGTCAGAGATTTTGCCTTAGCCTTGAGAATTTTTACAGTCAGTCAAAAGAAAAATTGAAGACATTTTGAAGATTCAGGTGCTGGAAAAGTGTATTTTACTTAGGCAAACAAATCTATACTCTGCATCGCAGAAGTTCCTCTCCTCGGTCCTTCCTCAGATATCTGCTCTCATCTCCCTCAGCACTCTGTCAACACCATAAGTCCATAAGGTCTCGATCGCAATTCAGGCAGGAGAGACTGCAATTTGGTGAGTGAAAAATAGAAAAAGACAAAAGGAGGAGAAACAGAGTGTGTGCTCTGAGAACAGCAAACAGAGAAGGGAGGGATAGAAAGGTAGCAGGTAATGTGCATGCTTCAGTTTCTTTGTTTCTGTATCATTTTCTAGCTGTCTGCGCCTCATCCCCTTCATAGCATATACTGCTAGGAGCGTTCAGATGCCACTGAGCTGTGAAGTGCTCCATAATTCCATTTCAGAGGTGATTGGAACCTCAATTCTTGAAGAGCCACATCTGTAAGGCTTCTACCTGCAGACACTAAAGTGACAAAGGACATTTTCCACTCACCGGTTCGTGACACAGTCCAACCCCCGTCTTCCTTTTCGGAATGAGTCCCAAGTTTGAGATAAAATGCCCCTGATGTGATGCTTTTCGATGCATTCTTAAATTTCCTCCTCGGGGGGAAACAATAGTCAGGATTTATGCTGTCACATGTTGAATCAACCAGCAAATTGCTTTTAACTTTTCAGCAAATGACAGAAAAAAAGGAATTTAACCCCTTTCTCCCTCAGCAAGTGCAGAGTTAAAACATTCTCTCTCCTGTTGAAGAACCTTTGAGGAGAAGCGGATCAATTTAGTGAGTGTTTCAAACCAGAGGACGAACCAATACCTTGGGTATTACAGTAAAATATGCCTTTCTTGTGATGTATGCCAACATTATCTTTTGTTGAGTATTGATGGATCCAGCCTTTGTCTATTTAAGTGGCAGGGCTGACACTTCATTTTCAGCTTTACATCCCAGCACCCATTCAAAAGGAGGGTGTTAGACTCTGTCAGAGTTCACTCTATGCTTGCATAGGCTTTCTTTTTGATACAAGGAGGAGCCAGGGCCATAAATCGTAATGCAGTAAAGGTACAAGTGCAAGGAGCCTGAGAGAGAGAAAAAGGGGGTGTGAGGAGAACAAAGAGCAGGAGGAATAGAGAGGTGGAAAAAAGAGAAAGAGACAGAAGGAACATTGAATTCTCACTGGAGCATATTATGAGTGAAATGGAGGGGTGGCTGTAAATTACAGGTAATTTGTGTCATGAGTTGGAGGATTTAAATCACTGGAATCAATGTCAAGGAGGAGAGAAACGATATTGCACCTAGTCAACATTACAAAGCAGAGGAGAATAGGGGTGGCATTAATGGATGGGTGGAGACGGGGAGTTAAAGGAGCGAGAGCTTGGGAGGAGGTCAGAAAAAGAGAGGGATGATTTTTCACTCTTCTCTCTCTGTCTGCTGGCAGGTGTATTCACGCATCATTAAAGAGTTGAAAAATGTGCGAGGAGTAGGTTGCAATGACTCACTAATGACCTTGACTGACCAAGAGCAGCGTCAACATGATGAACTGCAATACTGCCAAGGACATGAGAGAAGAAAGAACAGAATTATCCAGACTATTAAAGCCCCCTATGTTCATCCATGATCACTTCTTTCTTCTTTTTTTTCTTCTCTTGTTTGCCTAGCATTTAAAAACACAGACACATCCTTTGTTCACTGTATTAAAAAAACTTCATTCATTCTCAAGGTTTCTTGCATCAGTTTTTTAAATAAATGAAATCTCAAATCAGCAGCCTTCTCCTTTTCATGGTGGATGGATATTTCCCAGAACAGATGGATTGTAAATGTCCACGTTGTCAGAAAACGTTGAATTCTGGGAGAGAGAAAAATGGACTTTTACCACGGTTATCCATTCTGCCATTCTGTGATGGCTGCTGGTGTTGGTGCACATTATGTCCTGACTTCACCTGTCACTCACAGCTGTTGCGATGACATTGCTCACTAGTTCCACAACATTTGTGTAAGTGGAGATAATGAGATGGCACTCCGCTGGCACAGGGCCCACACGCTTCACCAACAGGCGGCCGTACTGAGGCCAATAAATGTGTGTGTGTGTGTGTGTGTGTGGTACTTTATAAGTGTAATTTTTGAAGAGTGCAAATGTTAGATTATATACACAGCAGATTAGCATATGAGCATAAATCAATTGAGCTGATAGCACTGCAGAGGCTCTTTACAAATTTAAAAATTATCTCCCTCATTTGCATGTTAAATAATTGAATGTGTATATCAATTTTTAATTATAAAATCAAATTTGGATTTTATCTTTAATCCTCATTTCTGTAGCTTTTTAAGACATCAGCGGAAGCTTGTTGAATTTACATCACCCATCTTTGTAAAGTTGAGATCCTCAACAACCATTGACAAACAACAGGCTCGTGCTGTTTTATCTATCTCACCTATCAGAGAGGGAAGAATGTGAAGCAAAGAGAAAGAAGATGGAATTAATTACAGAGCAAAACGGAGGGAGTCATCTACTGCTGATGATAGAATACCCTCAAACTGGAGATAAGGAAATCCCATTTGTGGGAAACGGCCATTCAGCACTTTTCAGCATAACCCGTTAACAGAGCAGGTCAGCCTGTGGGTCAGCAGAGAGATAATGCTGCTTTGACGGTGGCGAGCAGAAATATATGTAACGGGATATTGTCACTGTGTGAACATGGTTATCTGCGTAACATAGACAATGGGACTCACTGCCCGATGATAGTGATGTCAGATTCAATGCTGCATTATATGAAGTTACTGCGGAAAAAACATTAAGAAAACAGAAGATTAAAATACAGTTGTAGAGGATTTCAATTTTTTGCTTTACATTTGCGGCAGTTCACATACAGCTGCAGTGTGTGTTCAGCACTTGATGATCTCCAGCAGCATCAGACTTCTCTATCCCAGTGGAAAAGTTTTGATGATGGATTATTTCTGTGCTGCAGGCGAGAGAAAGAACTTTTTTGATGTTGTTGTTTTGTTGCCCTGTTGACAAGCTTTCAGTCCGGGTGAATTACTTTTCCCTATAATATATCTGTAAATATTAATATGGAATTATGTGCATAAATTTCATGTCGGAATGTAAGTTGTCACGGTGTACCTTTGAACAAACAGAATTATTGTCTAAGACCTGGAAGTCACTTCCTAGCCTTTATTTCCTCTATATCTTTTGGACACTTTGAGGATCACTTTGGCCATTTAACTCTCAATTTATCTCCCCTCTGTCTGTTTCTCTTTTAATTACAGGCCCTGCTTTGGTAGGAATCAAATAGAGACAATTAAAAGAAGATTGTTTTCAAACCACTCGATCTGGCTAATGAATAGACTTGGAATACAAACTAACTAGAAAGTTTCTAAAAAATTTAAAGGGAGAATTTAATTGGGTTGGACTTTAGAGATTATATTTCCAAAAGAGGATGTTGTTGGTAAGGATCCATCTTAGATTGAGGCGGGCTGTTTAAAATCGGGTTATTACTCAATACAATTTACATATAAGCTGACATGTGAAGTATTCAAAGCCAAAGGCTGAGACTTTGATGCCGCTTTAATAAGCCTCAGCGGCAATAGGATGGTTTGCTTGCAATCACATGAACTTCATTGAGGGAGACAGATGATGAGTGAAAGCAGGGCTCCTGTCAAATATGCAGCTTAAATGAGGATGAAACCCCTGACACCTCAGATGCACGTCAAGGCGGAGGAGTCACATGAGGTGACTGTAAAAGGTGACACAGTACAAGCGGGTTTTAGCCTGGGAAGCATGCTCTGACGTCTGACTTTGATAGATTAATAAAGCGACCCACAGGCTTGAACTTGGTGGTGGTGGATGCTGTTCGCAGGTGCACAGCAAATCAATTACATCTGTGCCACAGGCTGTAATCTCAATTGAGCCCTTTGCAATCAGCGATAAGTCGACTGGACAGAAAGCCTGCAATTATTATTATTTTTTTAGACTGGTATTGATATCGCAAGCTAGAATTGAGGATTAAATTGTGCAATGCACTGACTAGATGCACTGCCCTGCGCTATGTGGCTCTTCCTTTTGTTTTTGTGTGGAAGAGATAACAGCCCATGATGGGTGTATGTGACATTTGTGTGACCCACAGCAGAATTTGAAGATTGATTTTTGTTTCCCAGGAAATCTGTTTTACTGAAATTTTTGAAACGTTATGAGACTGAATTATTTGCCTGTGAGTGATGCAGTACCTCATTTGTTACCTCAATATAAGCTTCAATAATGTCTCCTACATCTCCAATTTCTAAATTCATAAAAATCTAACAAAAACAGAAACACTAATATACATGTATAAACTTTATATACCTCAGTGGTGTTATTTTAGTGCAAAATTATAATTGATAGGAGGCATACTCAAGAATGTGTTTTTGTTTTGTTTTTTTGTTTTTTTTTACATATCTGCACCGTTTTTAGCCATGCTAGCAGCTAATAATCATCATTATGTTACCATGACATTTGATGATCCCTCTGACTTTTCCTTTAATGCCACCATGAGGTTAACATTTTTAAAATGTCCCAACAACTCAACAGCAATAACATTTCAGAAAATTACAGCCCCCTTAAGGTTGAATTGTCATAACTTTAGTCATCCTGTAACCTTTAGTCTATCGCTAGCATCAGGTTGTTTTCATTTGTCCAAATACCTGCATAGATAATTGGCTAATGTTATCATGCTAACACACTAAACTAAGATGGTGAACATGCTAACATTATGCCTGCTAAATGTTAGCATATTAGCATTGTCACTGTAAGCCCTTTAGCTTGCTGATGTGAGCATTAACACAATCATTCCAATGTAGCATGGCTGCAGAGTCTTGTTTTTAGTAATGGCATTTGTACACCAGCAATGTAATTTTATGAAGGCCACAAGCCTAAAAAGTAATAATCTCCGAGAAACACTGAACCTCAGCTCATCAGCTTTCCAACCATGCATATGCTCATGTTTCAGAGCAGGCCATGACTATTATGGATGAAACTCAGACAGTAATGGGAGGAATATATTGGGCCTGCGCAGACCTGATGCATAAAAGAACACACATCATCCTGCAGGTACCTCATCATCAGACGGTTAAATGAAATATCTGCATGCTTTAATCATTCCCACAAACATAAACTATTCCCTCTGTGTATGATTCAAACATATGTAAGGACTGGAGAGGCAGTTTGAGTCACTGGACTGGTATTGGGCATGTGGGTATAAAAATTCACAGATCAAAACAAAATTGATCAATGTATTTGCTTCTCATACCTTTGGACATATGCAAATTCCAGCAAAACGAAGGTAGCTGTGTGGGTGTGGGGATCAAGAGCAATGAGCACAGTGTTTTTTTTTTAAATATGCTGCATGTATTTGTTAAACAGATGGCACATCAATGGAATCTGAAGTGTGTACTTTTCCTCAAACATCAAAATGATCTACCAGAGTATACAGGTAGGACAGATCAGGCAGATAGCATAATGTATGACTGTGTAACAATTCCTATTTCCCAGATATGACTGTAAATGGCATCCATCTCAGAGCCTGCACATTTTGCAAATAACATCACTACCACAAAAGTTGAATGACGCTTTACAGCTCTATTTGCCAGTCACCATGGTTACACATGTACATAAAGCAGCATGAATGGTGCTGGCAGCAGAGAAAGCAAAAAAGGAACTGGGTAAGAGTGAATGGAGGAGTCAGGCAGCCCAGAAAATGGGAATAACAGAGAATGATGCTGAATAGGATAGTGTGTAAAAAGGGACCCAACTTCAGGCAGATGCCATTCATGGAATCAGTGTCTACTTAGGCTCCCTTCACATTCGGAACCCGCAACACTGTATGGGGTTCACATAAACAGGTATGGGTGCAGGGTTTTGGTAAAACATGAGTCTCCCATATAAAAAGAATTTGTTTACCAGAGTCTTTCCAGACATCATAACATTTCAGGCGGAGAATCAAGATGAGGCCAGGGTTGTAGCTACAAGCGAGTTGCAAGCAACACACACACAACCTTTTTCCTTATCTTTGATGAAAATGGTATGAAAGCAGTGGTCGAAAACAGTGATGAAAATAGGGTGATACTATTGCCAGACAAGAGGTTGAATATTGGTTGTTTTTGGCGAAACCCTGAATTATGTTCAGTGTCAATCTTTTTGTTTTCAGTGTCGAGCAATTCTTGTATCTGCACAGCGACACTGCGGTATGTTTTAAGGTAAGGTAAGGTATTCTTCATTGTCCTGCAGGGGAAATTTGTCATGGGCTCCAAGCCACTTCTTCTCATACCACAACAACATCACAATGAACATGCGCAGCAGTGCATAAATCATACATCTAAACCTTTACAAAATGTGACTAGGATCACATTTTGAATGTGAGTCAGGGTGATGAAAACAGTGATTACAATAAGAAAACCAGGTATAATAATAAACTGATAGAAGAGAGTAGTTCTTCTAATGAAACCAGATATAAATATAAGAATAAAAACCACAGCGGTTTCAATAATACTAGGCTATAACTGGTATTGTAACCCTACTTGTTATTATTTGATTCTTGATGGAAGATGGAATGAATGAGTTTTTGTACTGTCTGTTCAATCTACAATGGAGCTCCCTGAACCATCGGCCTGAGGGCAGCATCTCAAATTCTGGGTTCACGATGTGTGTTGGGTCATTCAGAATCACCTGTGCCTCCCTGAGCACAGATTTCTCATATAAGATAGTGATGTTCTTTTTTCCCTACGATCTTCATGGCTGTCTGAATGAGACGTGCTCAGACTTTAACTCTGCTGCCAAGTTACCATACCAGACTTGTATACCATATCCAATGGTATCGCTTGATAAAACAGAAACATAAGTTTACTCTGTATAGTTATGAGAAATGGGCAGGGTTAAACAACTAAATCACTTGTTTAAGGTTAGGGAAAGATTATGGTTCATAAAAATGGTTGAATGTTGACACTTGACAAACTGTAAATCCTATATGTTTCCGATATGCACACAGTTTCTAGGGATACTGAGGACACCACAGAGCATCTGAGTTCTCAAGCTGTCTAACCAAAGGATTTTAAAACATGTCTTACAGTTGAATGGTTGTTATCCAACTGACTGAATTATGCTCTATAGGCGGCAGTTGGGGAAAGCTGGTTACACCCTTCATTATTTATTGATATAACATTGAGAACACAGTTTTTTGGTAATTCTGCTTGCTGAATTGTGCACTAACTAGATGCACTATAGCTGTTTGTGGGTGTGTGTGTGTCTCTCTGTGTGTGGAAGAGATAATGCGCACAGTAGGTGTGTGTGTGTGTGTGTGTGTGTGTGTGTGTGTGTGTGTGTGTGTGTGTGTGTGTGTGTGTGTGAGCTACCTCTGTGAGCCACAGCTGCATACCCATTTAAAGGGAGATTGACTCTGGTTTTGCAGGAAAACTCTGAGTCACCTGACTGAGTTTTACTTTAACGTTATGAGACTAAATTCATTCATTCATTTGACCATGAGTGATGCAGTACCTCATTTGTTCTCAATTAAAGCTTCCATAATGTAGGGGGCCGATGTCTAAATGAATAAAAATCTAACAAAAACAGAAACACTAATACACAAGTATAAACTTATAATCCTTAGTGGGGTTATTTTAGTTTTTATTTTAATTTTATTGTTCAGTGCCAATCAATTCTTGCTTTCCACAATATATGCACAGGGAAACTAACCTGTACTACTGCCAAATACATAGGGTTGAGCAACTACATCATTAAGGTTAGAGAAAGATTGCGGTTCATAAAAATCGCAAATAATAATTGCAGGTCTGTCAGTCTTTTGCATTACTGCCTGATGCGCTACACGGCCCACCGCCCCCACCCAGACCTTTACTCTCACCTCGCTGCATAGAAACAGACTGAATTACACTCTATAGGCAGCATTGGAGGGAGGCACGTTCCCACCTCAGCACCCCCAAAAAAAGTCTTTCATTATTTATTAAATATAACAGTAAGAATACAATGTTTGGATATTTTGCTGCCTCTCTTATTTTACACAGCCCAGTGGTTATTTTAGAGATGGTTATTCTACAGTATGTTGCTTTGCTTATGTCACTATGTTTTCTGTGCTACTGCTTGCAAAAAAAAACTGTAACCGACAGTAAAATGAGCCCAGTGTTGGAAATTTCATTGTGTGCTGTGTAATATCCTTGAACTCATGTTCATGTATGCTGTTTTATGCGATACTTTATCTTGCATATACTGCAGCACCTCTATTACAATCTGTACCTCCACCAATGACACCAGTGACACCAGCATAACAGAAGTATCTTCAAATCATGCAGCGCTGATGTTTTCTGTCTTTTTTTTTCTTTTATGTGTTTTTCATTAACAAGCAGCTCTGCCTCCAGTACTATTCCAGAGATAGGCTCATTGTTGGGAGCAAGTAACGTCTTGCATCCTGAATATGGGAATATTGGTGCTTTTGCCCACAACAGAGTCATGGAGAGAGAGTCCTGCCGGAGAGATTTTCCTGGAAAATTGACTCTAGCCTCTATTTTCACATGATGCTGATGTGGGAATTTGGAATAGCAAGAGGTTAAGGAACGTCGACTATGTCAAAAGTCAAAAGTCAAGGTCAAGGCGCATTAGCCTGAAGAATCCTCTCAACCACACAGATACACGCAAACACATCCACCATTCAACACCTGGTCCCAAAGCGGGATAAGCACAACAAAACAAATGCTCACACAATAAATAAAAACTCTGTGCCCCTGCAGTGAGTACTCCTACATGATGCACATGCTTTGGTCATGGTCTTCACTGGTTTATGTGCATTTCATCCACCTCCCTTTGCGTGCACGACCTCACCCAGCCGGTCATGTAAGAGTGAGAAATGTGACTTCCCTTCAGTCAAAAATTATCTCCACTGCAAGCTGTCCTCAGTGGTGGAGGGCTCTGCTCCAGCCTGATCATATTACACACATAAGTACTACGGCTCAGGAGCCTCGGAGGCTTCTGGGGAAGAAGACGGCTCGGGTCCCTATAGCTGGGGATCCAAGCGGAGGTTGAGGATTAGCACGGTGCAGTGTGGCCGGGATGCTGAGGCCATGGGGGAACTATGGGGTGGGTGGGAGCACATGAACGCATGCTTATCAGAAAGCAGGGGCTCTGGTGTCAAGGTCCCATCATCACCAGCAGCAGAGCATGAATGAATATGAGGCAACGTTCATGAATATTCTATTCAGCGTTATCTTTCTCTTTCAACTTTTTCACTCTTTTTTTTCCCCCCTTTTCCAGCACTCTCAGATTTTCTCTCTGCCACTCTAATCTTCCATTTGCTCTTCCTCCTTTTATCTTCCTCTGTCTCTGTCTCTCTCTCTCTCTTCAGGACATCGCGTCCTTTACCACAAGGGGGTAACAAGCGATCCCAGATCATATTTAAATCTAGCATGTCCCAAAGACTTTTGGAGTCTCACGCAAAGCTTCAGAAAGACAAGGACTTTAGCACAGAGCTCCCACAGAGCAGACACTAGTTAAACCTTTACTTCTTTGCTTTTTCTTAACTTCTATGCATCTACAATTGCAAAATGCAGGCTATCCTCCCTGTAAATCTTGGCATCCATCTACATGTGAGATAACCAGAAGGATGGAAACCAATTATGCTTTTTTCACAGTAGTCACAGTAATTATGCTTTTTTTTTTTTCACAGTATGATTTTGCTCTTTGTTTTCCACAGCTTGAAGCGATGTCCCTACACCTTTATCTCTCTCCTCTCCCTCTTCTACCAGCTCAGTGAGATAAGCACACAGCCCATGACAAATAGTAAAAACAGAAAAAGAAGTTACTTTATATAAAGTGATTGTCTAAACAAGCTTAGTTCAGCCAGATTTACAGTATTATTCTGAGATGCTTCCTGCTTCTTCCTGCCATCCCTGATAAACAATCGCGATGCCCGTTGTGTAATCTGGGGGCTCACGCTGGCTCTGCTTTGGTTCTCATTACCTGGTCAAAAGAGGTGGCAGAGTTTGATTCATACGACTGCGGTGTCCAATTCTAGTTGGCGCGGGTGTGCGACCAATGGTGCCATGGTCTGTGGGCCGTAAAATGAGCAGAAGGGCACGGCTTTGAATGTCTCTTCCCCAGGACCCCTGGGCACAACCACAGCAATCAGTTGCTTCAAATGGAAGTGCAATTGTAGGCGAAAAGGGCAACAGCACTCTGGCAGACACACAGAAACAGACAGCGGCCCCACCGGACCACTCTTTGCCTGAACGGTTCTGGAGTTGGCCGAGTCCTCACAAAGGTCATTGTTTGGGAAGAAAAGAGGAAGAAAATGGGTCGGCTTTGCTCATTGTTCTGATACAGTTCCTCTTTTCAAAGAGATAATTGGAATGATTGTGGAAATATAAAATAATAATAATAAAAAAAACAATACAGCAAGCTGCAACGGGAGGGGGGGCGGGGGTTGTCTGAAAACTCAAATTTCAATTTGGCTGAAGATATTGCTTTTCTAAACAAATGAGCACAAAACAGTAAAACTCACCACCACTGTCTCCACTCAATATTTTGTTCTATTTAGCTTCCCATCCTTCACAACATTGCATCAGTGCACATAATAAAAGACACAAGACCAGTTTTTTTTTGGGGGGGGGGGTTTGTGAAGGGCTTGTTACACAATTCCCAATTTATTTGACTTTTCTAGCATTTCTAAATTGTTAGATTTGCAGCTGACCTCTCTAACCTCTGGAACCTTTCTCTGTTTCTGCTTGCCCTCTCTGAAATTTGACATGCTTTATCCGACACTTTGAGCACTTTTTCCCAGCCAACATACATAAATGGACTTTTCATGTCACTCAAACATGTCTTGAGACCTTTCACTGTCAGTGATATCTAAAACCCTGCAAAAATCATAGGGTGTGTACGCTGTCTGATGCTGCAGTAGGGGTACTGGCTAGATGGGGAACAAGTGAAAGGTTGTTGAATGGATGAATGAGTGTTTCACCTCATTCAGTCTCGAGTGGCACAGTGGGATCATGAACCCTCCTGGCAGCCACAGAAAAGCCGAACACCACACATCCCACAAGGAGGTACTGTCCATAAAATAAATCCTCCCAATTTCCGCATCCCTCCCTCTGCTACTTTCTTTTTTCTTTACCCTCTCTTCCTACACTCACATCTCGCAAACAATAATCAACCACGCTGTTCTTTTTTTTATATTGGCTGCTGAGTACAAGGAAGAGTGCAAACATGCCCTGGCCAAACCCAAATCAAAATCTAAGATAGGCATGGGAAAAGGGAGATGGATGTGTGTGTGTGGTTGGGGCGCAGGGATGTGGGAGGGTTATGAGTGAAAATGTAATCATGAAGCAGCTGGGGGTAGAAATAGGTGATCTACAGTGGAAGATAGGAGCAGACAGGGAATAGTGGTATGAGGAAGAGAGAAAAGCAAACAGTGATGAAAGAGCAAATCTGTGGTAATAGTTTCAGCGGCTGAACTGATTAAAATGGAAAAGTGATTCAGACCAGTCTTCGCTTTGCAAACAGACACTACTGAGTGAACTTTATTACAGACAGTGTCTGAGTGACAGAAAAACAAAGAAAAATAACCTTTTTACTTGGTTGATAGAAACGTATAAATGTTTAAATATATACACATAAATATATACACTCAGTCAGCAGGTTATTAGGTACATCAAGCAAAAACTAATTTTGAGTTAAATGCTAGCACCAGCATACTTTCATGCCCTCAATGACATGACGATGCTGAGCAGATAAAATGTTCACCATCTTAATTCTGCTTGTTTGCATGCTAACATTTGCTAATTAGCATTAAACAGCTAAGGATGATGCGAATGTCATTATAAACGCTAACCTACTGGTAGCATTAGAGTAGTAATCCAATAGCTGTTGAAATATTTAAATGTGGACCAAAGAGATGGATCAACTGACAAATTGCGTCCCTAGAGCCACGCCATTAGCATGGCTAAAAATCTATAACTTATTAAAAAGGCAAAAAATAATCAAAAATTGCTAAAGAGATCATCAACCATAAGTCATCTCATTTATTACCTTCTTTTACACCACTTATTATTAATGTAAAATTGAAATGACTATTCCATGTTGTTCCTAATAGAGCAGTTAAGCAACAGTAAACTCTCACACTGCAGAGACACCCTGCAGAGACAAAAGTCCAACGCGAGTGTGAAACACCTTCTCGAGGTGTAAATTGACCAATCCTTGTCTCAGCCTGTCTGGAAGCCCCAGAGAGCTTTTTCTGATGAGCTGATTTTTCTTCCTCGGTAGCCATGCAGAAAAGTTCGATACACTCAGCAGTTTCCAAAATGGCTTGTATCCACCGCGGGGCGGACTGAAATTGAAAAGGAGCACACAATGGCCCAAAAGCAAAGGGTCGACTGGGGTGAAACCTAAGCGTCGTGACAGCTGTGACTGCAAGGACATACACATGGTTACAGGTGAACACAGACGGATGGACAGAGACTGTGCGTGTGTGTGTGTGTGTGTGTGTTAGTGTATCTCTATGTATGTGTGTGTATATGAGAGAGAAAAAGAATCCTCTATCTCAGCCACTAATTTTCTCCATGAAGTTCCGTTCAGCAGGAGCCCCTGAGAGCATTTCTTTCATTCTGCTGTAATTAACACTTTACCTGGTGATGAGCTCCTCTAATGGTAATTTTAGTTTAATGTATGCACACAGTGGTACACATTATTCTATTGTGATCAGAACAGCACGAAAAGGCTATTATGAGGTAATTGATGATTGCTTTTCCAATCAGAAACAATTTGATGGAGTGAGTTTTAATTCATTCTCTCCTTTCAGTCAGAGGCTGGTGCAAAACTACAATCTACTCAGGAGTTTTCCTTTCGCATGCCTACCTTGAATATTTGTCTTATTCAGTACATTAGCAGATTTATGGTCAACAGGTGACTAACAATATATTTAGGCAAGTTACCAAATATGAACAGAAAGGCTTAGAAGTAATAATATATTTAATCTTGTTTTACTTTTTCACTTAAGTGGCAGAAATTGAGATTTGTTTTCAGTTTTTGTGACTGAAAAAGCAATCTGTTTTATCCCATCAATTTGTTTGGTGTTGTATTTTCCAGTGTGATAAGGGGTAGCAAAAACTTAACCACTCGAATCAGCATCGAATGTATTTAGAAAAGGTTGTTGCTTGATGAATTGAATGTTCTGTTCTTTCAAATGTGAGATGAGAATAGTTATAAAAACAACTTATCCTGAATTGAACCCTCACTGTGCAGCCTTACACCCCTCCTCGTAACTCGAGAATACCAATTTTCCATTTTTATAACTATAACCAAAATCTCATTCTTCTCAAAGTCTTTTCAAGCAATAGAGAGACTATTTTATTCGGAATGGGAGGTCAGCACCAACATCTTCAAAGTTGTCCTCAGTCATAGACAGCAGAGAGAAATTAGAGTTTCACATCTGGTATCGATTTAACCCTTTCTTTCTTTTTACTTCATACTCACTCTCCACCCCTACACCTGCACTTTCTTTAATCACACATTCATTCTTTAATAGATGTTAATGAAGTTCACAACCTGATTAAACATAATAATTGCAGTCTACTGTAATATGGTTATGTTGTTTAATGCTGACATTCTGACTTGCATTCATAAAATAGTGACCCTATGTCCTTTTCAATGATAGCACTTGATGCCCTATCTTGCTTATAAAGTAAATAAGTTAAACATAGTTATGTGCATATTGAGTCAGCATAGAATATAGAAGAGTCTACAATGAGAAACCCCATCAGTCTGGAAGATACTAGTTCAGCACCATGGACAGCAACAGCAGAAGATGTGCACACATCCACAAGAGAAAAAAAGTGAGTTGCTGTCAGTGTTTGATAAAAACATATAAAATGAACACGAATGCAGTAGAAAAGCACCTGCACACTGGAATCAGAGCTGCTTTAGGCTTTTATCGATGATGTTTCTATCCAAACCTTTTACCTGAGAAAGACCTGTGTTGGGTTCTAACATAGCCTATAAAAGCTTAAAATTGCTCTAATTCCAGAGTGCTATTACTGACTAAAAGTCAAAAGGCACCCAGCAGCTGGTCTCTAAAATGGTGCTTTTATTCATGTTTTTTTTTCATAGTATAATCTGTGACTATATAGATCAAGTACGGAGCTCATGCCTGATGAAGATGTAAAATGGCACTTTATTCAAGGATACATTTGGGGGAAGAATCAACAAATCTCATCCTGTGAAAAAAATGTATTCTTACGTTCCTCTGACTTGGTCAAATTGTGTATTTTCTTTTTACAAATTGATCAATAACTGAACTTCAGAATGCATTTTTTCATGGAACGAGGATTGTGGAATTTGACCTTGTCTTTTGCAGAACAGATAATGGCAGCCCAGCACTCACATGAAATTTCTTATAATCAAAAATTTCACAATTTTCATCTACAGCATTCACAAACACAAGGCCATAAACACAGATGATTGTTCATAACGAAACTCAGCTGAGAAACACCAAGGTGAAAACCAACAGTCCGGCCCTGCCCTTTCATCTCCACAGTCACCAACCAAGGTAGGTATGTGTGTTGGTGTGCCTTAAGGCCAACCCTAAGGCACACAAACAAATACACACACACAATCACGTACACATGCATGCAGTCCCAACATGGTTTTAGCAAGGTTGAGCGATGGAGTATGTGATAACACTGCTGTCTGCCAAGGCAGGTCAGAGCAGCAGAGCCTGGATGCATGTTTCATTGGTTCAGTTAATGACCTGCCATTCTACCCTACCTGATGCAGTCTCCCTATATCCCTCTCCACTCTTGAGGGTGTGTGCGTGTGTGTGGCTGTGTGTGTGTGTGTGTGTGTGTGTGTAACTTCACAACAAAGCACCTCAACATTCATGTGTGTGCGTGAGAAAGAGTTTGTCTATGCATCAATCTGCGTCACTGGCGTGAAATACATAGACAGTAAAACAGATGTGAGGGTGTCAGGACAAAAACGGGCAAGTCAATTAATTTGTACAGATTGCCTCAACACAAGAGCCTTCATCGTTAAACAGGTCACTTCACCTGTAGCTGTAATTAGTGGGAAAAACAGAGAGAACAGTGGAGAGATGGTGGCTGGAAGGATGGGAAACAAGGTTTTTTTTCTGTTCAGACATGATAGGAAATAGAGAATCCCCAAAGTGCTTTGCTTTATGGTTTGAGTTTACAGGGCTGTGTGTATGCATATGGATAGCATATGTCACCACATGGAAAATGCTGTTTTGTATAACCCAGCTCTTTGTTCATCGCTCTTTTAAATACTAACCTTAACACTTTTACTATATAATTTTATTACCTTTTCAAGGTGAGTGTGTATCTGTAGCCATGTGTTGTATGTGCATGAATATACAGAGGGTGGATGCAACAACTTGAATACCTGTAAAATAAAAGTAACCTGTACCCATGCAGTATAAAAGCTTTCTGTGACTGTGTCAGACAGTTTGTGGTGATCCACACTTGCCTTTTCTGACAAAAATACAATTTATATTATAAGCTTGTATAACTCATTAAACAACTAATGTGTGGGATTTCATTGCATCCAGCAGATACCGTGCTCATAATGTTGATCTTCAGGAGCTCAAATGGTCCATGGTCTATAAGTTTCCTGTTTCATTAGTATTCATTTACAATTTCTCCAACGTTTATGTGCTCGATCCATAATGTTTGTCAGAGGTTGTTAGCTGGCAATTATATTATAAATCTGATTAAATGATTTTTTTGGCAGTGCAACAAGGTTTTATTACAATATTGAGACATCATTACCCTATAAAGTTGATATAGCTAATATGTTTGCAAATAGTTGCTAATTTACACACCCATTATTATTAGCATAGCATGCAAAACATTAGCATAAAACACAACAACTCCTCCAACCTCAACAACCATACGTCACTTTTTTCAAGCCTCTGATACAACCCATAGGACTGTCTTCTGAAAGAGTGGGTACCTACCATTGTCCCCATGGTTACTATAATAACGGTCATGGCTTGGTTAGTTAGGCACAAAGACTAGGTTTAGGTTTAGGAAAAGATTGAGATTTGGATTCAGATAAGTATGCCTACTTTCTCAACATTACAAGCTCTTTGTTGTCGTGGTTACAATATAAACGGGTACTGTCACATGGTAATCAAACACCCCTCTCCTGTGTCAAATTTCTGAACTTTGTTGACCCATCCATCCAACCCAACCTACTCCCGACATGGACTTTTTCGCTCTATATACTACGTCACCACACTTTCACCTTTGCTCCTGTCATAATTTACTACACCCACTCACAACAAAATGTAACTATGAAGAAGGAAGACAGTCTCATAAAACAACATTAGCTTTAATTGAGTCGCATTTCCGTCCACCCAGTAAATTTGACCACAATCACTCTTCTTTCAGCCTTATTTTGGTCTCCATCTACTCATGAGAAAAATAGCAGGCTTTTTAGCTGCTCCACTGTGTTTACCAGCTGGCAGCTAACTTTGTACGCATTTAGCATGCAGTGAGTTTATTAGAGCTGTAGAGCCAGAGCTGTAGGTTTAGTAAAAACAATTAGAGTGAAACAAAACTGTAAATTTGCAAAGACAAGCAAAACAATGAGCTGATTGATGCTCTATGTAAAGCTGAAGGGTGATGTTTCTCTGTGGGTTAGTCACCACAATCGACTCCTTTTACAACACACAGTCATGCTTTCCTCATCTTGAAAATAGATTAGTGATGATAATGGTTATGAACCATTTGCTTATGTGTACAGATTATACCTTGAGTGAATATGAAGGTGTTTGCATCATATGGAAACGTAGGTGTGCTGATCTGTGAGGATGAAAATAGTAAAGCCAGGATAAAACCAGATGGTAGCATATATGTGTTCAAGCACAAGGAATGGTATTGAAGACAAACATACAAAACATACAATGTAGATTACACTGAATTATTTATTCATTTATTCATCTTGCTTTGGATAACTAGCTTGCTGGCTCCTGACTCAGTCACCATCTAACTAGTTCTAACCAGTTGTTTAAAAAGAAAAGATAGCTGTACTGTTATTGCATGAAACTACACACAGTCAAAACATATTAGGGACATCCTAAATAAAAAGAGCTAATCAGACAATCACTTACAAGAATATGTCAAGTATTAGCTGATATGTATGAAAGTATTAATTAGGTAGATGAGGAATGTCATATTAATGACAGAAAGTGGTAACATGAGTGAAACGTGAATCACATGAGAATGTGCAGAAACAGTTTCCCTCTTTTTAAGCAAGGCTGCACACATATAATATATTACTGAATATTTCTGTGAATTCTATTCTATTGAGTTTTACTATTGAGTGTCATGGTCTTTAAGCCAGGTCAGCTCTGATCTGTTTATTCCTTTGTATAGAGTGATGTTTATGAGTAGGATGTGAAGTTGCACTAAACAGCTTCATTGACTAAGCAGTAAACTATTATTGAATGTCACTGCGGTTGCTAAAGGTTGACCCTCCTCCCTGGTTTAACAGGGAATCCAGATAGCCTTATTTCCCCCTTATAAAAATTAGACTGCACTATTAAAGTCCACACAAGTGGCAAATTGCCTGTCCGCCTCTCATCATCAATGCCACTGGTGCAGCAGCACCTCAGGCCTCATTGTGTTTCTCAAAGTTAATTGATTTGGAAATTGTTTCTCAGTCAACGCTGAGCAGAGTAAACAAGCAGAGAAGAGGACAGGGAGGTGGGGATCTGGTTAGACGAGATTGCACGTTGTTTTAGATAATAAACCAACTTAATTTTAGGCTTTTTCTCTTAATTCTGCGTGTAGCAGACAACAACAAAGCCTCTGCCTGCTGATCTACTGCAATGAACGTACAGTGTTCTTTTAATTGGCGTGGAGGGATGCTAGCCACTGTAGTCGATAGAGACGAACAGCAACTTTCTTTGGAGAGAGAAGACACCATCAACAATGTGTGGTTTCTCAGTACAGAGCAGGTCAGAATTACAACAAACAGAAAACAGATGGTTTAAATATGGAGAAATGTTTTTTTCGTGTAAATATTGCCTCTCATAATCTAAGATTGCTGTAGCCTTGAGCAAATTTCATTAAATTAGCTTTCCATTTTATTACTGTCTATCAGCATCTCATTATACCATACTCATAATATTTTCTCAAATAAAATTTCTGCATGTTCTTTTGTATCAAAAACAGAATGATTTTTGCACATTTCAAGTGTTTTGACTCCGTCTCTGAGACATCTGTTGAGAAGAATAAACTTTTGACTTCCCCTCCTCCTGACTTTTTAATTTTGATGTGTTTTGTTCTTTGTAAGGACTAAAAGAAAAACTATTTTCTCAGCCATTTCATCAGAGAGACAGTGAAATGAAATGAACCATGCATAGAAAGGACATGAAAGCTAAAAGGTAATCCAATTTCCATTAAATGTGATATTCTTAAATTCCCCTGCAGACCCTTTGGGGAAAGCCATGATTAGAGGCCGTGAACGCATGTCATTTTATTCTAGTATTTCATGAAATGAGACCTATTAATAAAAATGTGGGTCTTGGAGATTAGTCGTTTCACCCACTGACTGCCACAGCCTGCAGAGATGGTGGTGGCAGGTATTAATGAAAAATCAGTATTCAGCATTTGACAGCTCCCCCTCAATCATAAGATTCTGATTACATTTGAAAACAAAAAAAAAAGCCAACTGACAGTCATCTAATTTCACTATGAAAGACAGAGATGTGATGTTGATGTTTTTTTATGTACAGCTAAAATCATTCCTACCAACACTATCTCTCTCACTATTGTACAAGCTTATATTTCACATTATATTCACAACACAGAATCTGTTGCTACTTGAGATGCAGCTCTTTACTCAAGCAGTGAATGTCATGCCACTTTATCATCATCCTGGTTATCATGTGCATCAAAAGGAGACTTTTTGGGATTATACCTCAATTATACTCTTAAAGATACTCTTTACCTTTGTGAAGTAAGGAGCAGGAAAAACAAAATGAGTCACTAAAAGAGGGAAATACTTTGCACAGTCACAGACATACATACACATATGGATCAGTAGTGAGACACTATAGTGATATCTTTGATTTATATCCTGCTCTGAGAATAAAGATTTTGGTTTTAGCTGCTGACAGTTCTACAGTGGTGCTGACCTTTCTTTACACACCACCCATACCTGGATTTGTTTATAAAAGCATTCACCCAGACTGTGTTGAAGGTCTAAGTAAAAAGCAAGGTTATATAGAAATATAAGAAAGCAATTTATAATCTTCATTCCTTCTGCAAGCCTAACAAAAAAGTCTGTTCTCCTCTGATCAGAATAAAGAGCTATAAGGTAATGCAACATGGAAGGAGGATGGAAGCCCACAGTTTTCAAGCAACAGTAGCTGTGATCACATGATTTTTATCTCTGAACAATTTCTGTACTGTCTTGGACATGCATTCAGAGACCTAATTCATTCTTGGGTGTGCAGATAGTAGCTTGTTGGTTGGCAACCAGTATCTGCCAAGATAACCACTTCTGGGATTTTTAGCTATGCCAGCAGAGTTGCTCTAGGGAGGGCAATGTCAAGTTGATCAGTTGGTCGGCCCACCCAGTTTGTTCCAGACTGAGATATCTCAGTCAGTCAAATATTGGATAGACTGCCATGAAGTCTTGTACAGGCATACACGGTTCCCAGAGGATGAAACCAAATGACTGTGGTGATCACCTGACTTTTTACCACTATAGTTTTAAATATGAAATTGCCTTATCCCCATCCGTTTCAGCTGTCCTTTGTGGTTAGTGCAAAATAGCAAATGTCAGCATGGTAGTGCACCAAATCAAGAAGGCAACCATAGAAAAAATTTGAGAAAACATTATTTCTGTGCACTTTTAGGACTTCTTGTTGATTTTGCAAACATAAACAGTAAGCTAAACATTACATGCATCAGTTCATTGTGACTATGTCAGCATGGTGATGTTGGCATTTTGCTAAAGTACAGCCATACAGAGCTGGTAGCATGGCTGTGGACCAAAGACTGACTCACCATTGGACTGAGTGGGATCTTGATACCGTGGCACCACCCCTGGTTACTGCTGCACAGGCTCTGGCTCCAAATGACGTCACCAGCACAAGATGGCAGCGCTTGTGTGTACAGCGGGTACACTGGGAGGAAGTGGAAACACATTGTCCATCTTTAAATACAGTTATTGTTGTATTAAACATTCAGCTCAATGTTTCATTCCTTTGATTCTACTGTAGATCCTTGGCAATAAGCCCATAAAAAGGTTCATGAACATCTAACAGTTTGTTCTCAAGTAACTTACAGTTATCGGTAAATACTTTAGTCCTTGAGAGGCATATAATTAGAAGGTACTTATTAGCAGTTCACAAGTATTAGCTTGGTAATTATCATTGATATATCAGGCTTCAAAAACAGTTTTTCTGCCTGGCCCTCAATCACCAATAGTCAGAGCTTTTTCCATGCAGAGGGATAAGTTCCTTTTATTCTGCCTGGCATTAGTAGATGTTTGGTTGATGGCTGCGCTGGGCTCGAGTGAGTATGATTCATTAGACACCGAACAAGCAACCCCAGAATTTACAGGAGGATAAAAGTGCAGGACAGCTTGCTGACCTGAGTAAGCTGCCTAACCACACCCCTGGGATACATATAAATGCTAAATCTCACTTTGAGTGTCTGATAAGCAGCATTTACATACCAGTGATAAGTGAATCAGTTTCAACACATTCTGTATCTGCAGTGCCGCCTTCTGTAAATCCAACCTCCCACTTTAACTCTGAAACCAGCGTTTCTTGGCTTCTTGCCATTCCCTTGCCCTCTCACTCAGACACCAAACTATATGTACCCTTTGCACCGAGACAAACAGCTTCTGCAAATTACCTGGGAACACTCTGCCAGTGATTGCCTGTTTACACTGTGTGTGTCCAAACTATTGAGGCAGTTATAACAGATGCATGATGTATTGAATCTCAAGGCAATTTGAACCCAGAAAATGTATATTTTTGTGTTCATGAAGGAGTAATATTACTTTTATTTGTTTTTCAATTATAGATAATGAGGAATGAAAATTGAGACAGCTTATTCTCAGGCTGTTATTGAACCTACTTTCAAACAAGAATGTGCTATGAAAGTGAAATGTTTGGGGTTTGGTCAGTGTGTGTGTGTGTGTGTGTGTGTGTGTGTGTGTGTGTGTGTTCTGGTTTTACTATATTTGTGGGGTTCAAAAGCCATGAGCCAACTTGTGGGGTCTGACCACTTTGAGGGGACAAAAATGCTGGACCCCACAAGTTTGAATGACTTTTTGGAGGGATATAGTTTTAGGGTTCAGGTTAGAATTAGGTTTAGGTTAGGGTCATGCATTCAGTTGGGATGGTTGAGGTTAGGGTAAGGAGCTAGAGCATACATTTTCTTAATGAAGGTCCCCACAAATATAGTTAGACAAGGGTGTGTGTGTGTGTGTGTGTGTGTGTGTGTGTGTGTGTGTATGAAATTGAGAGAGAGACACACACATAACAGAACACAACACAACTGCATAATAGCGATATCATAATTACTGCAACTAAGAGTACAATCATCTCAAGATCACCTTGGAAACACTTTCTGTAAAGCACTGAACCCACTTAAAAAACAATGGAGTATATTAATAATCTATATGACAACAACGACATTCAGTATGTTAAATATTGAATAATTTTGCCTTGAAGCGGCGCATCTGAAATTCTGCCATCCATTACCTCAGATGTTCTCGTTCATGCCCCAACAGTTGTCATTTACATGGCATGTTGCTTGATGAAATCTGTAGGATAATGTTGCACCACTCACTTCCTACATCGAAAGCATAATAAACAGGGTAATATTCTTCCTGTCTAGAAGTACACAAGGCAGCTCTGAGTCACGTCTCCTCCCTCTCCCCTTCAGTGGCACCATCATGTCATGTGAATTCTGAGTTGCAAGTGTGAAAGTTGCTTTTGAACAGGGAAGGAGTACAAAGAGTTGCTGTAGTCAAGTCCAAAAAAGATAAAATCATGCTTGACTTTCTCCATGTCACTGGGGGGGGGGGGGGGGGGGGGGGTTAGGAAACTGGTCATTAGGGAAGATGGGTATGAATAACTGGGTGTCGCCTGAATAGCAGTGATATGAAGTGGCCCCACAATGGAACCTCGTACTACAAGTACTATGAACAGCAGACGATGACGAGCGACCAAGTTCTGTTATACTGTAAAGTACTATTGGACAGACAATATTTAAACTATAAAAGGGCAGAGCCTGAGATACCGACCCAATCCTGAATACAGTTTAAAAGAGTCACATGGTCTAGTAAATAAAAAGTTACACTTTTTGACAAAAATCAAACAATGCCCTGTGCTGTCTGTACTGATTAGATTTTATTTAAACATTTGTTTACGTAAACAGCTAAAAATAAAATTATGCATATATTTATAAATTCATTTTAACATAAAAAAGCTTCATAATACAGCCATCATTGTGTATGGAAACAGTCAATAGTGTACCATTGCAGCTTTGCACGACTAGACAACATCACTCTGACACAATGACATCACTCTGTTATTCGTTAGTGGCTCCTAAGAAAAACATTGTTTCCCTGTCTTCTGCCCCCGACCGTATCAGCCCCCTTTACAGCTCCTTGTAAAGCTCAATATTTCGCCATGGAAACAGTGGATGGATAGGCATGTCTATTGGTGATCTGTGCCCCCTGCAGTAACAACATCATTGATAATGTGACAGGGATTCAACATTTTAAATGTCTTTGGTCATGTGAAGTTGCTACCAACAACATCAACTGTGTGTTTGTGAGTGTGTTTCTTTGTGTTATCTTATTAAAAACAATAGTCCTGCTTTTTGACTTTCACACAAGTGACAGTTTAGATGTCTGTTGTTTGTTTGGTATGGGGATTTTTACGTATTTGTCTATCAGATGTTTTTCTTTTCTTCATGCTAATTAATTTTGGCCGGAGGAAACTTGTTAATCTCAACTCAAGTGTACTTCATATTTCACATTAAGTATTCCAGTGATGCAGACTATGTATTTGTGTGGATAAATATTCTCTGCTGTTGAGCTGCACATTAACACTAAGGCACTTGGTGGGTGGCCTGCAGCGTTCATTCTGAATTCATGAATTCAAGGAGACCGCACACACACACACACACACACACACACACACACAAACACACACACACACAAACACACACACACACACACACACACACACACACATGCACTCACAGAGCCAAACATTTAAAAAAACATGTTTGCATTCCACACATACCATATGCGCACAGAAAAAAAAGAAGAAGAAGCAAACATACACATGTGCACACCAAGCATCCAATAACACACTTATCACACATGAAAGCAGAAAAGTTTTTTGAAAAAGTAATGTTTGGACTTCTTCTTCTACACACACACACACACAAACACACACACACGCAGGCTCACCCATACAGTCTTCAGAGACCCTGAATGATTGGTTTTTGACATTTACAGCAATGTTTTTTTACATTGCTGCTGTTGCTGATCAATACTAAGAGTCGTACTGGGTTGTAGCTCTCTCTCCCTCTGTCAGCCTGATCGATATCATGAATGGTCAACATACAGTAAGAACTATAAAAATCAGTATTAGAGATGTGGAGGGAGATATGTGTATGCAGGACACACCTCACTTCATTGTCATTAAAGACAATACTAAGACTCAGTGCAACCCATATTGGGTGACATTTTAATCACTATGTGGCCCACATTATGCCTGTCTTCCTTCTCCAATATTTTCATCTCTCCTCCTCTTATTGCCACTCTGACATATTTCATAAAACACTACTGTATGTGTATTTCTTTGTATTTTAATTTAGTGTGTTGAATAGATCTCTATTTGATGGCTGGTGCTGCAGCAGGTGCAGCATCCTGCGAGCTGATTGGTTTCCCTCTGTGAACACGATGCACGTTCAGACAGAGTTGTACAACTACTGAAAAACCAGCAGTATCCACTTTAAAGCTGACCTGTTACTCCTGCATCATCTCAGTGTGTGTGGCAGTGTGTCTGGTGGAGAGAAGCAGAGAGCATGCAGTGCTTTTTAATGGATAGATCAGACCAAAAACACGCCCTGCCGAGTAGCTGAAATATACTGAGGTGTCCAGCATATTTTTTTCTGCAGTGGTAAAATAATAAATATGGCGCCCTGAGGTTTTTCTTTCTTTTTTTTCTTTCTTTTTACTAAGTTCCTCTCAACTGGAAAGACTCGATTAAAGTGACATTTCACTTTGGCAAATCATTGCAAATAACATTATGACTGTGGGCAGCAAAGCTTCAAAATGAGCTGGGTGGATGAGTGGCTAAAACTGATTTATGCTCCACTTAGTTTATGAGTTACAATAATGGATTTGTGGTATGTGTCACTCCGAAAAATACCTTATACCTTAACTTATACTGTAACCTATACATTCCTCTTCTGTTCTTACAATAAATATTTGCATTGCTGTGAGGTCTGATCCCCAGGTTTTGTGTTACAGAATTGGTTAAATTTGTCTATGTGGATTTTTTCCTGCAAGAAAAAGAAGCACGATATTGGCTTCATATATCAGTGTTCAGATGTTTTCTGGAAGCTTCAGTCTTTACACATTTTCTCCACATGTGCAGCTGTCAAACACTTTCTGTGACTGGAGGTATTGTGTTGTGGAATTTGTGAATAGTGTTGAGAAAGACTCAGAACCCAAACGCACAACAGAGTCAATGATGGCAGGTAAAGAGTCTTTACTGGCATGTTCAAACAAAGGCAAATAAACCAGACAGGCGTCAGTACAAAGAGGTGGCAGGTAGTCAAGCAAGCAAGCAAACAGTCAGGAACAAGAACCAGGCAGATAAGCAAACACTGGTCTGGAGAGCTTGGCAATGAGCATGAAGACAATCTGACAACTGGTGAATGGAAACAGGGAGGTGTATATACAGAGGGGGTGATTATGTAAATGAGAACAGATGTGTACAGGGGCGGAGTGGCCAGCAGGGAACCAGGGAAACTGGGCAGAGGGGAGTGGCTGGGTCTGAAGAGAAATGAGAGTTTGACAATGAAAACACAGAACTGGCAGAAATGTAGATGGGATGTCAAAACCACGACAGTGTGATTGTGTGTGATTGTTTGTAAAAATTGTTGATGTCAGTCTCGCTTGTTCAGATTGTCACAGTATATGCACCATTATTCATGTTCTAAAGTGAAGGAAGAAAAACAACAAAAAGATGCAATCTTGACTGGTCAGGCCTGAAATATCTCAGCTGCTGTTTGATTGCCATTTGGTTTGGAGATGGTTTGTGCCCAGAGGATGAATCCTAACGACTGGGATGATCCCCTGACTTTTCACCTAGCTGCTCCACTTGATCATTTAACAAAATAAAACAACACAGCTTTCAGACAATGTACCCTGATGACTTTGATGATCCCCCAATTTTTCTTCTAGTACAATTATCAGGTCAAACTATCAGTTTGTTTTATATGTGTATGTTATACTTTTCTTTATGACTACTAGTTACACGACTAGGGCTGATTAGGAAATATTATCATGATATCATGATCACACTAAAGTAAGATGATGAACACGGTTAAGTATTATACCTGCTAAACATCAGCATGTTAGCTTTGTCATTGCTAGAATGTTAGCAATGTTAGCTCACCTTCATCTTTGCAAACCTTTTGGTCAGAACGCTGTCTAAAGGCACTTTGGCCGGTCTTATGTTCCAGGGGTCGTATGGGTTACAGTCAGGTTCAGATTTGTGAGCCCCCTGCTACTTTCACATGAGCCATCCTGCACTGTGGTCTCACTGGCTCAGCTGATTGATGCCACTTCTGGCCAGCAGCGTGGTGACAGAACAATACCCGCAAAACAAAAATGCAATAGTTTTTTTTTTTTTTTTTTTCTTGATTTGTTTCGTTTTTTGTTTTGTTTCAGCTTCTTGCTCAAAAACTTTTCTGTACCTATCTGTCTCCGGCTCAAATCTGTAAACAGCTCTCATAGTTACATTTCAGCTGGCCCGTGAAACAGCAAAGCACCTTCAGCAGGGATCCTTGAAGGAATGATGGTAGTGGCCAAGAGCCTTCAGGCTTGGAACAGTATTACTGTTACAGTGCTGCCATGTACTCAATCTGGCTTCTCCCTGAACAGCTACTCTGTTCCTCAGGCCAGTCATTTTCTGAGCTGAGGTTGTGTCGATATTGACCTCCCACAGGTACACTACTCTCCTTTCATCATTCCCTCTTTCTGCCCTGTAGGAGTAAAAAACAGGCACACTTCCTTCAGTGCCTAGATTCATAACCTCTCTGCTGTCAGTCAGAACTATGGCATGGGTGTTTGTTTGTGTGTGTGTTGGTGTGTGTGTGTGTGTGTGTGTGTGTGTGTGTGTGTGTGTGTGTGTGTGTGTGTGTGTGTGTTCGTGTGCGTGCGTGTGACTTTCCCCCTACGTGTGCAAGTGGGAGAGATTACCATAAAAGTAAACTGTTAATTCTTTCAAGGTTGCAAAAGTAAATCATAAAGTTACAAATATGCAAATGCTTTACCCATTCTACATGGTTGTTTGACTTTTAAAGACTTTCACATATACTATAATGTGTACATTAAGCGTTATGCACATCATTTTAACATGGCCTTTGTGCATCGTAGGCACATTCTGAAAATATGCAGCTCGTTACGGCTCAATGGATGTTTAATTCATAAAAGAGGGGTTGAAATTTCTACTTTTTTTCTTTGCGGACCAGAAGCGGTCTTTGATATGAAGGTATTGCAAGACTGTCATAAAGACTAATAAACCAGGGAACACAAAATGTCACATGCATGCATTACAGAAAATACAGCACATTCCTGGTCTTTGCACAAGTTGCCTCGAGTCCACAACCTTGTGTTTTAGAAGTTGCAAGTGGACCAGGTTATACTTTTCATTTTACAGCAGTGGTTTAAATATTTCCCATGTGGCTGTTACAGAAAAATAGATAACACATGTGAGACTGTGTCGTTGCACCAGGTAGCTTTTTATTTATTGGTTTTGTGAAGACCTCCCCTTTAAGAAAATCATTTCTCTTTTTCGTGTCTGTTATCTGTTTTGGATACTTGCCACCATAAAGAGCTGTTTATGTAAACTTGCATATTTTCCCTCTAAATCTAATAATGTTGGACGCCCACATAGCACATTTGCACACTGTGCATATTTTTCTACAGAACAATGGAAATGTAAATCTGTAGATCTGATCTGCAAAATGCAAACTTGCTGATGTGTGTGTTGCTCTGTAGAGATGCTGTATATTCACTTGTTTTATTTTCAACGCATTATGTTCTGTTGTTGTCGTTTGTTGCTTTGCTCCAAGCACAGCAGCTCTTGTTGCTCTATTGTAACTACTATATATCACTACAATAATTATTACAGCTTTATGTGTGCACGCATGTAATTATCTCTTATTGTCTCTTTACTATTTCCCTGATCTCCACTTTCAGGAATTATAAAATGAAAAAAACGAATAGACTAATCGTAGTTTAACATCTGTCTCAGTGATTATTGGTACCAATGCTTTTTATATATCATCACCCACAGACAACATTATATCTCACTTATGATCCCACCACGGCTGTTCATGAAAAAATATATACAAAGATAATTAATGCCCAAAGTCTGTGCCCTTGAAATGAGGTTCAGAGCAGCTTTTTTGATAAGGGCTGAGCAGAATGAGCGAGAAAGTCTTTCTAGTGTTTCACTGCGGGGAACCATGGCACCAAAAAGATACTTCAGAGGCAATATGGTGTGTAAAGGAAAAGTACCAAAGGGAGCAGGGGAGCTGAAAAAAAGTTCCCCAAAAAAGATATTGAACCTCATTAAGAAGTGCAATTTATTCTTTTGAGTTAGTAAACCGCGATGTTAGATAGTGAGAGTTTAATATGCATGAAGGTGACAGAGCATCATTTCACAAAGTCATTTGCAAAGACAAAAGATATTTTAATGAAAAAACATAATTTCCCACTCATTTCTTCCTCATCTTCACACTAACACAACTTTATCAGCTGCTTCTTCTCAACTACCAACCGCTGACACTTTCAGCGTACGGAGCCACTGCCGCCATCACAAAGTTACAAAAAGTGAAAAACCTTAAATGTGGCATAAATAGTCACATAATGGACATCTGCCCAAATTAAACCACCTCTGAAAGCTGTATTAACAAAAAAGAAGAGCTCAATTAGGTAGAGAGAGAAAAAAATTGTGAAAGGACACATAGTCCCATGGTTCATAGATTTAATGGGCCTCCCACTGTGCATTTGATCTTCTTTAATTTCAGAAAACCCATCAAGTTATTTAGTCATAGTTATGCTCTGGGCACTGGAGAGACTAGCATTTGAATAAAATCCTCCTCTGAGCGAACAGAGGCTTCAGCTTCCCCCCTGTTTTATGGCTGAAAATAATAAATAAAAGCCAAGCACAGTTAGCAAGTTTGTATCTGGCATACTGATTTGCATTAATTATCTTATTTTTCAAGTTTACTTTTTGCTCATAAAAACACCTGATCGCAAAATTTATTTCATTGCCTCAGCCAAAAATTGAACTGCTGCAGCACGTGTCAAAGTCAGTTGCACATACTCTTGTATACAATGTGGGATGTTTTCACATCCAGTACATGCATAATAATGTCAAATTAAATCTATAGTATAACACAATAATAATAATACAGCTATAATACTGTACATGTGCAGCAACATTACAATTATTGTCTGAGAGAATAGCCGAGTGAATCATACATGCAAGATAAAACTAGTGAAACTGGTGGATGCTTGTCAGCTGTGGAGCTCGTTTTGGCTGCAGGACGCATCTCAAAGCTTCTTCAGGCCCCTCCATATTCTAAAGTAACCTTTTATCAAACAGTGGCAGAAGTGTGAGATTTCAACTGTCCTCCAAGGCTGCCTAAGGGAGGTTCGCCTGCCCAAAATTATTGGCCAGATATGGAGAGAAAATGACAGCCAGCTCTGATATCAGACTGGGTTGTATTTCCTGGAGAAAGCCCAACTCTCCTTAGATTCAGCCTCTAATATATTATATTTTTTTCAAACCAATTCCACCTCTTTGCCCTAGTGTGCACCCAGTGACAGTTTCAGCATGGTGTCTTCTCCCATGTGCCATCAGTGCTCTGGCGTGACTCTATTATTACGCCGCATTTTCTCTCCTTAGTTTTACCGTGTCAACCCGCTCTCCTGAAGTTTAATCCTACAGCTCTGTTCTTCTTCTTATCCGGCTTCTTCCCTCTGCCTCCCTGCTTTCACCTCATCCCTGAGTAACCCCCCC
Organism: Seriola lalandi dorsalis; assembly: GCF_002814215.2. Classification (NCBI taxonomy): domain Eukaryota; kingdom Metazoa; phylum Chordata; class Actinopteri; order Carangiformes; family Carangidae; genus Seriola; species Seriola lalandi. The sequence goes on along the minus strand of NW_019525453.1, from coordinate 1,557,276 downwards.
CCCCCTTTCTTTTCTTTTTTTTTTACTGCAGATGCTGTCTCACCGCTTCTCAGCACTAAATTAAATGGTGGAAAAAGCACCGGTGGAAGAAGAAGGGAGAAAAAATGGGCAAGTCTCTGTATCCTCTTTCATCCACTTCTTTCTCCCTGTAGTCCCCACAATCCCTCATTTTACTCTTTCACCTCTCGCTCACAGCCACCCCTAGCCTTGACCTCCTTCTTGGCCCCGCCAAGCTCCCGGCGGCTTTCACCTGCTCTGTTCTTCCTCTCTCGGCTCTCTCTTTTTCTCAGTGCCTCTTTTTATACATCTCCAGAGCTACAGCATGTTAACGGTGGGAGCTGCTCTGATTCCATCTCCCAAATAAATGACTGTGAGGAGATAAAGAGAAGGGGAAAGGCAGAACGATTGTGCGGGTGGAGTGGGGGCTCTCCTTCCTCTGAGATAAGCTAGCACATTGAGTGAGCTGCGCGTGTGTGTGTGTGTGTGTGTGTGTGTCTGTTTGTGAGTATAAGGGAAAAAGGCGGCAAGAGAGGAAGCTCCTGAGGGCACCACAACATGTCACCTTATCAGCCACCAACATTCAGGCTTCACTGAAGACCACCCCTCACTGTTTCTTCTTGATCTCCGGTGATAGGCCGCTCTCACTTCTGGGCACTCTCGCAAAACGGCCAAAGGTAATCACGTGTGGAATCATATCATCATCAACCTGTAAACTCCCTGATATGAAATTGACGCACACTGCTTTCAGACAGGAAGAGACGTGTTTTGTGGCACGGAGATGTTCACTCATATGCACTGAAGCCTCTAAAAACAGAGCGGAGCTGCACGGGTCAGCAGCTTTGTTAAATTTTGGATTAATCTGCGATGAATGAATAATTACATTTTTCTTCAAGACTTGTTTTCATGAAAGGAGCTTAACGTGAATAATGGATCTCTACGCTCCATCTATTCACTAGATACTCTGACGTATTCCCCCCCCCCCCCACACACACACACACACACACACACACACACACTCTCCAGCTCCCCAAAGTTCCTCGCTTGCTTTGCTGTAACAGTTTGGTAATTAGGACCAACAGCTGCGATTTCTGACACAACTAGTCAGCATGTCACAGCCAACCAGATCCCTCACACTCCCTTTCACCCGTTCACTTTACAGTCTGCTGCCAGCACTCTCTTTCTTCCCCCGCTCCCCGTCTTGCCATGACAAATTGGGATCGGAAGACAAATGCTTAATGTTTTGTTTTTTTTCCTCCGTGTTTCCCATCACAGCCTATCACATGCCAGAAGCAGGCCTGCTTTCTAGCGCTACAGTCGAGTGAATATTTGGGTTCACACTTGAGGGGATGTGCAACGTGCCGAGGTGAAAACAGGTAACACAATGGGCTCGTGTACAAGACCTCAAAAAATTGGCAAGGGGTCTCTGTTAGGTTACTTGTGTTTGTAATTAGTGAGGGAGAAAGTGGCAGAGGGGAATGGTTTCTAATGCCCTTGTTTATGGAAATCTGCTCACATTTTCACATTTTTTTCTTCAGCCCTGAATAAACATCACATGAGGAAAAATGAGTAAATACAGCAACAGATGTTTCCTGTGGAGATTTGGTACAATTAAACCAGACTAAGGCTGTATCCAGAATCACCCTCTATTTACAAGTACATTTACTGTCCACCATTATAACTGAACATCCAAATTCTGAGTGTGGAAATTCATCCATTGTATAGAGCCCCTTAAAAATCGCACAATGCAATGAAAAAAGCAGAGTCCATTCCATGTGCAGTACTTTCTGCTAACAATGACAGAACGCAATGAATCCCATTTTATAAACACAAGTTGTAGACTGTAACCGGGTTGAAAGTAAGATATCGATTTTCTCCGAGCCCATACAAGTCTGATATGCCTCATTGCATCAGCATCTACGGCGCACAACACTTATCAGAAATGCAGACAATGGAGTGGATGTGTCATACTTACACACTGAGTCTTACCTGAAAAGCTGTTGTCATTCACGGTAAGTAAACTCACTCAAGCCGTAAGTTTTAGGTTGTGTTTGTTGTTTCATACGTAACAGTCATGATCATTTGACACTTTAACCCTCAACCGAACCATGCACCAAATTTCATTAGTTGTTGAGATATTTCGGCTTGGACTACAGTGGTGAACAGATCGACAGGCCGACACTGCCATCGTTTGATCCGTTCCACTAGCTGTGCAAGAAATCAACTTCTGATGGAAAATGTGTTCCAGCAAATGTTGCCTTTTTTTTTTATTTCATCTTTATATCAATAAAAATAAGTGCCACTTTCCAATGAGGCGTTCCTTTATAATGGCTTGCTGTAACTAATGGCTTTATAAATGATTAAGAAATAATTTTGTCGTGATTTATAGATCTGTAATAAGCCATGAATAGGGGCGACTTTTCACCAGGTTGGTGTTTATCCTCTTGTTTTGTATTTTTAGCTCTTTAATTCATCATTTCTGCACTGCAACTTTCCCTCAATGGAGGTTTCAAATGTGGCTTCATTTGCTCGGCACAAAAAATACACTATGACTCGTGTTCGCCTTTATTTCTTAATGCCACGCTAATTACAACCTACATCCAAAGTAACATTTAACACTACTTAGCTAGCTGTTCAGCTGACTGCTGTGCAATATTCTCAACACGATGAGACCACGGGTCAGTGGTTACTTAACCTTCGAAACAAACCATAACTTCACCATGCGCATGCACATTCACACATCATATAGAGGCACTCCAGTACTTAAACAAATAGCACCACACATCTGGAAGATAACCACCTCAACATCTGGGATGCCTCACAGAAACACCAGTTAATCCGTTTTATTCCCTCTCTGTATTAGTTTGAAAACTTCTGTGAAGTGCAGAAGCAGCACAGAGAATTCCTCTGCTCACTACTGTAAACATGATGAAGCGAAGAGGACTGATGTTGGTGCGGTCAGGTGGAGCAGAGAGGTAGGTCTAATTGATCGAGGTCCAACATGTGGTCTTACAAGTCTCCTCGCCGAACCACAGCAAGAAGTTTCCACTGTGTGATGGTCTAATATGACACAGCAAACATCTCAAAGGATAAAAATATTGTGTGGGCTGGTCTCAGCTTTACCTTCTGGAAAATGACTGCAGAGAATCTAGACCTAATCCATGTATTAAAAACTTATTAACATCAACTGAACACTTGATGGAGTTATCAGTTTACTTACTAAAGTGTTCACTTGTACAAATGCATTTGACTTTTGCCGATTGCTTACTACAAAGTGAGAAACTCACGATCCTATATCAATGACTTACTTTCAACTGAAGACTGATGGCTTAGTAGATATTAAGGAACCCTTCAGCATTCATATTTTAACTGACTTTTCACAACCTGGCAACCACAAAGCTGGTCTTACTAATGGTTTTTGACTGATCTCTAAAACTAATACTAATAAATTATTTATTGACCAAATCATAAGCTATAACTTATACATTCATTATAAAGGACACCTTACTAAAAGGTGTTGCTGCAAGAAGAGACTTACAGAACAGATTTACTTTTTGACTGTGGAAGATCTTTTCCATAAATTAAATTGTCTATCCATGCTCCGACAGGTGACCTTTTCAGCTACAAGAAAGAAGACATATTAAGTGATTAACGTTAATGGTGTGCAGTGTAATAGCAGCCATAAGAGCAAGTAAAAGCACAATGGTGCAAAGGTTTCTCCCTTACACAAAAAATAAAAAAAAATGTCCACAGTTCAGTCAGCTCTCTACATCTAGTCAAGGTCTTCCTGCAGTTTGTCCCAAGACTGCCTGATATCTCTCTTCAGTTTGTTAGCAACATTTCCTCAGCGTGTTCTCTCCAGCAGGTGCAGTGAAGCGGTGACCTTTACTTGACTTTTGTATCTGCAAACCAACACACTGTCTTGCCTGTCCCCGTGGACAAAGTAAAGCTTTCTACCAAAGCATAACCTGCCCATTTTATTCTATTTTATCCATTTGCTGGAACATCGGAGGAATAATAAGTAGAATTTATGTCCTCATAGGTAGTGCAAAATTATACTGCATTGTGTGAGGGTGGCCATTATAACAAAATTCGGCAGCTTCTTTTATCTGCTTTTGAATAGTAATTGCATTAATACATTATTTACAGTTTGTGTTACACAAAAGGCAGCAAGCCTTTTATAATCCATCATTAAAGCTAATTTCACAGCAAAATACAGAAGTATAATGAGAATGCTTTCAAATTATGTTTTTACAAATTGAAACAGGGTCCCAGGTATGGTAGACTTAAATTTTTTTTTCTCTTTTTCTTTTCTTTGAAAAAATGCTACTGGATGAATGATTGTTTATTAGTTTTGTGCAAATACGAAGCTCCTCGTTCTCCTTTCTGTTTGGCTCATCGTTAGACAGAGAAAGACCAATTATCTCCAACAGGCTTCCTGAGGAGTGACCCCAAGAGAGTGAGTGGAGGAGTGTTAACAATTATCCAACCTTCAAGATCAGAATTTGTTCCATTTACTCTTAAGTATTTGGCAGCCGGCACATCCGCTGCGCACTCTGTAACCCCCCTAAAGAGTAATTCTTTCTCCTGCTCATTTTTTTGGATGGAAAATCTGTCTTCCTGTTGACTGTCAGGAGAGAGGGGGAGAACGATGGGCTTTTACGAGCTCAAAGTGTGGGGAAAAGATGCCTAGATGACTTTTTTAACCTTGGGCACATCATGTTCACTCACACTTGTCACTGCTTTAGTGGGTGTGAAGCAGCACACAACTATCCTATCAACAGCAGTTTGAGTGGCATGAAATGGAGCTTAAAAGCAGTGTGAGTCAGCAGGAAGAGATGTACAGCACAAATAAAGTAGACCAAGGACACAGCTGCTCAGATTTTGTTTTAAGTTATTTCATCCAGTAGAGTTCAACTATACATTAAAAAGGTTGTTTGCATTCATGGCCATTTATATTTACTTATAGGTACATGTGACAGTCACAGAATCATTCATTAGCAAGCTCCAATTACTTTCACTGAGAGCAAATTTGGTGGAAGCTGCAAATAAACCCTATGCTCCCATTGATTTCAGCACAAATGAAACAATCAGCAGGCCATCAATGCAGAGAAGCTTTGGTGTGTGTGTGTGTGTGTGTATGTGTGTGTGTGTGTGTGTGTGTGTGTGTGTAAGTGTGTGTGAGTGCGCACATTTAGGTTTTCAGCAGGAAGAGTGATGGGATTAATGTATGCAATAATTGGGGTGATAGAAGGTCAGAGCTGGATTCTTAATGAGGCTCTTGGTTCTGGGCACAAGGTGCCCTCTCATGAATGACACACATGATCCGACGTGTTTTACCTTCACTATCAAGCTGAATAGCGTTTAGGGAGTATCTATGAAAAAAACATCATGTAAATAAATTCCACCTTAATGGAGAGAGCTTGATATTCTAGTGAGACAAAACAAGGACAAATTATTATTTTTATTCTTTTTGTTAAGAAATCAGTACAGGAAATTTTATTCTAGAAAATGTCCTTAGCCACTGTGAATTTGCATCTGAAAAATTACTCCTTCTGGAAATCAGTGCTAACATTAGCATGCTAGGTTACCCAGCTTCTACCTTTCAAGTGAAATCTAGTGGGCCCAGCTGGCTCGCTTCCATTTTCCATCCACAAACACGAAACAAAACAAAAAATGTAAAAGTACGATGGGTCCTCCAAATGCTCAACATTGCAAAGGGACTGATGTCTTAAATCTCTAACATAACAAGGCCCAAGTCATCGCGTACATTATGGTGGACACAGGGAACCTTTTCTGTACTAAATCACACCACAATCTTTCCCTAACCTTAACCAAAGCACTTTTGTTGCCTAAACCTAACCACAGACAGGACTCTGGATGTGAATCACGGTCTCTGGGGTGACAGTCGAGCATTTTGTATGCCCACCATCCACCACAACCACCTCCTGGCTACTCTGCCACTGCCATTAATAAATGTAGCACTTCATTCAGAAATGACGCTAAAGGGATACCCAATGCATTGAAAAGTGACGCAATGTATTAGGATTCAGAGCAGGGCATGACATCGCCATGGGGTGATGGGGTGACGAGTTGGGAGTGGGAATGTGTTGAACAAACACCGGGTTTGTTAAAATGGGGGAAAAACATCTTGTATTATGGTATGGGCTACAGTGCAGCTTCTAGCAATACCAACTCTCAGTCATTCAACAGCTGCCATGGGAAACTGCCAAAAATGTTCTAAAACGGTTTTATGTTATTTTGAAAAATGGGAAAATTATGCACAATAGCCGCATTATACTTTATATTTACTTACAAAAAAAAAGTGCGCTTTTAAAAATGTTGAAATTTCCTCCTGACTGTTAAAAATCAATTTTCTAACTCAGATATTATACATTCCCACCTTCACCGGCAGTTTAGATCAGTAGTCATTAAATCAGTGACCTCTGTGACACCTGAGCAGCTATAATGATTGTCTTCTGAGGTTTTTCTGTTTTGGAATATACAGGGTCATCAAAGGCACCTGAACACATTGAGACGTCTTTCTCTTTCTTTCACAGCCTTTTGGAATTCATATTGAGGCTGAATATCTGAGGTGCAGCATAAAATATGCAACTATCTACTCCCTGTACTCTTAAGTAGATATTCTAGCCTATGCTCGCTCACTGTCTCTCTTTCTCTCTCTCTCTCTCTCTCTTTCTGTCTTCTTCTCCCCTCTCACATACCGGCACATATCATTGCCTCTAAATCTCCCCACTGCCTGCTCTTTTACCAGTCCATTCTATCAGCCCCGCCTCTCCGGTAATATCAAAATGGAAATGATGGACAGGCAATCTATATGGAAATGGTATACATGGTGTACTAACACACTATGCTCAGGAAACATGGACATCCCTGGTCTTAATCTGTGGTTCCCCTGCACAACATTATAATCTCGAAGGAAATTGCTGTACTGTTGTTTGGCTTTGATGCATTCATCAAGGATTGTTTTTAGACTGACACTGATGGGAACAACACAGCACAGTACATGGCAATTACTGGTGTTTGTGGGTTTGCATTGAGTGACTCAAACAAGAGTCTTTATGAATAGGAACAACTGTACACTGTCTATTCTACAGCACTGATTGCTTATAACTTACATTGTCCAAGGAGTTACAAAAATGAATACACTTAACCTCAATGCATAAAGTCTGGACATAACAAACTAGGAACTATTTGATGAAACTAGATGTGATGATTATACTTAAGGAGTCGAATCATGTAAAGGCATATAAACCAAAATATTGCTTAATAAAATAAAGGAGCTGAAAAAAGTTAAAAAAGACAACTCATTGATTATTATAAACACACTACAGCCTTTCATACAACCTTTCAAATCTTGCCAACCTTGGTCAGACATAGTGTATCTACGAGGCTTTTACAGTGTGGCACATTGTTGCCACAGTGCAAACATTGTGTGTAGTAAATAAGATGGAAGCTGTAACAAAAATGTCCCCAAGTATGTTCATTAATACACTGACTCTGTTAATGTGCAACTCTGCTGTAATTGCACAGAATGTGTGTACAGAAGTTCTGTTGAAATCAGATATGATGTAATGTACTAATGCATATGATGTAATGTAATGTAAATGTAAATTTACCCAGCATTTTAATGAGACAATCAAAAAACAATATACAACTGCATATAAATTAGTTCTGACATCATGGATTTAATTTCCCCTTGTTTTTCTATAATGCCTCGTAATTCCAAAATGCATCTAATAAAGTGGGAAAGACATGAAAATAATGAGAATGAAGTGTTCTAAATATATTCCTGATATTTCTAAGAAAAAAATCAGCAAAGTGTATACAAGCAGCCAAAACACAAGCTAAATTGAATCCTGAGGGCCCTAAAGCGTTTCTGCAGTGTCACCAGGAAATCAGCATGATAAAGAGTTCTTCTCCCTGCTTACGTAACCCACTCTCTCCCACAGACTTTGTACACAGACTTTATTACATTCACTTCCAAATAAAGCTATGCAATATTGGTTTTGAGAGAAAGAAAATGAGAAATTAGGGAAGACAGAGCGCAAAAAAAGAGTCAGAGAGGATTATGCAGTGAGGTATGTTGAGGAAACAAAGGAAAGAGTGAGAGAGACACAGAGGACTCATTGGAGTCAGCTCATTCTTGAAACATTCAGTATGCTGCTGTGGCTACACACTGTTCCATGCCAAGTTGTTGTTTTCTCCTCCGAATCCCACTGTGCTGGCTGCAACCCTGCCTGCCTCCTTAACACACTGGTTTAGAAAGGTCAAAGCGGACTCCGCAGTACAGCTTCCTACAGATGGACCAAGACTGTTGATAAGTATTGAGACGTAGCTACAGGTCCCAGTCGAGTTTGTGGCATTATTGAACTGTAAAGCTCAGAGGGAGAGCACAGCGAGATCAAACAGAATTCATGCAATGAAGGCCAAGTGGGGCAGCTGCAACTTCGGACTCAGGGTGAGACTTGTGACCAAAAAAGGTGCCGCATGAAATCCCCAAACAATAAAGAATTGACATTGGTGTGTGGAGACTCAGTATGTTATTGTCATCGCATCAGTTCCTTTTGAGCTATGAACTTAATCTTTAACCCTTAATCATCAAGTTTTCTTCCTTTTTTTTTCATTGTCGCAGTGTCCAATCAAGTATATTCCACATGGGCTTGCTCCACGCTCGGTTCACTACATCTGCTGGGGTTTTTTTCTACAATTCAAATGAGTCTTGAGCTCATTGACAGCTGCTGAGAAAACAACCAATCCATCCCTCCATGGCAACTGAAAGTAACTTGGCCAGGGCTGATATGTCACTTGGGTTAAAAAAACAAAGTACTGCCTACACAAACTGAAGCCAGCCAACAACAACGAACCTGACTCAAGACCTCAGAAATGCCACCTACATGTCAGATTTATCAAGTAAATTAAATGGTGTTATGCCCAACTATTTCCACTCAGTTGGAAAAACAGTTGAGCAATGTTGGCAGGATTAGCTGGTTAGCTACAGCCATGTAATACAGTGACAGAAAAATAGCTACAATGCAACAAGTGTGGATGAGAGTTACACGGCTATACAAGTTGTTTAAAGTCCACTCACAGTCCTAAAGTGGCATATATTTCATATATACGATGACCAGACGTGACGGTTTGTCCAGGGCTGTAAAACACAGAATTATCCCACTTTTCACCAAAACCAAAATGATAATTATTTTAGTAAACTAAACTAACCAACTAACTGAAATAGTCTTTATTTTTGATTGAAATCAACATTGATTGCTGCGTATGTGTGTCAAACAATCTACGTGACGTTGTCAAGGCAGTTGCTAGTCTACGAGTCATAGTTAAGCATCGTAGGCAATTACGCTGGCGACTCTTTCTGACAGAAACTGTCAGTTTGCTAAAAGTTAGCTGCCATGTCGAGGAGACAGTTTTTGCTAAAGAGCTCCAGGAGGCTTATTCATCGTTCACAAGGTACCGGGCAACGCAAATGCTGTGTTCGTGGCTTCCATGGTGTTGAAAGGTGCGATTGTGGGTTTGCATGAAAATGCCTATGGTGCATGCAAACATGTATACAAGTGTGTGTGCATGAATGTGCAGTTCACATAACGGTCCTGGTTTGGGGGTTTCTAAAATACTGTCACCTTATTTATACTTGATATATTTTCCATTTTGCGATCAATGTGGAAACTCCCCTCAGCATCCACCACCATTGTGTCCGAAAATTAAGTTGGCAGGGTGGATATGTTAATTGCTACTGGTTGGTTAGTGCAAAACATAAAAAGACAACCTGCCACCCAACCACAACAAGAAACCTGAATAAATGACACGACATTCAGTCAGGCCATAATTCTAACTTGTTTCAGCTCTTCATTGAAGCAATGTGAGGACTACACAAATTAAACCCTAAGACTCAGTGTTTATACTCAGTGTCCTTTGTCATGACAACACAAGACACAAACTTCTTTCATATTCTGTATCTTTGGAAACCATGGGACCTCAGATAGTATCTAAAGTAAAGTTTTGTGGGTTTGAACAATATCTGGCCACACAGCATGAGTTTAGTGACTGGCCTTCGACAGCTTCTGCTTGTTATGAGGTTAACTCAGCATGTAGAAAGGCAGCAAAAGACTGTAGAGAGTGTCAGTGTTTAAGTGTGTTCAAGAGTGCATATGCTCATACAAATTTAAAGAAGTAAAGAACAAAGATTTGTTGTGTTGCAGGCTTTAAATTAGGCTTCAAATGGCCTTTTATATGAGAACACTCTGGTCTGGAAGGGATATAAAAGAACAGGATGGCAATTTAGATTTCAACAGTAATCACAGGGTGAAATTTATTTATATTCACACATATCTTCTGCGTGGTTTCCATAGCAACAGGTCATTCTGCCAGAAGAAAGGTGACATAAAAGTGGCTACACATCCGACAAACTTCATTTCGTCGTATTTCTCTCTTTGCCTAAAGTATGTATCTCAGTCTCTTGTCAACAATAGTTTCTCTCTCTTTCTAGTTTAATCTGCTCCCTCTCTGTCTCTTTATATCTTTCCTTCAGTGTAAAATAACACACATCTATGCTCAGTGTCTTCTCCTTGATCTTATCTCAAACAGCTCATCTTGAGCCCCGTTTGCCTTCAAATCAGATTTCGTTGATTCTTTGTTCTTTTTCTTTGCTTCCCTCTCTTCACTGTTGACTGGATAATCAAAACTCTCCTGGTCTTTTTCTGGCTTTTAGGGACAACCATAGAGAGAAAAATTTGTTGTAACTTGTAACAGCAGAGTCAGTAATGAGAACCTTGTTTTTGTTCTGACTGGTGTCCCTTCTTTAAAGTCAAGCAGTCAAGGGTCATCTCTTGCGACTCTGTCAGTACTCCTAATGAGCAGAATGGACACAAACCGTCCACTGCTGTTTGCTTTTTGGTTCAGCAACCAATTATTTACGTAGCATGAACCTTTGCCGACCATCATATGGAGCGTAGTACTTAAACTGTTGCTTTCTGTGCACTGTAGACATGGAATTGCAGGTGTCCTGTAGATTACTGTATGGGTTTATAGGGTGAGGCAAGAACATTTATTACACAAAACAAATTTGAGAGATTCATACAGATGGTGGTGAACTGTTAAGACATACTGTATACTATGTAGCATTCTCCATTTGTGCATTAAAAAACAGAGTGGAAACATTGTAAATCCCAAAACATCTTGCTTAAAGTTGCTGTATCAATGAAAGTAAATTGCCAAAAAAAAAAAGTGCAAGGGGAACACACTTAACGAATTAATCATCATGTACAGGAAGCGTGAACACTGAACACACAAAAAATAGCCGCGGGGGAGATTGTAACTTTCCTCAAATTAATACGTAAAAAAAAAAAACAGAAATGCTAAATTTCTATTATGTTTTCTATGTTTTTTTTCACCATTTGAGGTTTGACTGGCTCTCTTTTAATTACATCATCTTGTTGTGACCTCATCCTCTGCAACGGTTAATTGGCACCTGACTGGAGAATCAGTGGCACCACATGTTTGTCATAACATTTAACAACTCCTAATGCTAACATAATGGCAGTGGATTGAAGTGTTAATTTATAATTCATTAATTTGTATTTTCTTTTGCCTATTTTTTCAAAATTCTGTTTGAATTTTTGCTGAGTGAGTCCTCAAACAACAAATTTACTACAGCTAATAGAGTCCATGAATTGACTTCAGTAGACACAACCAGGTCAGCTATATATTTGCATGCAGTGTGTCAATAACACTCTTGTCACTCAGGCAGCCATTGATTAAATGAGAAGCAGTGACCTGAGTGAAAATCACATACGTAAATGTTTTGAATGTTCTTTTTGACTAAAGAATAACAGTAAATACAGTAAAACGTAAAATAAATTAGCTTTATAATTTTGCTGAATGAAACCTGCATAGACTAAAACTGACAATAAATCATTCAGTTACGTGTCTCAGGATCAGAAATCTACTTCTCCAAAAAACTGAAAAACAATATAAAAATGTTTTCTACATGTAAAAATAAAACACATATATATTCATGACACTGTCATAGTGATGTGATGATGGAGTACAGCGTTCGCTCAGGCAGAACATGAAGACAGCACTTAACTGACTGGTATCAGCGGCATCATTCATGCTTCACTGTTTCATTCATCAGCTGTTTGAATACCAGCTAACTCATCATGTCCAATCATATTCATGGAGGTGTACACTGAGACCATTTTACCCCTACATGTCTCACTATTGATCACTATTCTTTGCAAGCTCATTCAAAGAGCAGAGCCTTTTCCATCAAATCTAACTATTTAACTGTTTGCTATAAGTGGTCATTTCTTTGATTAAGTGGGTATATCAGTGAAATGTAGATCACTGTACATAAGCCTCATTGTTGTCTTAATGAAGCTTTTGTTCAACTGATATATCAACAGCCTTAAGGTCTAGTCCTTTGTTGGGACGGAAGTGGATTACTGTAAGAAGTGGTGTGATGTGTGTGACTCAGGAGGTTGCGACCCTTTTGTGAGAGTCAAGTGATTGTGCCAGTCATCAGCCAGTGTCAGCAACCAACAAAATCAACTACAGCTCTTGTTTTTCAGGCTATATAAACATTGTACAGCTTAAATCCCAAAGACGATTTACAATCAAAATGCTATACTTATAACACACCCCATTTTAAAGAGCGCAGCAGCGCAGCTGTGCCAGAAGCAAACTGAATATGTTTACTGTGTTTCTGTACCAGCAAGGAGGGAGTTTGTTTTTCTCTTAGCCATCTAAATGGGTTTTTTATCTGCCTATACAGGTGTACAAGTGCATAGGTTTCACGTTTAGGACACAAATTAACCCATGAAAATACTTCACAGACAATCCTTTGAGATGGCTTACGGCAATGATTTTTTTGCCCCACCCGCTATAAATCAAAATGTGATTGGTTAATTCACCTGCCACTTTCTAAACAAGCACATACAGCTATGGGGGCTTCAGGCCTCAGTCATTCCTGAAGCAAACTTGAAGGAGGCTAAAGTTAGAATTAGGAGAGAATGATTATCAAATTAAAGAGATTAAATGTAATGTAATGTAACCTATAAAATGCTGATATGTTTGGCCTTCTCTGAAGGCCTAGATGTCCCTGAGGGTTCTCCACTGGTAATAAAATAGTCAAAGAATCATGGAGGTAAATAACATGTGAGGAAGTAATCATTTGGTTGGAGGAGTTTTCAGCATTTAGATATACTGTAAATGTGAAAATACAATCTATACATATAAGATGAATAAAATAAATAATATTCTTTTCTTCTGATATAAACTTTAAACTTTAAACCTAGAGATACAACATCAGGATATGAGTAATGTGTAGAATACAGTGCAGTATTTGTTGGTGCAAAGGTGTGTTTTAAAAGACAAAGCTGCACGATGCATACACGGCTCCTAATAAAGAGGCACTGGTTAATAAGCTGTCACCATAAATTGGATGTGAAAACTGTGACAATATCAATTCTACATTATAATATTCATGTTGTTTAAATATGTTGTTGATTTGTCACTGGAAACACTGTCCTCTCTTAGTTTTTGTTTATGTGGTTTGTGTCAAAAAAAAAAAAAAAAAGCACCATTACACCAGTTCTGAGGCTGAGCCTACAAGTGAGCAGTCAAAAGAAAAATCCTGTTCCAAGAGTTTGTCTTCGCAGTAAACCAAGGAAGCGCTTGAAGAGAAAATATAATTGTGCGAGGGAGAGCAGAGCATCACCACAGAAACTGTGAAATGTTTTTGTTCTTGACTTTAAATAGCATTTGCATTCTTGCTCACTCCATAACTTGAGATTTAATCTGGTTTTAATGAGCTGTGAAACATCTTTAATGTTTAAGACGAATAATTTTTCTGTTTCCTGCGACGTTGTCAAACGCTGTCGTTTTGTTGCCGCAACAAACACTCTCTAATAATGAACTGTAATACTTTGTTAACATGTATTCCAATTGTTCTGTGTTTTTTTGTTCATAAACTCACCCATTAGAATGAAAAGATCCATATGTCATAAATTGCCTCATAAATAATTTCTAGTTCAACCAAAAAGTTTACAAACACAATTACTAACTCGCATCAAAGCTTGTGTTCTCTCAAAATCCAGTGAACTGTTGACTGTCAAAACAAAAAGGCTAATGAGGCTTGGAGAGCACAGTTCACTTGGAAATGATCTTTATTTTGTCATATTTCCAAAATGTGACATTGTAAATTGTATTGTTGCAAACCCAAGACATAAACAGCCCAGTAGTCCACAGTGTTGTGTAATTCAGCGTATTGTACTAATCTGCTGGTATACAATAGTGGTATTTAGTGTGTGTGTGTGTGTGTGTGTGTGTGTGTGTGTGTGTGTGTGTGTGTGTGTGTGTGTGCGTGTGTAATAAATCACTTCTGTTGTTAGAAAAAACAGGAACGCCCAATGTTGAGTCTCTACAAGTCTTCAGGTTTTAAAAGGGCAGTACTGCTGTCGGAAATAAAGTGGTACAAGACGGGTAAATGGCTTCAATTCTAACACCACCCCACTGAAAGGGAAATAACTGTAATTCTAACCATTCATATTTTCCTTGGAAAGCATGGCATGCTGCTGAAAATGCTGCCCTATAAGAGCATCAACCCCTTTCATCCGTCGTTGAAGAAAACATCACAAAAGTGGGCTTTAATCTTTAATAGCAACACTTTTGTCGGAATCAAATTTCAGCTGGCAGAAAAACATCTATCAACAGAAAAGTTTGCACTGTTTGACAAAGGGCCCTCTGTATCTGGTATAATGAGGCAGCATGAAATCCAGCCTCCACCCCCCATTTTCATTTACTTTACACTTGAGGATTCCGAGCTGCAGGAGCACTATAAAGAAAATCCTTTCAGAAAATGCTTTCATGTGGAGGTGCTAGGCAAAAATTAAGGTTTATTTTTTATATGCAGTGCATGCAGTTGACGTATTTGACGATGCTTCTCTCATTTTGCCTCTCAACTCCTTTCTCTCACCTTTCCCCTCTACCTAAGGCAACAGCAATTATGGGGAAAAGAAAGGACGATTCGGGAAATGTATCGTTGTTCCATTAATACTGTAGAAATAATACAATGCACGGCTCTGTACTGTGTACAGTGAGGAAGAAAAGACTCTCAAGATATCTATATTGAGAAACATGAGTGTGTGTGTTTGTGTATGTGTACGTGTGTTAGTGTGTTGCAAACTAATGAGTCCAAATCCAGATTGGTAGACGGACAAGCTGCCAGAGGGGCTAAGGAGCACTTTGATTCTCCTTAATCTGTTGCTTCCTTCGCAGCATGCTTGGCTAAATTGATTATTAGAAATACTGGAGAACGGCTACATTTCCTCACCGCAGATATTCCCTCGGTCTCTCTGCGGCTCAGTCCTGCTGGGAGCTTCTCTGACACCTGGCTTCTCCTGACAGCTTTTGTGTTGCTGTGAATTGTAGTTGCTAGAAAGGAAGCAGTTTGTAATCTATAGACCCTACACCAACTGTGTCTGTTTATAATTGATGTCACGAAGGAGGCAGGAAGCAGTGCTGAGAAGAGCAATTATGTCCTACCGTTGTGTAGCAGGATACACAATATGTGTCCATTTACAGATGAATGAATGTATCTCAATAAGCTGCTGTGATGTCGTATCATCTGTGAAGGTTTTTTTTTCTATTGCGGTTTACAAACAACTTCATATGAGATAGAACTGCATTTTCCAATAAGGTGTAAGGTAATGACGCATTGTAATGCCACCAGATCATTTGTAATGCTGATTTGTAATGCTGACGATGCTGAAGAATCAGTTCATGTTACGTTATGATATGTGAACAACAGGCTGTACAGGCCTGAGCGCTCTTGAAGGCTTAAAGACTGTGCTCATATAGGGTCAAGGGTCACACCAGAAAGTAGAAACTGTGCTTCTGGAAGCTTGGTGACACGAGGCTACTTGCAGGTGTAGCTGGTGAACGCCTGTCACTCAGAATTTAAAACTGTGAAATTTCAGTGGAATGTGAAGAGTAGCAAGCTGAACACTTGAATTTCCCCTAGGGGGATAAATAAAGTATCTATCTGTCTATCTGATATGATTGTATCTATTTCATAATATTGATCTCACAGGCTGTGTAGCATCGGTATGGTGGTTATTGATATCTCAGCCTAGGCCTATGGTTTGAATTAAACATTACGATGTGGCCATGTGATGAATGTTTATGAAGCTGTTCTCACATTAAATCCCGTTTATTGTTCTACTTCATCGGTAACTCGACCCATGCCCTCTCTAGTCCAGCCCTGAAAATCACAAACATTTGGAGAAGGTATCGACATCATGTGTACCCAGCAAACAGAAATCTTTCTGTTGTGCTGTGGGCTGAATGGCTGAATTGGCATCTCACCTTGGATGACAGCAAGGCAGCTGAAGCCGACAGAGCCCGAGGTTAAGGCATTAGAGTTCCCACACAAAGATCCACATTCCTGCGGGGGCACCACAGATGTTTGCCACACAAATTAAGAATTCATTTTAAAATGCTGGTGCAAAAATTCTCAGAGCAAATTACCATTGCTGTCTCAGATACAGTCTCTGGAGGGTCGGGGAAGGAAGAGGAGGGGCTGCAGACTCTATGATTTTCTATTTTTAGGTGCATAAAGTGTCCCCTCAGACAGCTATTTTTGAAGAGCCTTGGGTGGATATATATAGAGAGTCGATTTTTCTTCCAGCCATTTAAATTTTTTCCTCCGTTTTGTCCCCTCAGTTGCTCCCCAGTCACCTCCATAGCTGTTTTATTGAATAATCATCTCGATTTGAGTATTTCACCTTCCCAGAGCATGCATATACATAACAAGGTGCATTGCATTTACATCACATTTTATGTATTTGGCTGATGCTCATGTGCAACTTACTCAAGTTTAAACCTCCAACCTGGCCGATGAAATGAAACCATCCCTCTGCCTTTTAAGAAGTCCAATTAAAATTTCCACAATTCTATTTTTTTTTCTATAAAGTCTGTCTCTGCTATTTTGTGTTTATAAAATCAACATTTGATATGTTAATATAAGTTTGATCTTGGTGTTTTATTTACCCAGATCCTGCCTGAATATCAAAATAACTTCACATCAAATGGTATGCACATCAGTCAGTTAATTTATGATAATTATAAATAGTCAATATCAAATTATGCTAAATAGTGGTTTTTACATTTCGGAATATAAAAAAGGAGCAACAACTGGTCAGAAAACCCAGAAAGAAACTGAAAGAAAATCCTTTTTATTCCTATCAAGTGTGCTGACAAAGCTCTGATACTGCTTTTCATCACATGCATTTAATTCAAAGCGGGGTTATGAAAGTGTATTATATTCCTGGAGACAGAACTACAACACAGAGACAATGAGAAGCTCAGACGCACAAAAAGATATTGGAAATAAAGTACAAAAAAATATCAGTAAAGAGGCTTTGTTATCCACCATGATCCAATCTTAACAATACATTTAAAGGACAAACATTTTCCGCTGCAAATAGCAGTATAGTCCCATTAGAGTGCCTCCATCTTTAGATTCAAACCCCCACCTACTGAGTCAGTATCTTCCTCCCCAGTCACGGCACACAATAGCGCACATTGTAATAAATCCTTCTTCAGTACTGTCTCGGCAGCAGAAAGCCTGCATGGCTAACACCTCCCCACAATGTACCCACAGAGCTGTCAGCAGCAGCCACCGTGGGGGGAATAAAAGATGAAAATGATTCATGTGATGTTATGTTGTGCTCCTCAGTAAATCAGCCAGAACAAGTAAACAAATTTATGTTTCTTACACAACACAGAATGTGACAAGTGGGGGAAAAATATGAGTGAAAGGTTTTATTCTATCCTCTTTGTCCTTCAGGAGTGTGAAAGGGGCTGATTTATGGGTCTGCTGTTGGTCTCGCTGATGCCATGTGTGTGTGTGTTGATATACTGTATGTGCAAGTATTTATGTGTGTTTTGTCAGCTACTGTAGCAGACAGCTGGTCTAGCACCGCTCTGTTCTGGCCATTCAACCCAAACTGGCAGGCTCAACAGTGATTGATGGAGGTCAGAGTTCTGTACAAATCAAAACAGACAGGACAAAACACACATGAACCACACACACGGACACACAGTCACACTCAAAACACCTGGATTATAAAGGCTGTGCCTCCTCCATCCACTCATATTATCCAGCATCCCACAATAGCTGCCCCATTGTGTCTCCTGACTCTCAATTCATTCCTCTGCTATTTTGTCACGCCGTTTTTTTTTTCCTTTCGCGACGCTGAGGGCCCCCGGATACTGGACTTGTCACGATCAAACTGGCCGTCAAATTTAAATCTACTGCAAATGACCTGCCGTCACCATTCAAAACCCAGAGCTGGAGGAAAGGAAACACCATTCACTCTTATATTTCCATTTAATGCTCTCACAGTTCCATAGTTACGGTAGAGTGGTACTAACATGCTGATATTCACTGCCCCCCGCTGACTCTGCCTAGAACTACATCATTCTGTGCTGCCCGCTCAAGCAGACAAAAGGTCTGCAACTTGATTCATTCGGACAAAGAAAGTACGTGTATAATGTCAGTGGGCCTAAGCAGAATCAGCCCCCTCTGCACACACACACACACACACGTACACACACACACACACACACAAACACGCACTCACGCACACACACACACACAAATACCGTCTGATCCCTGAGGATTAAAACAAAGAATTGTCAATTATTGCAATGAAGTCATACTGAAAAATAACAATAGTGCCATCAGGGATGTTGTGCACTGAAAAGTAACACAACAAACCAGGGAAACTGAAGTACAAATGCAAAAGCAGCACAGAAAACCTATGATTATTGATAAATAATTCACTTGTTTAGGGGCCCCTCCAGGACCCTAAGCAGCTGCTGTGTTTACGTATGCTTATGAATTTCTATGTGTAAGACATATGGTGATAAACACACAGAACTGTAATACCTCTAGAATATTTCCCAAGTGGAACACAAATAACATTTCATGGACAAAAACGGAAATGGACGAGATGAACACACTCACTCTTGGAGATTCATTTTCTGTGCTAAATTGGCATTGTTGTGAAGGGACGTCGGTTTGGATAGTTCCTGATACCCTTTTTTTTTTTTTTTGACCACTGCGGAATTATGATTTGATAAGTATGATTAAATGTGAGGTCACATGTAGTGTTTTTAAAAGTCAAGCTCCTCATGTGTTTTTAGTGTTTTTAAAAGTACAGCTCCTCATTAACTGAGGAAGTGTATAAGACATGCATTACTTTATGCCCTGTGGCAAGGGTGTCAAGTGTATCTGTATGTGTGTGTGTGTGTGTGTGTGTGTGTGTGTGTGTGTGTTTGTGTGTGTTTGTGTGTGTGTTGAGTGCGGGACAGAGGAGGGGAAGGAGGTCGTAATTGGCAATTATAGTAATTAGACTAAAGGTCGATGTTAACAAGACAGAGTATCTAATTTCTCACAAGATATGAATCAACAGACACACGTGCCTGCGTGCACACACACACACACACACACACATACACACACACATACACACACAGACACTCAGACACACCATTACTCATACATGCACAAAAGAGTGAGCCGACATTTCCATTCCAGAGGTGAGCTGAACTTGCTCGTGACATTTTGCACCCGGCGCTTAAACCCCCCTCGCCCTCTCTTCAGCCACTGCATATCATTAATGCTGATAGCCAATTAACACAAGCAAGAATTACTAACCCTTTCCATTTTTCCTCCATACCACTAATGACCTCGGTGTGCTCTGCTACTTATCTTTATCCTTGCTATCCATAGACACAAGTGAGTTTATTTCTACGCCTGGAGCCGGAGCTAATGCGGCAGCACTCATGAGAAGGAAGATGGATATAGTTGAGGTTCTGTTTATTGTCTTAAAGGGCACCGCCACCTACCCGGGGCTTTCATGAAGATTATATCTAGAGGTGAACTACTCACCCATGAGGACTTACTGCCAGCCTGTCATATCATTTTTTTTGTGTCTCTCATATTTTATGTAGATGTTGTCAACCTCTATGCACTAACCCCCCGCATCTTTCAACAGTGTCTCACAACAGTGAAAGCACATCGGTCTGTGCTCTGCATTACGTTTGGAAGGTGCAAATCAGAAAGGAGCTTTTAAAAACATCTGCTGTTTTCTGTGACGCATTGATGTCTTAACAGAGGTTTCTAAACAGGCTTTTGAAACAAAGGTTTTCAAGGAATAAGTGTCATGAATGATTAACACATCTTTGACATAGTTCTGTAGGGAGTGTTGCAAGAATTATCAAAACTTCAACACAGTCTCCATATCCATCTTTATAGCTCTATTCTTCGACACGTTTTTCATTCTCCCACACAAGCTCAGAGAGAGACGGGAGAGACACAAGCAGACAGGGAAAGGAGGAGATATAGGGACCAAACCTTGCAGCCACAATCCATCGCTTCCTCAATTAACATTTGATTAGGGTAGATGGTGGTCTGTATCGACATTTCATTAGTAGCAGAGTCAGTGTATCACCATGTCAGTTATGTTAATGGCTTGGCTGGGCTGGGCTGGAGTCTTGTAGTCACACACCACAAACTGACAATCAGAGCTCGGAGCTATGGCCAGGGACTCTAATGAAGATGTCCTCCCCCTCTTATTTTATCATGCAGAGAGCGCTGACACTCAAGTGAATAGCTTGCCTTCTTGTTGGCTAAACCTGTTACATTCCCGCCAGGCATCTTTGTATTTCTACACATGTTGTTTAAACCTGCAATAGCTCATTTTTTTCTCACTTGGAGGCAACAGGAAAAAAAAAAAGCTTTAAAACACTGACATGCAAGTATTATTAGCTTTTAAGCTGATAAAGCAAACTTGTTAGCAATGAAGTTGCCTTTTTACACAGCAGAGTACATGTTGAGCAACATTAGCATTTATTTAATTTGTGTCTCTGTCCGCTTGGCAAATATCCAATATTCACTCTCCTGGTGTGCTCATCAATTCCTGAGAGAAGTATCAGGTACTTTAGCTGCTAAATGCCACAGTGCATTGCAGTGTACCAGCTAGCAATGAAATCAGCGAAGTAAGACTTTAGACGCTTTTAAATCATTATTATTTCATGTCATCGCTGCAGGTGTCGTCTCATATAACTGTTACTTTATGCATCTATAAAAATGTGGCAAACTGTGTGTTTGTCAGCTATAGTTTTTGCGAGTGCCCATCAGTACAGTGAATACATTTCACATTTATAACTCAGACGCCTTTCCATTGAAAAGAGCTGCTGCAATGCATAAAACCAAAACAATGAGCTGAAAGATGCTAAAAAACTGCAGTGGCAGGTGATAGTTCTTTATGGGTTTACTATAAGCTACCCGTCACATTACACAAATTCATTTGAGCCATTGTTATTATAAAGACATTGATTATAGCAGCTTTAACAAAATAAATGGGATGGATTTAAGAGCTTTGGAGGGAAGAGAATAAACAGATCTGTCAGTTTATGGATCGTTCACATAGCCATCAACTTGCAAACCACTCACCATTTACCACTCCAACTGAAACTTACTGAGTGTGAAAAGACCTGTAATTGCCAAATACAAACAACACTGTAGATTATCTGGCCAGTTCAATCAATGATAGCAGCACTTCTCTGACCGGCAACAGGATCTCTTACTGTGGAGAGGCAGCGGTGAATATTAAGATGGAATCTGAGTAAGAGCAAAATTAAGACATTTGGATTGAGACAGGTGTGGGTGAAAAAAGAGATGGATGGGAGGAGAGGAAGAAAAGCAGCAGGCGGTATGACCTTTACTCTAAGCACCTACAGAGCAGGGATATTACCCAGCAGGCCCCTCATTCAGTTTATTGATCCAGGTGCACAGCTCAGTAGAGATCAATACCAGCCTTAATATAGTCCATACTAAAAATTGGCTTTTTAATGAGATACCAGTGGCAGTTTTTCACCTCACTTCTCTATTTAAAGTTCCTATCATGTACCATTTCATTCCTGTTCCAACCCCAGGCCCCTCTGAACCCCCCGAGGGCAGCTGCAAATATTGAAGTCAATATCTCACTCCATTTGCTGGCAACTAGAGGGCGTGAGATATTGTTGTCTGTGGTTTCTAACAGCATTATCAATCCTTTATGCAACAATGCTGAATACCAAACTCCCTCTGGGGCCCTGTAGGAATGTGTGTAAGCAATCCTGCGCCCTGAGCTATGTCTGTGTGTGTGTGTGTGTGTGTGTGTGTGTGTGTGTGTGTGTGTATATATGAAGGATGAACATGCCAGAGACCTCCTCTATAAGTTAGACTGTTCTTATCTACTGCCTTTAACAAGCATGATTCATTATAATTATAAAACCACGCATGCTGCATGCTGTGCAGAGGACATTGTTTGACAGTGGCAAACATCTAACAACAGCTCCCTCTTGTGGTGAAAAGCTTCTCTACCACGATTCTTCATGGCTCCTAATTTGTATTCCACAGGATGGAGTTTTACCTTTTTCTTCTATGTTAAAAGTTCCACCTGAAACTACAGCAGGTCACTCGCACAGCTTACCGTCTCTGAAGTGGGTTCAGTTTCACGAAATGTCAACATTTGTCCAGACCACTGAAGATTATTCAACCCAAAAATGTCACATTTGCATTCTTTTGGGGAGCCAATCCCCTCACAGCCCTCTGCTAAGATACATCCTTTTACCTCCAGGCTAGAGATTTGAAGAGATAAGGCCTGTCCCCACATCAAACCTCAGTCAATAAATCATCAGTAGGCTATGAAGTGACTTCTACAATAATATCATTCAGCATTTATCTTGATCTAAAGTGAAGCAAATCTGATCTGACTACAAATAACGGTGTTCTTCTCTTTATTTCCATCAGCAGTTCAGAATAAGAGTAGATCCACTGTTGTCCCACATCCATGCATACCATGAGATATTCCATTTTCAGTAGTCTGCCAAGCTATCTCAGCAAAAACACAGACATAATGTATGAGTGCATACAATAACGCCAACAACAACAAGCTACAAAACCCTCTCCAACAAGTGCTCGGGCTCTCAGGAATCACAGTTCATATTTCTTGAGGCAAGTCTGCTCTTTCAATTCCTGGATAAACCTTGGAAGAAGGAGTCCTTGAGGAGGACGGAGGTTCCAGGACTTACTTCATTCTTCCTGGTACCTCCTGCCCTCCTGGCATGACCTGGATAAGGTCTGATCACACTGCCCTGCCCTGGGAAAGGGAAAGCCATTAACAGTCCCGTGAGAAGGACACATTCAAATAGGAAACCATACAGAATAAACACAGTGTGAGCGCACCGTCGCGTTCCCATGACCCAAAATGACTGGATGTGTATGAGTGTAGGTGTGTGTGTGTGTGTATGTGTGTGTGTGTGTGTGTGTGTGTGTGTGTGTGTGTGTGTGTGTGTGTGTGTGTGTGTGTGTGTGGGTGTGTGTTCAGTGTCAGCCAGATAACCAGGAGTGTCGTGTGTTGACCCAGCCAACTCCCTGCATGAGTTTAGACTACAGTAGGTACCTCCCATAGAAATAAGGAGATTTGGACTTTATGATACTAAGTGAAGGAAATCACATCAGCTTGGACACTATGAAATGTTACCCATTTTTAGAAATTAACCTTCGAAACTTATTGGCAGTTTTAGCTCAACTACATTGGTTTCTGCTGGCACAGAAAAAATGCCTTGAAATATAAACAAAAACAGACACATTTTCAGAAACAGACGTGGATGTTAAACTTATGATTTAGATTAAAAAGTAATTCGATTTTTGCTATGAGGAACTGTGTAGTCACTCCAAAAACAAATGGCTACGTTATGCAGAGACTGAAGGGTAAGAGTTGAGGCTACAAATGATCTAACAAGATTTTTCTCATTTATTTGATGAATCATTTTTTTCTAAACCCCAAATATATTCAGTTCACATTCACAAAAGCCAAAGACAATCAAGAAGCCGGAACCAGAGAATTCCTGGGGGGGGGGTTTTCTTGAAAATTGATTATTACAATAGCCTTTCTTCTTCCTTTCTTCAAGATGAATTGATTAATTGACTAATCCAGCAAGAATGATAACTGATAACATTCTGCTTTTCTATTTTCTCCTAATCCTCAGTTCCAGATGTGCGATCAGTCATGTTGCTCTGAGTCAGCCACTGCCCACTGAGAGGCAGTAGAAGCACACCACCCATACAGTCCTAAGTGCTGCCTTTGCCTGGAGCCAAGCATATCATAAACACATTCAATATATTTTGATATACTGCAGGCGAAGCCATATTTAATCAAGCCCCAAATTCACCTAAATAAAACACTTCATTTTCAAAGGCTGCAGACCAGTGCTGATATATCACCGCAGTATCCCAAGCCTACATTCACAGTACATGAAATGAACATTTCTATCAAAAGAAAAACACACACTTAGTCCAGATTTACAGCCATACCATGGAACAATAACAGGTTCCTATTCATTATTTCATGAAGATTTACTATGTGAACGGTTTCAGCTTGAGAAGTGCCGTCATTTCGCTTGGTGATGAGCCAGGGCAATTATCCGGAGGTTGCCAGCATCATTTCACCCTCCACTCGTGAATGGGCAATCAAAGCGAGGTTTGCACAGGTCACACCTTCATCTGTGTGATCTAAGTGTTGTATATATTGTGTATACATAAGTAGATGGGTGGCTTGACAAAGGTGGTGGATGGCGGTGGTGGTGATGGTGGTGATGGGGCGGTTACTGAGACCAGAGGGGCTGGGGGTTGTTCAAGGGGGCTTTGATTATACTGGCATGAAGGCTAAGGTTGAGAGCAATAAAGACAAGGATGGGTTTGCTCTCTTAGGATACAAAGCAGCAGAGAGATACAACTTAATAAAGACAAATCTAAGACAAATGAAATTACATGAATAGATAGAGAATACATTCGTTTTAAATTCATGTTATAGAATAACATTCATTCTTCTTCTCTGAAGCTGATCCAAGCTCTGATTAATAAAGTGTGTAAGATGAATACTCTTTTATAATGGCTTTATTTAAATCCTGCCGGAAATCTAAATAGAGAGCAGGCACAGACAGATTGATAGAGGGTTTACGGGCTCAGTGATGGATATAATAGCATGGTTATCTTTGTAGGCCTGATGTTCATGAATGCTATGTGTGTGTGTGTGTGTGTGTATGTGTGTGTGTGTGCGCGCATGCATGAACCCATGTTTCTGCCTGCCTACTTGTGTGTCAGAGCTTCTTTATATGTGAGTGTGTGCATGCATGTATTGTGTGTATATATCAAGGGGGATGGGGGTTGTCACTGAAAGCATGGTGCAGATTAAAAAGGGGGAGTGTGCAAAGGAGTAATGACAAGAAAGAGGGAGCCGAGGGGTTCCCAAGGCAACCTGCTGCTCCCTGGCCCTCGCGAGCTGGCGTGGGGGGCCCTGTGTCATCTCGTGTTGTGCATGAGCACCTGCACAGTGTTTGCACAGGCAATAGTGATTACTTTGATGATCTCCTGGCTTGCTAGAAGCCCACATCGCAGGCCACATCCACCGATCTAACATCTCCCTCTAGATGTCATCCATTTATTCAGCTGGAAATGTGTTGAGAAAGTGCACCGAGACACAGAGACGAAAAAAAGACCCAGCCCAGGAGTAAAACAACAATCAGATTCACCCTGAATCCACTACAGAGACTGACAGTTGTGACATGCTTGGCGTAGCCTTTAGCGATGGCTCCCCAATGACGTGTTACAGCCTAATTTCGACATCCTCATCAAAGTAGGGAATCTCAGTGGGAATCTGGCTGGACGGATTTGAGTCAATGATATGTTGGAGCATATGAAGGCATGGACATTTGCTAACAGTATGAAACAGGGGCAGATCAAACTCTTGAACAAGAGGTCCCTGAATCATTGTGTATTTTCTATGTGTCTTGATCTGGGAGGGCAATTGCACAATTTAAAAACCTAAAAAGTCCATAAATAATAATTACACTATGGCACTGAGGGGGAAGTCAGCTGCATTGGGGTTTAGAGGAGGAACAATAGACAAGAGCTCCTTGGATGATTAGCAACAGCTGAGTCGGACAAAGTATTTCCCATCTGTTATTCCCCCATGAAATAGTGTAAACTTATTTCATTTTTGCTACTACAAAAACCACATCGTAAATCTCCATTAACCAACCCTAACTAACTTCTGGCCACTTGCTGGAAGCAGAAACAAGTTGAAAACACAAACATTGATAAATCATCATGTCCTAATCTATATAGACGTGTTTGCAAGAAGCTGAAATAGTAGGATCCATTTGGAGGCGTGCTTGTGTCCTCCTGATGAATGTTAAGTCCAGGCTTCGCCCATTTTTAGCACAGTTTTGCTCTCTATCAACTGAGGAAAGGAATATCTGGCTCTTTAGCCGCAAAATGCTCCGCTATCTTCACCAGCTTGCTGCTATCTTTCCCGTATGGTGCCAGGGAAGTAATGTACAGTGTGTTTGTCAGACCTTTTTTGCTAATAACAGCTGCCTGCTGTGAATCTGACACTGATGAGACCAGTGACAGCCAATCAAAACAGTAACGCTGTGGGCTGTGATAGCAAAACAAAGAGCTGACGTACTAGTTCCACAAAGATGAATTGGTGATAATGCTCTACAAACGACCCCTTTAACACACACACAGTCATTTGAACGACTGTTCATATGAGAATTATGCTTACATCTGCTTTAATTCATATTTATATATGATTACATAAGGTGCGTTGGCCTGTTCGAAATACTACGACTACTGTGTTTGCCAAAAACAAGCTACTGTCTACTCACACACAGTCACACACACTTTACCCCCTCCTGAAGACCTCTGCATTTCCTGTTAGTCCAATAATGCAGGAACAAGCAGCTCTACTTCCTGGTTCTCAGGCTGGCGAGGAAGGAACCGCAGTCTGGTCACACGGTGCTCACCGCGTCCCCCCTTCCTCCACCCCACCCGCCCTCTCTCCATTCTTCACACTTCTCTCTCTCTCTTTCAGTCGTTCTGTCTCTCTGTCTCTGTCATTGACTTTTTCCTCACTGCTCTCACCTTTGTCTGTTTTTACCTCCCACATAGGCCCACACAGTCACACACTCTCTACTTCTTGCAGGAGAAGGCGCACACATGCAAACAAACATGCTATGTTTTCTCACTTGGAGGCAGGATGTTCCCCAGATCGAAGGATATTTTCACATGTCACTGACATGGTTTGAAGAGTAAAAAACACTGGTTCTATATTTACAGGCTGTGTTTATCTCCTGGTGTGGAAGTAGGATGTGGAAGTTGTATTTAAGAAGACAGTGGTGGAGCGCTTGGAATAGGATAGGATAAGAGCCATCAGTGGAGAGAGAAATAATGGGAAAAGAGGAGGAGAGAGAAGAGAGAAAGAAAGGGACTGTCATTTTTCAGTGTGCTGTTGTGGTGAAGTGCAGGGAAAGTGATCTACTGTACACTCTCCTCCTAAAAATGGCCACTCAACGCCCCAAAACCTCTTTTATAAATCATTCATTCAGGCCTCAAGAGCGCCATATGGGAACTTGCTGATGCACTTCCAGAACAAGTGCCGACAAAGTAGTGCGCTGTGCGGTTATGCGTCCCCGTAGACGTGTTATAGCATCATTGTCTGGCTGTGAGCGCCGTGCTCTTTGCTCGTGCTCCCCGTGGCGTGTCCCATTAGTGGTCTCTAGCAGGCCACAACTCCTCATTCCCGGCACGAGCCAAAACACTGCATTATTAACCAGCCTCACTTGTTTACCCTATGTGATCAACCTTCAAAGCACCCAGTATGATATGGCTACACGCGTACGCCGGGGCATCCACGCATTCATTCTGCATGTGCACGCACACACACATACACACACATTATTTACTATCCACTATAATACCCCCCAGGCCCAGAGCCCTACGGGAAAAAAAATTGGCGCTCTGGTTACGGGCAACAATGGTGGCATTTAATATGGGTCATGGTTACTAGGCAACCACAAGCAGAGTAGGCTGGTGTTGGATTACTGATTGTTTCATAATTAATTACGGATTATGAATAATTGATTGAGAAGTGTTGGGTAATTTACAGTCGTGTGTAAATGGGAGCCACTCCACTGCTTTGCCCTCAGAGTGTGTGTGTGTGTGTGTGTGTGTGTGTGTGTGTGTGTGTGTGTGTGTGTGTGTGTGTGTGTGTGTGTCCCTGCATGCAAATTCTAGGCATTCATGCACACAGCAATCATCTGTAGTGGTGTGAGCAGTGGATTGTATCTAGAAGAAATAATACAATTCATACTTCAATTTTCACAGGTCTCCAAGCAAACACCTATCAGTCTAATAATAAGAGTATCATTGTGCAGAAATTTCTTTTTTTATTTTTCTCATTTCCTTATTCTTTGTTGTTCCGTGAAAATAAAACTACTGAACTGATACTGTCACCTGCAGTTTGGATTTTATTTCTGTAACCAAGCCAGATCACTGAAAACCCATTGATGTGGGTCAGAAGCAAAATTCACCCAGTTTCTCTATATTCTTTTTTTTTTTTTACATTTTCAGATATGAAGTCATAACAGGACAGTGGTTGGCATAGAAGCGTGAATGATTGGCCGATGAGTTGGGTTTGGAGAAGTGTATATGTGTTAACAGATAAAGGGAGAGAGTTAGAAAGAGAGGCAAAAGAAGAGAGGAGGATGAAGGTGAGAGGTAGATAAGCGGTGCGTAGGAGTTTGAGTGGGCCGAGCAGAGAGGGAGAGAGAGGGAGGGATGGATAGAGCTGAAAGCAGATCTGGACAAAGGACAAGCTAGGAGAGAAAACTGTCCTTTATTCCTCATTTCAAGCTGAATCTAAAAGCAACACTGGCTTTTAAAAACAACTCTCAAATCCATGCATTTACATCTGTGGCCAGAGAGACTGTTATCTTCAACATGTCTTATACTAAACACACATTTTGCACACAT
Source organism: Seriola lalandi dorsalis (assembly GCF_002814215.2). Lineage (NCBI taxonomy): Eukaryota > Metazoa > Chordata > Actinopteri > Carangiformes > Carangidae > Seriola > Seriola lalandi. Next base: position 1,528,310 of record NW_019525453.1, on the reverse strand, counting down.
GCATGATTTAAAGCATGACAGGTTTGTTACCCTCTGTCATGGCATTAGTGATTAACGTTGTATAATTTACAGTAAGATGCTGTTCTGGAGGTGACCAGTAGGGGTCAATGACCATCACAAAGTCCATGCCCTGACGGCCACTGTGGTTGTGCAACTGGTTAAAGATCATGTCCTTCAGATAGATAGATAGATAGATAGATTAAGGGGTATGAAAGCACACCACAGAGAGACATAGAAGAAAGCAAGAGGATGCACCAATGTGCTTCTGTAAGATTTTTCAAGTTGTCTTTCCTCTAGCACTACAATCTGTTACTATGGAAACCATGTCAGAAATATGTTCTGATATCGGCATTATGGGTAAGGAGAATGGCACAAGGCTCACAAAGAAGCTGAAAAAGGAAAAAAGAAACAAGTTGCATATCCATGTTTCAATGTGCATGTCTGTCATGTGATTATATCTTCACTACGTCTAAAACAGGAAAAAAATATCAGGTGGTGCTGAGGAAGGGTCTATAAGATTTAACAGATTAATATAAATAGGAGAAAGAGGGAAAGACAGAAAGTCAGAAAGGAGGAGGAGGAAGCAATGGAAAGAAATGGACACCGGTATGTGTGGTATGAGCGGGAGATGCATAAAAGGAGGGAGGGAAAAAAAGAGCGGCGGCTGTCAATAGAAAATAGAGGACGTAGGTGAAAGGAGAGGTGGATTACTGCAGTATCATTTTCCTCCTTCGACCCCTGCCATCACTCCTTCAAACCCCCTCTCTCCTCGCCTCACACACATAAACACACACACACAAATACACACAATAAACTATATGCTGCCTCTGTGTTACATTGCTGGGTGATCATACACAACTCTATGATCTATAAGGGGGCGGGGCAGAAGAAAAAAAGGGCTGGAAGACTCAAGACACGCAGGTCCCTATCAAGTTTCATCATTAAGGTGTGTGCAAGTGTGCTCGTGTAAAGGGGATGGTCCAAAGGGAGGAGGAGCACGAGGCTGATGAAAATATTCGCAGCTGACTTTTTCAACATGTAAATTGTGGCCGATCACAACAAAGACGGACAACGAGACAGAATTATGTCCAATGGAACAAACAGAAACTTTCTCAAAGTTCAACCGGGAATTAAAAAAAGATTAAAAGGTCCCACAGTTTCTCGAAACCAGCTTTGAGTTAGAATCCAGGGACACTAAGTGCTGTTATAAAATTTAAATGGTCTAATTTGTTTCAGAACCAGAACCAGTTTTGTTGTGGTTTACTTGCAGGAATCTCTGAGACAATCCAGACACTAGAACAATTATGTAAAAAAGCCAGAATTCAAAGTTTCCCAGCAATCACAGATCATCTGCATGGCAATAATAAGAAACACAGCAAACATAATAAACAAAGCACATACTGTCCTTTAAAGGGAGAATAAAACAGGTCCCAGGATTGACCCCTAGGGAACTCCACAGGTCAGCCGAGCACAATCAAGACACTTTGTCAGCAATGGAAACAAAGATCTGGCAATATGATTCATGTAGGAAGAAAACCACTCTGATGGACAATGAGTTAAAAGATGTCACAGCAGCAGGAAATGAGTACTGCTCTCATCTCCTGTCACAGTGATAATGAATAAAATTCTTATTGTAATTCCAAATGACAAAGAGTGGAAGTGTGTGTGACGGTGAAGGAGGATGTTGCAGGAAAACAGCAGGCACACACATGAATAATCATAAATTAAGATTCAGCTTTAGAAATAAAACAGGGAACACTGAAGGGAGAGATCGAGTGATCTCGGCCTCAGGGTCCACTTAAGGGCTCATTTATGGGGAAGAACAGTGTGGGGGAGTAGAAATATGTTAGTAGTGATGTGTAGGGAATATAGCACCTGTGAATATTTACTGAACAGTAGTAAATCTGCCACGGGTCAAAGTACAGACATAAAATAGTTTGACAGAACCACAGATAAACTGCAGGCCCGCTGTCCTGTCCACTTGTTTTTGTGTTGTGTTTGTTTATTAGCAAGGATTTGAATCTGGGCTAATGGAGAGTACACAGTGTGGACAGCCAATCCATCATCATGATTGTTTTTCCCAATGCAAAGGTTAGGTAACATGCCTGTTAGGTAACAATCAGGATCTGACTCAGAAGTGTCAGTAAAAGTGTGAGCTGCAATGATGTTTCATTTACATTCACACTGGTTCTTGATTTGTTAAAGCCCTGAGAGATGTTATAATTTGTTGTGGGAGAGTGCTGCATAAAATCAAGGAGAAGGATGACTCCGCCTTTACCAAAGAGTGGCTGTGTTTATCTCTAATGGGTAGGCTTGCTAATTGCATGCGTGTGTGTGTTTGTGTCTGTGTGTGTGTATGTGTGTGTGTGTATATGTGTGCACCATGACGCTGACATCCTGCATCGTCCATGCTCATCTGCTTTTACAACCTATTCATTATAGTGCTGCTATCACAGAGCCCATGGCAATCTCTCTATCTGTCTGTCGCCCACACTCCCAGTCTCTTTAGTCTGCTTTCTACAGTAGAATCTTCTCTTTGGACAAATAATCTCTCCCTTTCGATCTGTCGCCGAATCTGAATCGATGAAAATCTCTTTCTCTTTCATTTCAGTGACCCGAATCTTTGTACCTTTCATTTTCATTCTCTCAGACAGTCATAACAGTTATCTAAAGAGCCATACAAAACCATTCATTCATAAAGAAACCTATTACCCTGTGTAGTTTGAGACCTTTCTTTTCCTTTCTTTCCTTCTATTCTTTCTCAATTTTCCCTTTACTTCTGTCTTTCTCACAAAGGTTGATAGATACTCACATGACTGTTACAGGTTTACTGGCAAAGGCAGGGAGGATATACCTGAATAAACATGCACTGTGTGTATATGTGTGTGTGCGTGTTCATGCGCATCCCTGCTTCTGTCCTCTTATCATTTGTGTGTAAGAGTGTGTGAGAGTGTGTGTGCATATCTATACATGCAGAGGGTCTGCTGCTGCTTGCATGCATACTGTATGCACTACATGATTAGGAGTGTTTGTAAGAGTGTGTGTACATTGGTGAGTGATGGTGCATGAATGCCCATGAATGCTTGTGTGTGTGTGTGTGTGTGTGTGTGTGTGTGTGTGTGTGTGTGGAGCAGGTTGTAATTTACAGGGGGAACATGGAGACTCATGGAGGGGCAGGACCCAGGGGAGTCATCAGGCTGAACTCGCTGTTCCCGGGACGTGCCCTGGGAAGAGACCCGATGTCACTTGGATAAAAACAACACACACGCCCTGTCAAACAGCAGGGAGGATGGATGGATGGAGAGAGGACAGGGGAGCGATAAAAAAAAAAAAAGACGGAAAAGAGAATAATGACTGCCAGAGTTAAATGGACAAAGACGAGACACAAAGAGAAAGATGAATAGATAGAGAGAAAAAAAGGAAACAACACAAAGAGTGATAGGAAGAGATGGAGAAAGACAAATAAAATGAAAAAAGTGAAGAATGTGCAACCTATGCTCCCCTGGAAATAAAACGTCATGACTTGGCAGAGTATGGCAGAGATTCTGATACTGTAATTGTTCATAACAATACCTCACACTTGAACCTGCTGGACTCCCCAGTGGACTGCTAATAGCTAACAGATAATCGTTTGATCCAGACAGATGTGTAATTGAACAGAAATAAAATCAGTGTTAGTCCTATAAAGCTATAAACAAGTTACAAGTCAGAAGTCCTTTGTGCAACTGTTGCAGAGCTCTCCAAACTGTCCATTGAAGAAAAAGCAATGTCTTCTAGCACAAATGCAGCCAAACCCCAC
>NW_019525453.1:1462791-1524463 GCF_002814215.2 Seriola lalandi dorsalis | reverse complement strand
TCCCCACCCCCTACTTTCCAAATACTCCTGCATGGTGTGAAGTACCAACACAGCAGCAGCAGTCCAACAAGTGTACAAAGCAGACTTTGGTGACAGCTGAGTTGGATAACACGACAGCTCAAGATGAGCCAGTTTACTGCTGTCACTCTCACACATCTCTCTTTATCACTGATGATCTCCAGTTGTGTGAGGGGGGATTTAAAGGCAACATCTGTGGAACGTCCACCCCACACGATGGGCCGCAAAGATTTACAAGGGTCGTATTGAGGGAGGTATTCAGAAAGATTAATATTATCATTAGAAGCTGGGCCAGGAGATATTGGATGGCTTTTCTTGGGCTATCTTAAATGTACAGACAGCAGGCCCTAATTTAGGTTTTAAAACCTGTTTTCTGCGCCGCTGCTCTGCATGAGCCGCTTTGCCCCCCCACTGAACCCCAATTACAGATACTTCCTAATGGATATCCTCTTGTCACTGCTCTCTGATCCTCTACTGCTCCTCTGGGAGGAGGCCTTGTTTGTCATGTGTGTATGTATGTGAGTGTGTATGTGGCATTACTATACTGCATGTATGCACTGTAATTGGATGAGACTTTTACACAAGCATCCTCAGGGCTGTTCATTGCAGGTTGTACTGCGTGACCTGGTTACTCCAACTGATATTTGACCCTTTGCAGTGGTCTGTCAAGAGAGTCCCCTCATGCTGACTGCAGCTCAGCTCAAATATTTATATTAAAGGCAGAAGTAGACGTTTACGATTTAATGGAAAACATCAATCTATGAGTAATTCCATACTACTATACTATACTATACTATACTATACTACTAAATACTACTAAAATATCTGCAGCTTTCCTTGTGTTTTTTCAGTAGGAGCTTGTCAGTCTTCAACCTGTGTCAACTCCAATTTGGCATGTGGCTTTTTAATGACATTTATACTTTTAAAACTTAAAACTTGTTATTTATTTATTTATAGTCTGGCTAAATCTTGTTTTATTATCCTTTTCAGACAGAGGAGTGTGGATGAATTGATTGTACTGGTTTTAGATTAAAGGGATATTAAGTAAAGACAAAATGTTTTTCTTTTCTCGGATTGGCCTCAAATATTTTCCCACAGTGAAAACACGTGGGATGATTGGCTTTGACTCTGTAGATGCAGATTCTCTTGTGTTAACAGTGAACACCAAGCCATCGCACCTCAGGGGGTAGCGATGATAATAATCAATACTGCCTTTTGGTTTTGACTTGTAAATTTTGCCACCCATCAATCTATTCTTTCTGATGTATCAAACATGATAACTGAGATACTGGGTGTTGTTTCTGAGTTGATGCTCATTACCTCTATACCACTAAATCTCCGTCAGTGAGGAAAAAACACAGTGATCCTGTCTAACTATATATGCTGTGAGGTCCAGGAAAAGTGATCAAAGCCTCTTCCTTTTCTCAGGGTTCAAACAACAAGGGGATATTTACTGCTTTGTTTGGTACTGGGGCAGAGTATTGCATCATTGGATGAGCAGGGGAAACCAGGGACACTTTACTTAGTGATAAACACAAAAGTGTGCGTGAAAACAACAGTAGCAGCATCTATCAATTTATCCTATTCGGCATCTCAATTGCATTGGGCAAGAGGCAGAATCCAGCTTGGACAAATCACCAGTTTACGAGAGGCTTAACACAGGCAAAGACTTTCACACTCGTCTATAGATTCTAAATCACCAAACCTGCGTGTTGTTGGACTGGGAGAGGAGACCAGAGCTCCCAGACGAAACCCAAAACCCAGATGGTGTGAAGTAACCATTTTAACTATTGAAGCAAGTGTACCCACAATACCATTTTAGGGAAACTAGGTCTTAGAACTGTTGATCCCAAACAAAACTTTCCTCCATCTTATCCCACAGATCCACAATAAGCCAATAAGCCTATATAAACCTGGAGAGTTTAAAGACTTTTATAGATTTTTTTGTACAGTGGCCAACTAAACACTTACTATAAAAACAGAATCAAGAAAAGGTACAGTAAAAAAAAAAGCTTGTTGCAATGTGAAAAGGAGCATTTGGCCAATAACAGTTTAATGGAAGACTATCAGAACAAGTCACTGATAAAACATCTAATAGTCCATTATGAGAAGCAGAGACCGGCTGAAACAGTTGTTTTATGACCTGAATGGGCAGTTAAAGTTCACCTGTGCATTTTCCAGGTAGCAATTAAAGCCAGCGTGATCACCGCAGTTGGTTCAGTCGTGCCACTTTACATCATTATTGTGAGAGACATGACAGGTGTTTCATTATGTCTGCATCACTGCTCATTATTTGACTAAGGGACAGTCACAAACTATAAATCAATCAAGATGAGAAACAATAAGTCTCTTCAACCATCTGCAATGTTCTGTTTCAGGAAACATTCAGATGTTATTAAACTTCTCTTTTAATCTTAGAAGACATACAATATCTTAATAATATAGTTATTCATGTGACTCACAACTTTGAAAAGAATAGAAAATGATATCTAAAGTCAAAGTGGGAAATTATTTCTAATTAATCATGTGACAATTTAGTATTGGCTCATCTGGGCTTCATCCCATTCTGAACTAACTTAGTAAATAATAATAGTTCCAGGTAGGAATTTGCCCAAAACAAACATTAATTCAAAATATCATTTATGACCTTTAGTTAGGTTTTTTTTTAAGATGCGTCTTTGTGGAATACGAATTTGTACTGTACAGTAAAATTAGTAATCCTAATACAGAAGCTACACAATGAGAGATCCTGAACAAGGTAACGTCCAGCTACTGAATCTGTTTCAGTGGAAGCAAATGTCACAGTTTGATTTTCTATTTCACTGACCTGTGTGGGAACATTACATTATTTTGAGCAAACATCAAACCATTCTCTGGCTGCAGCGGTCTGATAAAACGCCATCATAGTGGAGAGAGGAAAACAGCAGCTCAACCACAATAGAATCATCCTACCAAGTACAATTTTGTCCAACCTATTTCTTTTTTGTCCTCCCAGTCCTTTTGGCATGACCAGCCCAGTCCTGTCCTGGCAACAGTTGGGGAGCTTGGCTCTAGAGGCCATCTCCTCATACAGATGAATGGCGGCCCTTCCAACGAGCAGTTGTAGGGTGTCTGGGCCCCAGGCCCCGGGCCCCAGCTGCTATCTCAGCTTCACAGTCAGTCTGCTGAGTGTGAATACTAATTAAGCTGGCCAGATAATCACAGGCTCACCGATGTTTGTGTTGCTGCCTCAGGGTTTTATATGAGGGCTCAGAGGCCCATTCAAACACATGAGGTTCATTTTATTGCCAGCAAACAATGTAACATGTTTTTAGGATATGTCTCTTATGAGCACTACATCATTGTGTGATACACATTGTTTCAATGAAATCATTACATAACAGCACATCAAACCGCAGAATATTGGCTCATAATAGCTGTACATTTTCTCCATGCCTCTGGGATATTGGAAAATAAGAAAGAAAACCATGAATTGCCAGCCGTAGCTAACATTATGATAATACTGTGCAGTAAATGCACACACTTAGCCTAAATTCTTCACCACAGAATTTCATCAAAACCATGGTGGGAGCTGGCTGGCCTAACAGGAACCAGAATAAGTAGCTGTGGGCTTTTTGGCCCTCATGAGGCCTCATGATCCTGCGGGCCTGTATGGCACAGGGATGTTGAACAGCCTCAGCACCCTGCTCTACTGAACCAAGTAATTCCCTGCCAGTTGGAGGCTTATAGAGCAACTCTGCTCCCTGGGAAGATGCCTTTCACAGCTACAACACTGACAAATCACTATTTTCATGGCTCCACTTCCCCTCCAGAGCCGGGGCTCTTGCCCCCATGGTATACTTAGGAAGAGGGTAATTCCCGGGTGTCTTTTGCCCAATGCTGTTAATAAAATTGGGACCTCTGACTGGGCAAGAAAAGACTCTATTTTTGGGAATAGGCATAGGACCAGATGGTCAAATGCCCACAATTTGCTTTCCTCTGCAAATTAGATTGGATGAAATCGAGGCAGCTGCTGGAGAACTGTGGGGGATTAGGAGGATACTGGAAGATGACATGTTTTGATTCCAAACATCAGGGACACACCAATTTTTAGAAAATCGCTTGAAAAACATAAAGAAAACTAAGAGCCTTCCGGAGCAGACGTTACAGTATGTAATCACCTGGCAATCTCTCAGTCTATCTAATAATTCCTCTACATGGCAGCGACAGCTCTGCAGATTTGCAAACGGCTCCTTAGGTATTATACACCATGTTTGGATAATTCATTCTGCCTGTTTAGGTGAACATACCACAGAGAGCAAGTGTGGTATCCTCTTTCCTTTCCAGTGGTCTCCTTTTCTGTCCCTCCTCCCTCCCCTCTGGCCCGGGGCAGCAGCAGCAGCAGCAGTAAGCAGGGGCGCTTGTGGCGGTAAGAACGGATCCTCCAGGTGATCGAGTTTTCAGCCAAAGCACCTTGAATAATTAAACATGTGGTGGGCGAGCCTGCTCAGGTTTCATGGTTGATTCAGATTACCATGTGTATACAAACAGATGGAAGTGTGTACGTAAGCATACATGAAGTACACACACACACACACACACACACACACACAAACACAAATACAAACACACTACTCAGTATAGCCAGGCTCTTGGCTATGCAGCTTTGTGGGAGGCTATCTCACACCATTATCTGGCTGTATGGGCCGCCTCTCTCCTTCTCACTATCTGCTCTACAATCAACTGTGGCTTCAAAACAACTTAATCCCTCTGACTGGCACACTGTGCTGTGTTGTTGCTATGCCGGCTAGATGTCCTGCACCAGGGTACAATTTCACACCATTGTATCCCGCTCACTCCGGTAGTTATGTTTATCCTTAAAGGTATTATGAAAATGCATTTCTCCCGATGAATGAGCAACAGCACTTCACTGATGATTTAAACATACTTCCTTCATGCTCTGGACACTCGAGATTTATGGTGCCAAGCACAGGAACTGGGAGTCTTTTGTTTATCAGTTTGGGTTCATGGCTCCAAATGCTTAAGCAAAGCCTTTGTACGCCTGCCTACCCAGTGTCTACACATGTTTTAAGTATAGTGAATACATGGGGAAAGTGTGACATGGTGATCCACTGATTAACATTTCTTTCTTTAGGATATTGTTGGACAGACTGCGAGACGCTCTTTCCTTCTCTAATACACTCCCACGCAGTGACCACTCTTGACCCTTCATCACATATTTCTAGAAGCTGTGAGCAGTTTAACTTCTTTCACGCTGTTAGTTTGTGGAGTCGTGAGGAGATGTTATAAGCATGAGTGCCCAAAAAACACCAAGGTTTTTGAGAATTCTGGAAAAAATAAATAGAATTTTGTGAGGCCCCTATCTTATCAGTCATCTCGAAAACTACTTCAATTTATCCTAGAGTTCCTTGAGGGTCCCCACGGCTCTGACACATCTTCTCCTGTATGTCACATCAGAGGTACTGATATCCTTTACTCAAGAAAAAAGTAGCAATACCACAAAATAACAATCCTCCAGTCCTGCATTCAAAAAACATGACTTATGTAAAAGAAAGTATAAAATCTGACTTTAAAGTATTAAGCATCCAATAATCTTATATATTGAATTGTTGGACTGTAATTTTTGATACGTTAACTTGTTCACAGCATTTGAATTTGAATCATTTTACAAGCTGATTAAATGCTTCATATGGAAAAACTATAAAAAAATAACCAGTAACAGCTGTATATAAAGATAGTAAAGTAAAAATGGCAGTATTTCTCTGCCAAATAGAATAAAAATGGAACAGCTAAAGCTCTAAAATATTAAGTACTGATGAAAAATATAAAAGAAAATTAATTATTTTCTCTGAATTTGTCAAATGGACATTTTTGATCTTTCCCTAAACCGAAAAGAGAAAGAAACCCCACTGATGTCGTCCTCAGCCCTGCCCTCCTTCTTGCATGCTTCCCGCTGTGCCACATGGCAGCCCGGCTGGCATCACCCCTCTGGACTGTGATACCGGGTGATGTCACGCACATGGCCGGCCTCTGCCGCCACCGTGACACCCGATCCTGTTTGGCATGGCCTCGCCACTGTTCATGGATGTTGGTACAAGTGTAATGTGACAGCTCGTTCCTTTCACATGGCATCCGTCTGATGTCGTCTCTACACACGCTGATAGGCTTATGCTACTCAGTTACAGCACTCGTCACTTGCCAGGACTCAGGAAATGTAGATCCATTCGGATCACTTCTGTCGATTGAGGTAGATCAGGTGTGCGTTTTGGGGACACCAGTGGCTGCTACGCCTGGTGTAGGAATATGCTGCCGGTAGCTTATGATTTCTTTTATCACTTTAATTCATACAACAAATGCAATTAAACAGGCGACACTTGCAGTCTACTTATTCCTCCAAAGTGCAAGCACTGTCTTTTCAATTTTCAACATGGAAAACAATTCAGAATACTATAAGGTTTCAACATCTACAGTTCCATGAAGACTGAGCAAACTCCATTCACTATTGAAGACTGTGCTCAAAGGCCACAGAACAAACAAATAAATGGACCTTGAGCTGAAACTGTTTTGCCTCTGTTGTTTCCAAGGTCAAGAATGAACTGCAAAGTTAAACAGTCTTTTGTTGGTTTTAATGCAGTCTGCAAATAAGAGAGCATCTGAAATGAAAAAATAACTGAAGGAACTGAAATGAAAATTTCTGAACTTAGCTGGAAAAAGACTCTTCAAACATCTCTAACAAAAAGAACTTACATTTTTGGAGTTGTACATTTCCATAAGGTTGTTGGTATTTTCAGGTAGCAGATGAGGCAGCCTGTGATATTAATGACATCCACTAGCATTCTTAGTGCCTGCAAAAACAAATTTGTACTTTTTTAGTCATATATTTAGTTAATATTGCAATATGTCATTTTCTTTTTTGTACCATGGTACGCTGTTACATGCCTGTCTAACAGTATAACTTGATTTTATTTTCCAGACCTGTACACACTCCGTGCTGTCGCACAGACACGATGACAGAGCGGAGTGGTTTACACCTGGTAAGGAAATAACCATTGGCTTGAATGTTGCGATGCGTATGGGAGAGCCTCTGGGCTTCCACCACCTGCTCCATTTCTCACATTCTGTCACACCTTAGGGGACATATCTCATCCGGTCCACAACCCAATTACTCCACAACACATTTAACTGCCATCAAACGCTGCACAGCGGGGGTGCAAGGGAGCCGCACAGAGCCAGGCTGTTGCCATGGCCACTGTCACTCAGCAGATTTCCAAGGATGGAAAGAGATACAGAGAGCTCCCTGATTGGTTGCTGTACTATTTTGACCAACAGAGAGAGGGCCAGCGCTCACAACAATCACAGACACTGTTGTTATGCAATTGAACAATTAGAATATGCACATTTGTGAACACTGGCTGGTCCTACTTGTTAAATTGGAAACATGTCAGAGAAAGTGGTTGGAGGCAAATTTTGTAGTATCGCTCTCTCATTTGCATATCAGATAAACCATGATATAACACCATGTGCTCCCTCATATGATCTGTGAAAGTATGAGTAAATGCACCAAAAGGGAGAATTTTTATGTTAGAAGAGAAAAAACAGATCCACTGAAGGAAATGATTTTATTTGTGACTGAGATGTGCGTTTCGTACTATTGTGTTGTTTTAAAAACAAAAAGAATATTATGTCGATCGATAACATTTCCTCTGAAAAGTTCAATGCTAGCACCAGCTAGCATTGAGCTACATTGGGTTTCTGTAAGGTAGAGACACAGAGGAAACAGAGACATGCAGAGGCAGGGAAGAGGAGAGAAGAAACATCACCAGCACTTGTGACCACACACACACTGAGATTTTCCACTTGCCCAACAATCAGGCATTTATGTCAGAGGGAGCTGATAAGATACCAACTTGTCTCAGCCCAAACCTTGTCTTCTGCCAGGAGGATAACCAGAGAAAACATTCAAGTGTATCACAGTGCTGAGGCACAACAAAGCCATCAAGAGCACAGAGAGTATTTTTTAATTATTTACAATCTAGATTTCAAATATCTTGACAGAAATATGTTCACTACAGCGGCCAAAAATAATGAATAGTTCAGTGTTGTTGAGAGCAAGTCCACTTTTATTGTTGGACTCCTAATATTCCAGTGAACTAGAAAAATGTTGGTTTTGTTCTGCTTTTAATTTGTTTCATTTCGTTCCTTGATTATGCTGAGATATCGTGTGTTTTGGCACATGGAAAGTAGATAACAGATAATCACTGAACTCTCATTGTTCCAGTACTGATAATGTGTTTTGAAGGTAGTTTAAATCCACTCTGTTAAAAATGAATTTTGGTCTTACATGCTGAGCTGTGCAGCTGTACTCCTGAAATATGGCATCTGGACAAATGAAAAGACAGCCTTCACAAGTCACAGGTGGAAATGATGTGGACAAGGTGTCTCTGTCCAGGCTTTGATATCGATTCAGATCCTGTCAAGGTGTAAACGTAGCTCCTGTGCAGTAGTGATGAGGTCACGTCTTCCTATTTGATTCTTGTTGGTCATGGTGACAACATCGACAACAGGAACAGGACCTGACTAACACACTCATTTCCCCCCCAGCTCTGTTTCCTCTGACTCAGTGCCTTTGGACCATGAGAGCAGGACACATAGGAATAAACGCAAATCCCTCTTGTAAATGCATGAGCCCATAAAGTTGCACTAACCACTCCAACAACCTGCATTTACATCTCCTGCTATCACGACATGAACACAACAGCTCAAATAGTCGCTAATAAATGTTACAATCTATCCTTTCTTTATCAGGGGGTTTTTGGGCATCAAAGGAGGGGAAACTCAGCGCCACTCAATCATCATGGAGTGCTGCAGGGCAGCGCCACAAACACACTGCCGAGGCCAGATACCGGGCCAAAACTAATGCGGAACGGAACCCGCCTGGGTCTTTTAACCATCGGACTCAGAGATACAACACAAGGGGAGGGGGGACTAATGGGGACCAGAGGTCTGTGGTCTACGTGATGCTGGCCAGAGAGACCAGACGGCCGATGACTGATCTGCAAGGAGGAGGGAGTGGGGCGTGGGGGGAGGTGTGTGTGTGGGGGGGGGTGGTCATTAAGGAACTGCTTTGGCTCTAATCATACAATAACACTCCTTCTTTTATCTACCTTCACCTCCATCTCACCATGAGAAAAACCAAGAGAGTGTAATCCAAGCCCTGGTACAACAGTGAAGTTCACTGATGAGTCTCGTCGAGGAAACATCTGCAAACCATCCACTTGGAATGAGTCTTAAAATAAGGGGAGCTTGCCCAAAAACAGGAGGATTAATTGGATTATTTCAAGGAGTAGTTGTTTGCTGTAGTCACTGAATGAATCATTATTTATGTTGTGCAACAAACACATGGCTGTGATGTATCATCGCATGTAGTAAATCCCTATTCTGCTTGCCAGGGGTAAGTATAAAGTTTAATGTCAGGTCTAGTGTAGAAATTGCCCGTAAATCCACAAAAATCTCTCATGCTGTCTGTAGTTCAAGAAGAGGAGAGGAACTCCAAAGTCCTGCATAACTAAGTTACTGTGTCTTCAGCTTCTCTCGCAGGTTTAGGAATAACAGTATAGCAGACCAGCACAGAGAAAGACGCAGTAAATATACACTGAGCTCCAACACTCCAATCTGGTCTGAAAACACACATAGGATGTGTGAAGTGGCTCATTCACATAATTTGCTTTGACGTTTTCATTCGTGAATGGTTAGGAGAGCCAACGCAGATCCTAAACTGATTAAACAGGCCCAGGGACGGAGTGAGGAGGGCATTAGTTAAGAAAACAGAGGCGAGGGCTGAGAGCGACGGGGGTCTGGCTTATCAGCGCTGTGAGCTGGGGCACTCTTAATTCACTCTGAATTAGCCGAGTCGTGTGTGCTGAAATAATCATCCCCTTGTTTATTTGTTCAAGCCTTGGCACAAGTCTTTATCTAGCTGGATAGCAGTCGCACCTCCTCCCCTGCTCTGCCTTGTCTTAGAGCTGGGTGAAAACCAAATGCTGATTTACCAGGAAACACAGAGGGTCACTGGAACCTGTCTTACAAAATCTTGTTTTCTGTAAGCTTTGGCGCTCCATCAGCAGCTGGAGAACACGACTGGGCGGAGTAACTGACAAGCCCTACAGGGAAAACCTGCCACTCAGACCAGTGTTTTTAACATAGCCTTGAAATAGAGGAACTCCCCACAGAATGTCACACCTCAGACTGCTTTAGTTGGCCTTGGCATGACAGGCAAATAAGACTGTGATTGAAATGTAGTTATTACTCAGTCCGCAGAGTGACAGCATGTAAACTGCGGTGAAACATTAATTAGCACTGCAGCGGCTGAAGTGTTATACATAATAAAACAAAGGCACATGCTTCATGTCTGACAACCTGCCTCACCCTTTGCAGCAATATAAAGATACGTCCGTTATGTTTCTTGTAAGGCAAACCCCTCAGTCATCAGCTATGACAAATTTCCATTAGAAATTACTCTAGATTGTCTGCATCTGCAAGGTAACCATGAAATTGCACACAGCCTCATTAATTTGCAGATGTGCCGACTGATTCACTTACAGGGCCGTGCAAATATCCCAGAGGCTGAACAGAGCGGATTACACGGACAATCCAGACATCAGCGCTCAGGCTAATTATAGTCATCACTCAATGGAAGGAAGTAGACATCTGTTACAACACATTTAATGAAATAAAGCAGTGGAAAAATATTTTGTGTTTTATAAATAAATGAAACATGGTTTAAAGCTGTGGAGGTGAATGTCACTCCTAATATTTATACAGTCTTTAACATGTAATAAAGCACCAAATCCATCTGAATCTACTCAACTCCAAATCACTCAGCTTTTATTACTTATTTGATTCCTCATCAAGGCCCATTCCTCACCTCTGGCCCCATGAACTTGCAGTTTGCATGCATATCACATTGGCACAGAGTCTCCATTTTGATTTCCATTGTGGCTGAGTCTGTCATTAAGAGCGCAGAAACAATGGCTAGAATGAGTGGTGCCACAGTAAACAGCTCCCCTGTGAATCCAAGCACAACAGTTCCACATCGCGGGAACAGGAGCTTTAGCGACTCCACCGCACTAGCTCTGGAGCTGCAAATCATATAATGACATTATTGTAACTAGTAAAAGCTCATTCCCACACAATAGCTTTAAATCACACCATAACGGAAAATGGTGGGTGTATTGCAGAGATGATAAGTGAGAAAGCAGCCTGTGTCTTTTGGCCCTCTGTGCCCTCACTCTGACCTCTCTGTGGTTTACTGGGATTGGACAGATTGTGCTTTTGTGGGTCTGGAGTGCCAAATGTTGTCTGCCTGTTGCTCAACAAAGAATACTAAACAATTTTGGGGCACTCCTTAGAATATGTTCAGCGAGACGCAAAGAGAAATTTACTGGCAAGGCGATGTTTATATTACTGTGGCACAGAGAGACTCGATGAGAGAAGACTTTTGAATGTTTCAGCATGGCTTGTGTGTTTGGAGGTTGTAACCTCCATGTTTCATCAGCCCAAAGATCTTTCTCTCCCCTCTTTCAAATCCTTTCAACAAAATTCCCCTCTGCCATCACTCCACCTTCCCTGCTGTTCCTCCTCTTGGACGGCATCGCTGGCCTGTAACAGCAAATTCAACCGACACTACATGTGTTTGGATTTTGGCTCGCGTGGGACACATTTTGCTACATCTTGTTTGTTTAATCTGAGCCAGGCTAGCTGTTTCCCCCTGTTTCCAGCCTTTGTACTAAGCTAAGCTAACTGTCCCCTGGTGGTAGCTTTATATTTAGTGGTGTTGATCTTCTCATCTAACTCTCGGCAAGAAAGCAAATACGCATATTTCCCAAAATGTTGAAATATTCCATTAATTCAGAATGTTTTAGATAATCATGTATAATAGGTAAGATATGTCACCAGAGCTATAGGAGCTGGTCAAACACTGAGTTTGAATCCATAAAGCTGATTTATTTGTGCATTGTGTGTAAAATCTGCTCACCGTCGTAAAGACTACTTCTTCCATCAGCACCTCACAAGCGGGCCCTCGGGGGAAGACGGAGCATTCAACAGGCAGAGATCTGTTTCTGGGCAGCAGGTACAATGATACATTTTACTACAGTGTGCTGTGATTTTAACGAGGAACAAATTGTCTCTTGGATAAATTCTAGTTTGACATTTCGGGAACTGCTTTCCTCTCTTACCAAGGGTCAGATGAGGATATCAATACCACTCTATTATCTGCTATAAAAATAAGCCACAGCCGACAATTAGCTTAGCATAGAGAGGGGAAACAGCTAGCCTTGCTCTATCCAAAGGTAATAAAATCCGACTAACAGCACCTCCAAAGTTCACTAATTAACATGTTATATTGTTTTTATAGTCTCTACAAAAAGTATAAAGAGGTTAGGTGGATTTTGTTACCTTTGGACAGACAGAGGCTCCCTGTTTCCGCTAAATTCTTGTCTTGTCTATGCTAAGATAAGATAACGCTCTGTTGGCTGTAGTTTCATCTGCATTGTACATACATGAGAATGGTATCAATCTCCAGGCAAGAAGCTGAATAATCATACAGCATTTCCAAAAATGTTGAACTATTCCTTTAAAAATAACAGACCCTTCAGTCTGTCATGATGTTTCTATAATGTATTGTGCCTTAACAGCAGCGAAAGGTTCAGCTGCACCACAAACAGACCAATGTATGAGTCAGTATTTTGCAAACACTTGTTTGTAGTTGTTTTCCACTGCAGGAGCAGGTGTAGCAGTGGGGCACTAAAGCCCGTTAAGAGAGTCAAGCCCCAAGTGAGAGCCAAACCCCTACTGTTCTCACCTGTCAGCACACCACAAACACACTACGGCATGAAACAGCTTTTCCACTCAATTACACTCAGTGGCCCTGTAGTGGCTGCCACTGTCAGCAACCAATTTAATGGACCACTAGTCTGCATGTTGGCAAACACTCAACTAGACTCTCATCTTTTTGTAGTAGAGGTTTTTCAGCCATCATTCCAGTTAAGTGCAGTACACCATCCAGTTAAGAATCATGTTTGTAGTAAAATAGTATCATAAAAATACATTTCAGTGCACTAAACCTTTAAAAGTAGTGGCATAAATGCTTGGCGCATCACCAAGACGCCAACCTTTCCAGTGAGTCAGAGGAGCGACTGAGTGCCAGCTGTCTCCAGACCACACCACCACTGTCACTGTTACTTAAGACTCTAACCACTCTCTCACATTTACACCCACACAACTGTAATCACAGGAGGATTACTTCACGCGTTCGTAATCTCAGCCTCCAAGGGTGTCTGCATATGTGAATGAGTAGATTACCCTCAAGTCAGAGTGTAGATAGAGGCTGCTCAATGTACCCTACACAGAGATGAGGACAAGAGGTTTCACCACGGATACAGCCTTGGATTATAATGCAATTTATTATACGAAGAAGCCAAATCACCGCAAAAGTTAAAGGTGCACTGTGGAGTTTTCTTGCAAACAAAGAAAGTTATATTTTTTTTGTGTTTCTTTTCAAAATGGACTGAGAGTCTAACAAACATATCAAATACATTTAATTCCTCAAAACCAATTTTTTATTTCAAAATCATGCATTATCTACATCCCAGTTTACATGCAAGTAGTCTTATTCTTCACTGCCTTTGTGCATTGAAACTCTTCTTTGCATGTTAACAACTGTAACTGTTTAGCAGAACAGCATGTGCATGATACAAACAAAAATGTGGTTCCACTTGTAAAAGCATTGCTCCATAGTTCTGCTGGCTAGAGGTCTAAAACTACCTTTAAAATGTTCAGTTGCCATTTTAAAATTTCCTATTTGGTTTTCAATGTTCTTGCGAACAACTCCCGGATAGAGAACAGGAATGAAGAGGGAATAACCTTGATGATGTCATCAGGGTTATTTTAGATTGAGATTATTTCTTGTGTAGAGTCAGTGAGTTTTAAAGACGTGGGAATTTACTTGGCAGGGGGGTTGTAAAGTTGATATGATTATAGAGATTGTGTGATCCCACATTTTTGGGACTTCACTCATACAAGTGTATCATACTAAAGCTGAAGATTTCTCTGCCTCTGCTGCACCGTTTTTGAACAATCTTTTTTAAAAATCTGCCATTTGCAAGTGCCCCAACTTCACAGAACGGCAATACTAAATTGCTAGAGTGCCCCTTTAAATGTTTTGTGTGTGCAATATACTGTACATTGGCATTGAAATTGACATTTTCAGAAATGTAACTATGCTCCTCTTACAGTAGTACCATACAGCCAGTATGAAAGAGTAAATAGTTGTGTGTCAATTCTATAATAATGTTTGTCAATCAAACAATATGCAAGCAACATGAACATATTTAGCTCTCAGCTATTAGTCTTTTTTTTTTGTCAGTATTTATTGGAGCATTCTGTATGAACTTGTAGAGTAAGATAGGAAATGTGGGAAGAGACACTGTCTGGATTCCTGATACACATCTGAGCCCTCAAGCCACCACGGTGCCCAACTATTAGCTATAAATATTCATTTCAGACAGTGGGTTAATTCTTATGTAGCTTACAGAGGAAGATAAATCACAGGCAACTTCTTGTTTTACTGTGATTTTTGGAGAACTGTCAATTCATTAAAGCGGCCTTTCTTTAAACATATCTTCTAAAAGAAAAATTGGAATTACATCTGGTAAAAATCAACAAAAGGCAGCTGTCACTGATTATGTGATGAAATGACTGGAGACACATGCTTGAGTCAAACACTGGTCAATAAATATTGTAAAGTAATTGTATGTGGGATTAGATCAAGACTACAAGCAGATTGCATTAAACTGTACATCGCTATTTAGTACACAGACTCGTCCTGTGTGCGCAAATTTGACAAAACAAAAAAAAACTGCATATTTATTGTTCAACTCATCACTTACATCCCCTGATAAGTCTTTTGTCAAACGTTTCCAGTTAAACATCACTTAAATTATATTAAATGACCTTTTTGTATCAACAGAAGGGGCCTCTGCTGCTTTCTGCCAAGCCTCTACTCTCTCATGCAAAGCTAAATGAGAACAATGTGTATCTCTGTTTGATGATAGCACTGCTCTCTGTGGCCAGAGAAGAACACCCAAACTGTAATCTGACCTCCTCACCCCGCAAAAAAAAAAGAACATAAAAGCTCAAAAACAGACACGGCTGCAGTGACAAACAGTGCTGCATACACAAACAGGATAACACAGACGCAGACATCACAGTGTTCTCTGTAAGTGCGCAGATATTCACAAACATTATATCCCACCCAAAAAGGACATGACATGACTCTATCAACAAAAAAAAACAAAAACAAAAAAAACAACAGCCTCCGCGGAGCGACTTTAATAAACTTTGAAACCTTGTGTGCAAATTTTAATAACTTTAACTATACCCACAGAAATCCCTGCTTCCAGCAAAACCAATCATTTTAAGCTTGACTCCTTTTGTCCAGCGGCCTGGGTTTGGTCACGGCTTGTTTGCAGCAGGATGCTATAATCAAAAACTTCATCCTTATATTGGACACAGGTGAAGATGTACTCAATGTCAGCGACTGCGCCTCTTATCACCCCCCCCCCCCCCAAAAAAAAAAAAAGAAGAAAAAAAAAAAGCACACAGCTGCCCTGGGCTGGCCCGCCACATCGTCACAGCGTGTCACAAACAGTTACATGTAAATTTTCAAAATGCTTCCTTTGTTTGAGCCGGCATCTGTTTTCTATTTATCCGCTTCTAAAAACGGCCGATTATGGGTAAGGAAAGTACCTGAGAAAGAAGATCATACTGGGTGAACAGTTGTAAGAGAGCAGGGGTGTGTGCTCATCACACTCATTTTGGAAAATTGCTTTTAGTATTGCGAGCCTGCCTGGGTCATGACTGAGGGGGGGAGAAAAAAAACCCTTGAGAGTGTATTTTTTTCTGTTTCCCATGCATCTATCATAAAACTACAAAACAGCAGTTTCTATTCCAACTCTTACTTCTGTTTAGTAGCTTTTTGGGAAAACGTATTGAGTGGTATGATTGCAGTTATTAGGAAATAACTAAGGTTCTCAGATAGAATATTTCTCTGTCTCTGTGTGAAGCATATTTTTTATGAGTTTTGAACTTTTCAGATGACAGACTGAGCAGCTACAACCATGCTAGCAGCTCTGTAAGGTATTTTGAACTTAATGTTAATGTCAATTAACATGCTAACATTTGCTGATTAGCACTAAACACAAAACATCTAGTTATAAGCCAAAGTAAATTTTGACCTGATGATAACACCAGATGAAAAATCACAGGATCAACCAAAGTGATTATAAATCATCCTGAGGGGAAATGAAGGAATGTCAGGGCCAAATTTCACGGCAGTCCATGCAACAGTTCTTGAGACATTTCACTCAAAACCACATATCTCAACCTTGTGGTGGTGCTAGAGGAAAAGTCAGAGGATCACCAAAGTCTGTAGGCTTCGTCCTCTGGGGACTATGAATGTCTGTACAAAGTTTTGTGACCATCCATCATGTTTTTCAGTCTAGATCAAAGTTGTGGACCCACCGACAGGCAGACAGACCAATACTGCCTTTCCTAGAGCCATGCTGCTAGCATAGCAGAAAATGCCATCGTGTGATACTTGGTTTTGAAACAGTGGAGACACATGGAGATAGAAATTAAAAATCTGGAAAATAAAAAGTAGCTGGATCCACTTGAGGATGCAGCAGAAGAAGCATCAGGTGTTTTCTTTCTTAATTTTGGAGATGACTTCTTAAAACATGTCAACTGAAAATAAACACACGGTCCATCGCCAAATGTTCCTCAGTTCCTCCTATGATTGATTGACCTCTTGGGGCTTTCTGAGTGCAAACCTTTTTTTTTTTTTTCTCCTTTGCTCAGCTTGTTATTTAAGACAGCGTTTGATGCCTGAGTTGTTGCATCTTCTTTCTGGCCAGGTTGCTTAACAAGCGATGAGAGCTGAACTGCATGCTGGCGCATCACATTACAGCTGGGCAGGTGAGTCAGGTCAGGCACAGGTAACGCCTCAAAAACTGCAGCTCTCGCTCCAGCGCAGGGTACAAATGTCAATTCAGTGTCTTTCATTTTTAGCTTCACAGAGACAAGGAGACTTCTCTTTCCGTATGACCTGTGAACTTACCAAAACTACAATTTCCTACTTTCCCCCAAATAAGTGACTGATCTTAAAGGAAGGGGCCTCCTCCAGTGGAGACTATTGACCTGTACTGTAACATTAAAACAGCTTTAAAAGGCTTATGATTTCCAGACGTCAGCGTTGGTCTTTGCAGGATCAAACAATACTGCATGTCTAGCTCTTTAAGCCACCTGAACAGCTCTGTGGTAAGCTTTCCATGTGTGAGTTCCCCCTCTTTTACAATGTTAAGAGCTTAGAGGGGCTGGGAAACCGCTATATAAATTCACTCCATTATTGTCTGCATATGGCGGCACCATTGTGTCCCCTGCGCTTATTGTGCTCTACCAGATTTCTAGACTAATGGTTTAAACAGAAGGGGAGCCACCTGAAGCGGAGACGAAGGTGGTTCAGTCGTGCTATCATACTGTCGTCCCAGAATAAAAGAGTTTGAGGCTGAGAGTACATAAGCTCAAGAATTCATCCGTCCTGTGAGAAGATGGGAAGCGCAATAAAAAGGTGTTTAAGGGAAAACTTTAATGATGCGTGCATACGGTTAAGATTTTAATCCACCTCGTAGAGTTGCTGAGAATGCGCAATAAGATGAAACCTAATCATCACTGCTGTAGACTGGTGACTGCCAACAACGCTGAACACTCAATCAACTGAGGAGCTGAATGAAGCTGGTTGACGGAGCGGAACATTTTCAGGCTTCAGAATCCCCCCCACCCCCCTCCCCTCCTCACCCTTTTGGTTTCCAGGTGCCTGCCTGTGTTTTCACTTTCTAAGCATGAGCATTCTCCGCAGCCCCAAGCTGTATTTACGATTAAATAATGGAAAAGTAAACTGTCATGTTGTCATCAGCGGGAGAGACTGGTGTACAGTACACAAGCAGACACACACAGGCACTGTAATGTACTGTATGCTCTAAAACAGCAGTACTGTACATGGAAAAGCCATTGATGCATATACACACACACACACACACACAAATGGTTTTCAAGGGCACGCAAAAGATCACAATTTGTTTCCACTCTTTTTTTCCCTTTTTTTTTTTTTTTCAAATTCTCATTGTGCCATGGTCTGTTTGTTCCAGGGACATGGTGTCAGGAAGATAAGAACAACAATGTGTGAGGGAACACAAGTGGCAGAGAACAGTTTATGAGAGCGTATTCGAAAATGTGCATGCGATATTTCGATAAGGGATACTGTAAACTATTTGGACTGCTCTTGATAAACATGCATCCATACAGCACCGTCAAGTGATGGAGGCCGCGTTCAGCTCACAAAGCAGCAAACTGCATCTTTAATGAACAGTTCCAAAGTTATTTTCTTTTTCTTTCTTTCTTTTTTTTTTTTTAAATAAGCCACTGGAAATCAGTGAGTATTCAGTGGCCAGAACAAGGCA
The DNA here is from genome assembly GCF_002814215.2 of Seriola lalandi dorsalis. Classification (NCBI taxonomy): domain Eukaryota; kingdom Metazoa; phylum Chordata; class Actinopteri; order Carangiformes; family Carangidae; genus Seriola; species Seriola lalandi. The sequence goes on along the minus strand of NW_019525453.1, from coordinate 1,505,870 downwards.
CCATACTGCCAGGATTCATAATCATATCCAGCGTGTTGTTATGTTGTCTGGATAGAGCCAGTTAAATGCCATCTTCTATGATCACCAACTCAATATTTCCATTTTCTGTCAAAGAAAAAAGTTACCCCTAAAAACATTAATATGAGAATATTGAGCCGACCCCACTTGAGAGCTCGGGACAGCTGTATTCGCCTATGAGGAAATTCCTTTTATATTTCTCCAAGCATGGGAAATATTTTGGCCAGCGATAGCAGATTGAAGCTGAAAAAGTGTTTTAAATTCATGGTTACATAGTTCCAACGCCTTCTACACCGACTGACACGTTGCATATTAGTTGTTTATTATACCACTCATTGTCACGCAAGAGGAAAGTGCACTCACACAGAACTGCACCTTTTCCAAGAAGTCATTTTATTGCTTTATGTCAGAGGAGCGACTCTTAACCTTTCTGTATATTAAATGCATCTTGAGTATGATTAATACTGCATGTGACTGTGAATTTCCAAAAACAGCAAGCTTTTTTTTCTTCCTCTTTCTCTCCATCTAACGGGAAATCTACATTTTGAAGGTTCCTCCCTTGTTGCTCTTTGGCCTGCTGTGTTTTTCTCTCTCCTCCACTCAAAACCCAGATCCCGACAATCACCAGGCAAGCTGTCATTCTTCCAGCCTCTGGAATGTCTGAAAACCTCCTGCTGATTTCACATGTAAGAAAAAAAAAAAAAAAAAAGACAGAGGGAGAGTGTAAAAAAGAAAATGGCATGGTTTGTTTTTTTTGACATTTTGGCACTCAAACAAACTCCAGTTTGTAGTTCAGATTGATTAGCAGACGATGTCATCCACATTGCTGTGTGAAATACAGCTGCAAAAAACACACTGCGAGACAGGAAGGGGACTTATCGCTTTGATTTTAGCTGATTCAGGCCAGAGGCAGCACTGTGGGACGACAGATGAGGGTCTGCTGCCACACACAATTCAAGAAAACCGTGCACACACATAACCAATCAATGCCTGGCAAAGATGATGGACAACATCAATTCCAAGGCTTTCTGTTTGAATGTCTCCATGGGCAGAAACTCAATACAATAGAGAATATCTTCCAAATGCTTTTATGTATGGGCAAATACAGGTGTTTTGTGTATTTTGTTTGTGTGAAGCCGATACTGAGGTGTATTACTGCAGCAAACCTTGAAATAAACAAACCATCAATCTTCCTGTCACGTATAAGCTCTTAAGAGGACATGCGTTGCTTCAGTAAAGTCAGACTGCACAGTGCTGTCCCTGCACTTAATTGAATTTCTCCTCCGGGAAAAAACCCTGAACTCCACAAATTCCCTCAAGCTGTGTGCAGATTGCAGATCTCTGCAGTGTGTGGCACAGATAAGAATGCTCCCAAACAAGATCGCACACGCTGGACAAGAGATAAGGAGTGTCCATACTGCGCTCCATGTGTAGGACTGTAAAAAAAAAAAAAAAAAAAAAGCAGGCGATAAGGAAAGTGACCTGACTCTGATCTATGAGCAGTCAGATAGAAATGAAGTTGACGTGGTTTTTTTCGTAGGAGACGCGGTGCAAGTTGGTGCAGGACCGCGTCTGTGATGTTGAAACTGCTGCTGAAAAGGAGAGAAAAAGAAAAATGACTGGATGCAGGTCTTGTTACATCTGTGCTTCAAATGAGGGAATCAAGATTGTATGTGTCTGTGTGTGTCCTTTTGCAAAAATGTAAGGGTGATATGTGCATGTGATACTATGAGTGATTGCAAACAGTAACACAGTATATTGCTCAATCTTCAATAAAAAATGGGATTTTACAGATATTTATTTTTTGGTAATTATTTTTTAAGCCAGTGGTTCCTAAGAGGAGGTCAGGTTGTTAAATCTGAGGGGTCACAAGATTATTAACAAAACTGGAAAACAGCAAAAACATATTTCTGATACACAAAATTACATTTAGACTTTTATTCATTCTTTGCTTTCTTTTGACTTCCTGGATGATTTTAGGCATTCCTGGTCAAACGATACAAAGTCTGGTCTTTACCTGGTCACAACTGGTGTACATATGCAACCAGTGTTAGAGGTCACAAATAGACATTGTTGTTGTTTTTTTTTAAGTAAATGTACTCAAATGTATCTGTATTCAAATATATCATTAATCTGTGATATTCCACAATGTTTTTCTTCCCTTTATACAAGCAATATGTTTTCTCTGAATAGGCAAAATATAACTATTCATAGGTACCTGTAAGAGCTGTTTTGTGCTGTTTTATACAATAAAAAAAAGATAGATCCAGTTCTTGGGGAAAAATAAGTCAGAGTCACTTCATTGTTTAAAAAAAAAAAAATGTCTTGATGAAATATGAGGGCGACACTGACAAAGTCACTTAACTGCATACCTGCCACCCTGGGACACTGGGACCACAGCACCTCAGTATTTATGTGGTAAATATTCTAAACACAATTTGTATCTGACCTGATCTGTATCCCGTCTGGGATACAGTCAAAAGCTGGCGGTAGGTGGACCTTGTGTTTTTTGTGTATTCATCCTGGGACCTTTCCTGCATGACGTTCTCCATCCCTCTTTCCACTCATTTCCTGTTGTCTGTCTATTAAAGGAAAACAATACACCAAAAATACCTTAGAAAAAGTCACAGTGCAACAATGCTCAGATAGCTCAGCTATAAACATCTCTACATTTCCTGTATTTAAAAAAAGTTATATGCTTTCTATATAAAAGCCAAATAGTACATGATTAAAATGCATGTCCTAAGGTTTAGCTTTATCTTGATTTTAGTCTATTGAGAGAAGAAATATGTAAGCGCTTAAGTTAAAGCAAGACTCAAGAATTTCATTATTTTTCAATGATTAATATTCTTATTAATAATGGGCCTACATCATTACAGAGCTGAGTCTGCGGAGTCCAGGTGACATCACTTTCCTGTTCAAAACTGCACGGGCCATTTATAAGGTAACTGCCTCAGTGACATTCATCACACAAGGCCCAACTGCTTATGGGTTTGTTTGAGCTCCACTCACACAATTGCGTCACCAAATTACCCATGGATGGGGGGGGGGGGGGGGGGGGGGGGGGGGTTGCAGGTCTCAACAACTCCAAAAGTTTTAACTCATAAGATGTACATTTCCCAGAACAGTTGCGGAAACGCACGTTTACCTCCGCATACATAATTCCGACATCATGAAACATGGTGAAATATTTGTTTCTCACAGCTGGATCATTTTTGAGATAATTGAGCCAATACATCAGGAAATACAAGTTCCTCCACTGAAGTACAGAGGCAAGGCCGAAGGCTGACGTGCCATTCATCTAAGTGGGCCAGTCGTAATCACGTTTTCATGTTTTTCTGTAAGTGTTAGAGGACATGTCTTTCAACTTCCACTGGTAAGCTGAAAAGAAATGTATTGCTCATTTGTCATTACAGTACACATCATTGTTTTAATGATACTACACCATGAATTCAATTCCTGAGTGACATGAGGCGAATTGGATGTAATTGACATTTGCTTTGCCCAGATGGCTGTGTGTGTGTGTGTGTGTGTGTGTGTGTGTGTGTGTGTGTGTGTGTGTGTATGTGTGTGTGTGTGTATGTATGTATGTGTGTAAGGCCATGTGTTCGACTGTATGATGTAGGGGCTGTGTTTCTCCCACCAAATCACACTCTGGCTAATGTCACTCCTCTGCCTCAGGGAGTAAATATCCCTGGGAACCAAACCCCTGATGAGAAAAACCTCCATAACCAATGACACACATGTATACACACCCCTCAAACGCTTGTAACAAATGTCACACAAAACAAAAAACACAAAAACCATAAGTGGGAGAAATCTCAGCTTTGTGACTCGGCTAGGGGATCGATCAGAGGCGATTAACTGCAATTAAGACTAACATCTGAGGCTGAGGTGACCACCTCCGACTCGGCGTCCGAAGCCAACTCCTCGGACGCAATTAGCAGTTGCTGTAACATTTGTTGTTGTCCCACTTGGATATACAGCCCAGCTTTAAACTATACTTTTTTCTTTTACTTAAGCCCTCTCAGGATCTGAAGATCACTTGGGACTTGAGATAAAGGGGGAGGACTCATTCAAAGGGAGACCATTAAGGGCACATGCCATTTACCAAACAAATGGCATCAAACCGTTGCCCATTAAAAAGGAAATTGCTCGAAAATTACTCCCAAGTCAATTAGGCTCATTATTTTTTCTTCAGCGTTGGGGGATGGTGTACCATAAGGGTAGCAGCTACCTTTAACAGTTACTTGTTTCAGTGAGTGTGTCAGAGGGGTCAAAAGAGGAGGAGTTGTGGGGATAAAACACCTGCTAGATAACAACATGAACAACAACCCTGAATGCTGTGGCGAGTGCCGGAAAACAGAGCCCTTTACAAGAAGGAAGCAACCTGCTTGTTGTTGTGCATTGAATGTTGTTGATTAAAAACAGAAAGCAACATTGTGACAAAGCTCAGAGATGCTGCGATTGTGGAGGGAGATTTTGTGAGACTTTGTTACAAACCAGACTAACGACAACATCAGAATCTATCTAGATGTGATAAGGCTCTCCGCTCAGGCTCTGCTCCAAACATGTCGTATTCTGGTGTCTGTTATCTACTACACCAGGCTGTCTGGGGCCAGCATTAACATACTGCATGTATTCTGTGTCCCACACCGCATGAAGCAAAATACAAACTCTTTGAGCTTATAATTCTTGCCAAGAGTTAGATCAGAGGATCCACACCATTTACATGTGTGTTCGCTAAATATGAAGCTACAGCCAGCAGCCAGTTAGCTTAGCCTAGGATAAAGGTGGGAAGCAGGGGGTAACAGCTAGCTTGGCTCCGTTCCTGGCCAAAAAAATTGTCCAGCACATAACCCCTTGTAAAACCCTAATTTGTCAGTTTTACACACGCCGTGTTTTTTGTATGGATTAAACTAATGATGTATAAAGTGTTAATAAGTGAGAGGTTACAGGTGCTGGTATTCAGTTGTTTGTAACCTTGACATATCTTCTAATCTAAGTCTCTGTGACATGACAAATAAGCGTATTTCCCAAAAAGTTGAACTATTCCTTTAATCTGAACGCATTCTGTGTATACAATTTTAATTATGTGACTTCTAAAATGGCTAGCACAATGTCATTTATAATCACATAGTACTATTCATTATGTTTAACAGTGAAAACTGGACACAGTAATATATTATTTTACTTCAGCTTAGTTAGCTTTCAGCCCAGTTACTATAGTTACTAGTCTGAAGATTTCATGTTATTTCCCCTTATGGAACAAAAACATATTTACATACAGTATATATAAATATATTTAAGATATATTGCAGTATTTTACCAACTATTTTAAAATATAAATAGCTCAGTGAGTATATATTAAAATATATGACTGTTCACCAGTCACACGTCACTGTACTGTTATTTTATTTATTAATACCTGATCATATTTTTAGACAACATGACATTTAGGAAAATTAATTGCTATACTTTGAGGTATATTGCAATTATTTCTCAAGATATAGTGAAATATTACGTATGGTGCACCCTGGTGACCAAGGGAGTCTAAGATGCTGAGTGTATAACCGAAACCAGTTCAGGTCCAGCCAGGAATATTTGTGTGTTGTGTCACCCCCTCATTTCCAGTAACCACTCTGCTATTCACTGTCAAATCAAGGCTAAAATGCACTAAAAATAAGTTTAAAGTAATACATTATATACTGTTGCATCATCCAGTGGGTTGGCAGTATCAGTGCGTGATATCCTTGAGAACGCCATGAGTAACACAGGTTAGGACTGATTCACTGAAGGAGTAGTAGTTATGAAGGGTATTATAAACACAGAGAATGTGCCAATATGTCATGATCAATACACACACCAAATTAGCATTTACCTCTCTTTAAAAGGAGAGACAAGGTTGAGGGCACTTTAAAATATTGAAAGGCACTCTGTGGTTCCCAAATATAGATCCCACTGCCCTCCTTAAGTGCAATGACAGGGAGCTATTCGGACTGCATTCTTTACAGGCACCATACCATTAGACTGAGAGAAAAAAGGAAGAGGGCACGCCATGTCACACACAAAAGTAATTGAATCACTTCCTTTAAGCCATATTCAATTACTGACAATCATAAATTCACTTAGGTTAGCTGTCCTATGGGTCCATTTATCAAGTCAGAGCGGCAGTCAGGATGCTCTTAAGGAATAACAGTAGGTATAATTTAGCAATATGGGGTTGTCAGTGTACCGTTATTGTCAAAATACAGTGTCACAGTGGATTTTTATACATTGCTAGCAGATGAAGGGGAGGGTTTGTCCTTGTCCAGGCAAGGACAGTAAGGAAAAAAGCTTTTTCAGCCAAATTTATTATTTTGTCTACTTTAGAATTATGTCCACTTGGTCACATCTGCTCCTCTCTCCTAGTCTGACCTTGACATTAACAAGAGGACAGCTACAGAGCCTGCTCAGAAACAGTGAACCTCTTTGTACAGAACAGACAGAAAACAGAGGCTGAGGTTGTAAGAAACTTCCACAGCATCCTACAAGGTTTTATAACTCAATTGATTGCTCTTCATGGATACGGATTTAATTAGCAGTCGGTTGCACTACAGCATTTAAGTGTCCTTGAGCAACTGAATGGCAAGAAGATTTAATTATAGAAATCAATAATGTATCACATTATTAAGCAGACTCTGTTTCTGCAGGAAACACCAGCACACAAGTACCTGATTGTGCCTGTTGGCTGGTTGTAGGAGGGAAGGGGAGATTGGGTGGGCGGGTGTGGGTGCTGCAGAGTCTGTTTGCTGTTTCTGTTCTCCCACCATCATTCGATTCCCCAAATGATGTGTGCAGTAACCCAGCTGGTCTCATCCTGGGCTTGGATCAGAGAATACAGTAGGCCGCCTTTGAGCGGATCAAGGAAAAGACTCCTGCTGATAAACAAACAGAGTTCAAAACCTCGCTGGCAGGAGGTTAAAAAACAGGGTCGATTTTCTGTATGCAGGACTAATTTAAAGAACTGTGCTGGCTTTGTATACGACCGATATATCCATGAAACACAAACAGAGAGGGAGAGAAAGAGGAGGGGAAAGCGACTGAGAAAGAGTACACATGATGAATAACACAATAGAATAACATGAAAGAGTGTGAAGAAGAGATAGCACTGGGCTTTCCACTTTCTTTCTCAGAGACACATTTACAGCAACATTTAAATAACAATAAAAATCCTCAAATATTTGCATGATGATCTGAAGATCATTATATTCCTTATAGGAAGCAGGCTCAGGAAAAAAAAGGGTAATGTGGGAACAAGCCAGTGGGGAAGACGGCAGAGTAATCAGCAGAAAGATGAGAATAGGACGAGTGTCCTGTTTACCAGGTGAAGACAGTCTTTGATGCAGGTTGTAAAGATTGAGAGATCACAGGGGTTGAGGAAATCTCTGCTGTGTCCTCAGTGGGTTTTTAAGTGGCTGTAGTTAGAGAAAGGCTTGTGCAGTAATTCTATGCAGCCATTTAGTTTACCTAAAATCATAATAAGAAATATATATATACACAAATATGGGACTATGAACCAGGCATTTGCTAAGTCCTGCCTCTCTTTCTTGCTACACCTGTCAAGCTTTCCATTCTCACGCAGCCCATTTGCAGTTTACAGTGATAATGTTGTAGATTTACTGATGGAAACTCTTAGTAAACTTTTTAAAACAATGGGTCTTTGGTTTCAAACACAGGTAGATGAAGGCAGGTTCCCCGTTTCAATCCGGCAACCATTGATTTTGCTGGCTGAGACAACAACTGCTGCTGGCAGACTGAATGAGCTAGTTAGCTGATTAAGCTAACTTAAGCTTTGTTTAACTTTTTTAATGTTTCCGATTTATTCATTTCGAAATGAGGACTTTCTATATCCTTAAATATACACTTAATGGCTACATTCATGATGTCATACTAAAGTCATCCATGTCATGTAAATAAACAGCAGCATATTTCTTGTAAAGCAGTGTTGGGCTAGTCAGTGTTAGCTTTGTCAGTGAATTTCATTGAAGCATAACCCCAGGTTGGTTGCTCAGCTTTAATACTATAGTTCATATTTTAAAACATATAATGTTTTAACAGTACAAGCAAACGGCTTTCAGGATGAGGACTAACCGGTGTGTTTGGCAAGCATTACTCTATCTTTGGTAATGTTATCTGGGATTGCTGAAGTATAAACTTCCCCAAATTCAATAAATTCAGCACTGATAGCATCCAGGAGCAGTTTTTCTACACAGTAGGGAAATGTGTCCTTTATATACCTAACCTGTTAGGTTAGTGTGAATGATGTGCTCCTTTGCCTTGCCAGGTGGTAAGCTTGTTAGCCGGACACACTAACAATTGCAGCTTTGACATAAGAGCTTTTATATTGTAGTATTCTAATAAAGAAATCAACCTTCTATTATGAATTTAGTTTTCAGACTATTTTGAAAACCATGATAAAATGCATTAAATCCAAGCAGTTTCAATACTGTGAAGGATGAATGAAAAATAATCCTCTGATCTGCGTGGGGCCTTGGAAGAAGTGTGAGGGAGGTAACAACCCTCTAAAGATCAATGAACACCAGCAAAGGAACAGGAGGAGCTTGTGTCAACCAATCCCAGCAGGCCTTGGGGAGCAGCATCTGACGCAAACCAGGAAGCCACCTGATGTGAGAGGGGTCAGATAAACGCAACAGAACTGACGGTCACACGGGACAGGTGCTTCCTTAATGATACTTATCACACTCACACATACACACATATACAAATACACACACACACACTTGCAAACTATATTAGGCCTGTTGCTCATCTCCTCCCTTAGCTGTGTCAGAGGCTTTCCCAGACATCCAGCCCACGCACACACACACACACATTCATGCATCCTCAGACAGGAGAGGCGGGGGGGAGAGGACAAGCAGGCCAAGGAGGACGGAGGACAGGGCACGCACGCAGACAAGCCTGACAACAGGCAGGAAACTCTAGAGAGCAGCCACAGCTATTTTCTCTCCTCCTACATGCTCTCGGTTTCCATTCTGGCCAAACAGGTAGGAAAAAAAACACAGTCATGAGAGAGAAAAAAAAGACACCAGAAGGTAAACAAAAGCACAATGAAAAAATCAAATAAACCTTGAAGAAAGTATTAAAAGGAAACCAAAATAGGAATGTCTCCTGTTTTACGTATGAGAGGGATTTGAAAGGCTCATCCTTCCGATCATGTTTCCTCCTCGCAGTGTACAGGAAAGCATACATTGAATAAAGAGCCAGGCTGCTCTGTATCAGCTCTATAACATGACTGAAGTATGATAAAGCAGGCAGGAATGTGAGGTGTCCATACGTGCAGATTGCATAGCAGACTAAAACAATGGGACTATCACGGCTCTCGAGGGGGTCGTGAGAGGGGACGGCTGGGGTTAGGGATGAGAATAGCGAGGAGGGGGGGATACTTTGAGTCAGTGCCGAGAGGTGCACGTATGCAAGGCTGCGTCCCCTATTAAATACACAGCGCACAGATGCGCACAGAGGCACACATTTGGAACTTATTATACTCCTGACCTGAGGAGGGCTGCAACCAAAGACGAGCAACTGCTCATTCTGACCTAAACTGGGCTAGACGACTTCCTGGTTTCACTAGAAACTTTGTGGAAGCCAGAAAAAAACCAATGCTGCAATTTACCAAAGCATAGGAAATAACTAATTACATATGATAACAGAAGCGCATCCTTTTGTTAGTATCATCACAACAACTTTAATAGTAGCCTTGCTGCCGACAGAAATAGAGCACAGTCTTTTAGTTTTGAGTTATGGTGATGTCTGTAAGATATGATTACAGCCACTAGTTTGGCTCTCCAGGGACTATTTATGGTGAACTGGGACAAAATGGGTTTGGCCACAAGTCAAAGAGGGTAACAACAAAAGCTGAAGATGCTCTGGAAAGCATCATTTAAATATTCTCTTACACACTCCCATGCATGCACAAACCTCCAATGCTCCAATACAAATTAAATTTAATCAGAGTTCGCCCAGAGGAACCATTTCAATATACGCAGATGAATTTTTATGAGAATGTGGGTGACAGTAAAATAAGGAAAAACTTGTGGCTGAGGGAGCAGCAATCATTTTTTACGACAAGAATGTTTCATTGTTTTTACAACAAAACAGATTATGCTGAGACCCAGCCGGGCGGGCTAACAGCCGGCTGCTCAGGCCCACTTAGAGTAATATAATGTCAGCCTGCCAGTTGTTTGAGCGAGTGTCAGTTGAGCACAGTGGGATCTTTTTTTCCCCTTTGTTTGTTTTCAATGGCCCATAAACAGTCTGGGTAAACCAGGAAAAAAAACTCTCTCTCCTCCTCTTTTAATATTTTTTTTTTTTTGCATCCCCCTCTCCTGCTCCTACTGTTCGCTTGTTCTCTGGCCTGCTCCGCTGTACCTCGTACCCACAAACACTCTGGGATTGTTTTGAGCTGTCTGGCGGAGGAAGGAAAGCGGTGTGAGAAAGTGGCTGTTTTTTTGGAGCGGACAGGAATTGGCCTCACGGCGCACGGTTCCTCTCCTCGCAGCGGGAACAATGCCGTGGCGTCACACCCCTGCACTGACCCTCGCTGTTTCACATGGAAAAATGTTCCCAGAATTCCGCTCCCAGGCTTGGAGGTATAAGGCCGAGAGCATGGAGGGAGAGAGAGAAAGAGAGAGGGAAGAGGAAGGTAAGAGGGGAGAGGAAACCTTTGCTACCAGGAGCATTTGTAGCCATGGCGACTTCAGCTACGACTCCTGAAGTTAATTAGTTATATGGAGGAAGAGGAGGCGTGGCCTTAAATCACTCGTCCAAACGGCCAGTCACATCATCCAGCTGGGAGTGCAGACAGGGCACTCACTCTGCCAAGTGAACTGTAGTAAAGTAACTTCAATCCCCTGCTCATTATTACATTGTTGCCCCTTCCCGCTCTTTGTATAAAAACTAATCAGACTAATCAGCTGTTGTAATAGATGATGTGATATTGGCACGCGAACCTTTACTTCCCTAATGTGGCTCTTTCAGACCACTTTAGGGAAGTAAAGCTGAAATAAAGCAAAGTATTTGCTGTCTTTCTACGGATATGGATGTTGGGTTCTGGAAGCCGCTAACGAGGTTGTGGTCGGGCCCGATCAGCAGACCCCAGCTAGGATGGGCCTGGGTGGCCTCCTGACAAGCTGCAAGCTATTAGATACAACATTTATAAAGTGAGGTTTTGGAAATGGCAAAAAAATAATGGTTTGGACCCTCATGTCTTCTCTTTAAAATTTATTTGGATGAAAAACATAATTTGTCCATTGTAAACATCCATTTCAGTTAACAGACCTCCTGGTGTGATCACTTTCAGTTCCACCAACCCTCAGTCTTTTTGATGACCTGGCTAAACTTTTGGCTTTTGGCTGATCATCTGACCCCTGTTATTGTGGCAATCTCAGCAATATTGGTGGAATTGGTGTGTAATTTTATCATTCCCAGTAGAAATGTTGTCCTAAATTATGAATATGGGAAACTGAAATAAATCACAATTATCCTTAAAGAGAACACCAGGGACTGTATGTATGCCATATCCGCAAAATATGTTGCAGACTATGATAAAAAAAAAAATGATCGAGTATATCAAGTCTCACTTAGGTCAGATTGTGTTTAGTCACGATGAATTTCATGATTATACAGAAACTGAGACAAAGCTGTTGTAGTTGAGGGCTTTGTCTTCTGAATACACTGATCCCTCATCTACTTTATTTTAAATTTAAAATAAAGTCTTTATCTGGTGAAAACTATAGAAGTGGAGTCACACTGCTGTGTAGGAGGGTAAAAAGCACTAGGTAATAATTCATTTACAGCAGCTACAAAACTATGCTATTGTGCTGCTTTAATAGCCTTGCCAGTAACATTATATCCCTGGTGCAGCATATGCTGCTCGCTTCACACAATAACTATTTTATATACCCTTGTGAACCTGGAGTGTTTGCCTAAAACCCCAGTAAAATCTGTGCTGATGTTGTAGAAAGATCATAAAGAACGCAGAGAAAACGTGGCGCTGTGTGTTCATGGCTCTCTCAGGGAGGATTTGGCATCCTAACATGCATTATAGACAAATATTAAAAATATGATTTTAAGATATTTGCAGTAACTTATGTAGAATCAGGTGTTGTTTTCCATCCAATGCTGTACAGAGTGAGAGAGGAAGCAAGCGAGAAATAAGGTGAGTAAAACTGTTATTTGTGGTTACATAAATAAGTATAATTTATTGTATACTATATCAAAAGCAATATAACTTCCTTGGTGAAAATGGGAGTTTGGCAGGTAGTATTTGAAAGATTCGCTTCAGAGGCAGACAACGAAACATGCTGATAAAGACAATAATATGGGTAATATGGGTGGCACAGTCAAGAAATGTGAGACGGTGACTTGGTATTTGATTTGTTGAACATTTAACCTTTAGATTCAAGGATGTCTGATATTGAAAGGGCAATTTTGTTGATGTGATTAAACATATTTAGCCCTGAACTGCATAAAAAATAACTGACAACTCTCTTTTTACCACAAGAAAAATCACTTAACCAGAAAAGTAAGAATTCATTTTTCACACAGACGTCTGGGTGAGCAGCAGAGGTGCATGAGATCAAGACGAGGCAAGAGATGACAGAGGAAGCTGGCTGCGAACTTGAGGAAATGGGTGAGGAGGGAGAGGAGGTGGAGGGGGAGGAAAATGGGGAGGCGGGGGGGGCGCCTGCGCCCCACTCCTCTGTTTTGTTTTAACAGAAGTTGGCAGCGCAGCGCCCGGCCTGGTTGGCACTGAGGCAACAAACGGTCTCCACCCTGAGCTGTGACTGAGAATGGACGCTGCACTGCCAAACTTTCTCTCATTACCTCTGTCTCTCTTTTCTCTCCTGCAACCCACGACCATCCTGTTTTACAACTGCACTGATCAATGGCTTTGCTTCTTATTTTGCTACTATAGAGGCTATATAGTCTTTTTAGCAAATCATTGAACTATGAAATGTATTAATTCAGCATTGATTCATATGGTGGTCAAACACCAATTCATATGCCATATTTTGCTTTATTTTTTAAAGGAATAGTTCAACATTTTTAGAAATAATATCACCTTTCTAGATGAGCAGATTGGTACCACTCTCAAGTCTGTGCTAGTCTATTAGCCTAGCTTAGCACAAAGACCTGCTCTGTCCTAAGGCAACAAATCCCCCCTCCAGCACCTCTGAAGTTAACTAATTAACATGCTACATCTTGTTTGTTTAATTGTTACGAAATAGGTTGTGTTAGGCCAGGCTGGCTGTTGCTCCCTGTCTCCAGTCTTCGTGCTAAGATAAGCTAACTTGCTGCTGGCAGTAGCTTCATATTTACCATACGGACATCACAGTGGCATTGATCTTATCATCTAACTTTCAGCGCATTTCCCTAAAATTTCACATTATTCCTTTAGGTTGGTTACTTGGACTAAAAATTCCTTTCAGGCAGAAGTGATTAATTATATTTTAATGGTGGGCTGCGGACACATGTATGAGTGTGTATCCTGACACCTTTTAGGAAAATACACATTCCTAACTCCGCAGTGACTGACCCCTATTAAGATAGTATTTATGAGCCTTGTATTACAATGGCTAGTGGGCGTCTCATGCAAAGTGTTAGCTTCCCCTTTATGACTTAAATGTATACATATATAAGAAAATAAAGTGTAATAAAGTTATCATGTTATCCAGAAAAGAGAATGTGGTGAAACATGTGTAACCTGTTCTAAAGTGCATTAAATAGACAAGCTAATTGTTTACATACTGTAGTAAAGTTTATGAAAGGGTTGCATCTGATAAAGACAGTGTCTGAACAGGATTCAGACATGTAAAATGCTGTGGGACATTCTCATAAATTGTACTATGTTCCAAAAAAATTCAACAGATTGACATGTCGTCACTTGGCTACGAGTTCATGTAAGGTGTGAGTGATTTGTTTTAGTCAGCGTTTTCTGATCCACACTGAAAGAGACAAATGTTTAGATCCACTGAGGTATGCACTTGTAAAAACATACTGTAGATATGCGTTTCCTCTCTCCCACAGCCGTGCTTTAATATAAAAAAATACTACAGTTGACTTTTATAAGGTCAGAGGTTAAGAGATGGCTTCACACTCCTGGTAAATATAGCTTACCTTGGTTCCCACACCGTAAACAACCTTGTGATGTCAGTGATGATCCCGGGGCCAGGATGAGGGCAATAAACAGGAAGTGGCTCGGCAGCAAGCTGCATCCCATAATAATCAAGACAAAAACACAGACAAACAATCTGAAATCACAGCAAGACACAAAGTGACAGATAACACGGAGAAGCGACCCCGAATCCCTGCACAAACTTACAACAACCCCAAAAACAACACGCCAGAGAAATGCAAACAACCCACACTCACAAAGAGAGCTGCATGGAAAGAAAAAAGAACATCAAATGCACCAATTTACAAAATCAAAGACTTGTGAACCCAAACAATCCAGTAAACAGAGAATCAGAAACGTAGAAACAACTACAGATGTGTGCAAAGAAGGATACACAAAGGCGTAAATGCTGGACAGTGTGACAAACAGAGTCGAGCCAACTTGGTAACATCGTGTCTTTCACACATGGGACTTTAAAAAGGGATGTTACTATACATCTTCATTGGAGAACCCAACAAATTGCACTGGAGCATATGTGCTTCATTTCAACAGCATGAGTCCCTCTTTAGCCACCCGGTCTGTGTCAAGGCCACATAAATCCAGTCTGAACCTCTCACTCTGCCTGTAAACAGCTGGAGCCAATGTTTTAATGCACTACAAACATACAGACGTAGGAACATTGGATTCCTTGACTTGACAACCATCTGGACAACAGCAACCTGAGATAAACTACCTGCACACAGTTTCTGTCAGCACTTGTCTCTTTACCATTTTTTTAATGTCTGAAATATGAAATAGTTATGTATGTTGGATAACTACCAGCTACAGGATAAAAGGCTGGAGGTGCAGCTCAAAGGCAGACAGACAGACATCGACAATATGCAATTAGCATAATCATTTCTAGCACTCACTCTATGGACAGTATATTGAAGGAGAGGTCTCAACAACCAAGGATGGATTGCCATGAAATTTCATACGAACATTTGTGTTTCCCTCAGGATGAATTTGAATTACTTTGGTGATTTCTTAATTTTTAATCTAGCATCATCATCGAGACAAATTTTTAATTGTCCAATACTTTGGCTTGTGCCCAGGCACCTAAACATCATCAGGTATCGGTACTAAAACTCAGGTAACAGTATTGCAACAGTCCCCAGGCCTAATATAATCCCAATGGGAAATCATGGAAGTCACATTAGTCATTCAATTAGGGAGGTAAGAAAATATTTAATAAAAATGTCCATTAAAGAGAAATAATTGTAGGCCAGGTCTATAATGAAGAATTGCACTTAATATGAGTTTTCTCCGATTTTTCTTATATATGATCAAGTCTATAAAGCCGCATGTTGATTGGTTATAGTCAGGTATTTCATCCTGTGTGTAAAATGACATCATGCTGGACTCTTCTTCTGGCAGATAAAGTCCTAGGATGAACTCTGGTTATGATACTGCTCACTGGAGAAGACGTTTGTCTGGAGCGAGTCATAGTCCTTCCCTCATCTGTGACCAACAGACTCACCGAGCCTGTGCAGCTGTTAATCCTGTTCCCTCCCAGCTCTGACTTCTGACCACAGTCGCGGGGGGAAGGAGAACTTGAAAGGCAACCTCAGTGACTGTACTTCACACCTATTTCTCTGCCTTCAGACACTAAAACGCTTACACACATGGATGCACACACACACACGCACACACACACACACACACACACACGCTTCTTCTGTCTCCCTTCTTTCACACACACAGACAAACACGCAGCTGCCTGGACGCTGAAGATAAGGAGCTGGAGCTGTGAGAGAGAAGGGGGGGGGGTTCGCTCGGATGAAGTATGTGTGTGCATGTTCGTGTCTGTTTGTGTCTGTTTGTGTGTGTGTGTTTTGGGGGGGTGTTACTCTACAGGACATCCTGAAAATGGCAAGCTTCTGAAACTGGGGACGAGCCACACACCACGTCAAGGCACACACACCACTAACAGAGCTCTCATTCAATACAAATGATCACAAAACCCCTAAAGGCTAACTTAACAGCATGACAGCTGATGAGAAAATGAACGGAGAAATGTCCCATCCATCAAAACAGACATTAAATATCAATAAGCTGACGGTGAGGGAATTGTAACAGTTAAATCTCCATCTGGCACATATTCAAAAAGCAGCTGTTTATGTTAATGAGGGGGATATATACCACGGCTGATGCTCTAACCATGGCCAGTGGTTGGAAAAACAGCAGCGGCAGCTAACCAGCGTCAGGGAGAGCCTAAAGATGTCGTTAGCAGCAGGCTACGCAGATGGAACTGCCTCTCCATTTCCCTAACGACTGCACCATAGGAAGAGAAGCAAGGTCTTCTCAGCATTGATTTTCCTCCTGGGTTTTTGTGTGTGTGTGTGTGTGTGTGTGTGTGTGTGTGTGTGTGTGTGTGTGTGTGTGTGTGTGTGTGTGTAACAAGGAGGTCTCTCAGCAGCAGCCTTCCTAATGGGATGTGTTGTATACAGGGGGGGGGCCTGGGAAACAACAGTGTAACCAAAGGGAAGAGCAGAAGGAAAACAAGGACCCCTCCCTGTCCGAGTATGGGACAAACATGTTTGACACACACACATGCCTCCTTTCAGACTGCTCTGGAGGGGAGCCAGGGTCCTTTTGGACACCTTTTCTCTTAGTGTGCTTCGCTGGCTACGTCTCATATTCGAAGAATATGTTTTGATGTGAGATCAGACACGGCGCGGTGCGGCTCAGCTCGTGCGACCTAAGCTTTAAGTTTCAGATTAGGAGGGAGATGAGGGCCACCTTTATCTCTGTGTACACTCAATTTTCATCTTCTTTATTGGCCAATATGCGCTTTGGTCCAGGGAGCCCCCAACCAATGACAGGGCCTGGGATGGGAGCTGGCACGGTGCTCTGATGGAGCAGGTGCAGCTAGAATAGGAGATAACGAGAGCATGCTGACAGATCTGCCGATCAACTTTAAAACACTGATTGAGACGGTTGATCCAAGGCTGCTTTTTGGCCGAGGGGACACTGCTGTATTACACGACACCCATGTGGGCGTGTGTGGCCCTGTTTGTGTGGGATTTGATGCGGGGTGGGGATACAGAAGGGGTAAAAAAAAAAAGCATATATATGTGTGTGTGTGTGTGCGTTAGTCGGCTCTAGTGCCAGGGCTCCTGTGCGACATCGTGGAAAATCCTCCTCAGCGGTTTCCTGTGGGTCTCCATTATCAGGCCTCGTTGATAGACCAGCTTTTCCCCCCTACTTCCTGCCTCTCTTCCTCTCCTTCCACCCCACTTCCCCTCCCACACTCTTCTCAATCACATGAATCACCGCTGCCACAGAGAGGGCGAGGGGCTGGCAGCAGCTATGAACTGCACTCCTAACTCATGTATAGCCCAGTTACTCAGTATACTTTTCACTGTGCAATGAGCTAATTCCTTCCCCTTGATGCCATGTAAAGCAATGCCGGTCAGTCATGTGCATCATTGCCCCAGTTTAGACTTTATTTCATTATTGTGCTGCATTTACTGATCTTCCTGTGCACCTACAGAACTACTTAAGACAAATGTTGAGTCACTTGAACATGAGGTCATTCCTCCTTTTCCCTGTTGGATGTGAACCCAAGATGCCAGTCAGGATACAGCTTGTCCTGTACGTAAGCTTGTGGCTCACAGCAAATACAGCATACAGGATTTCCAAGACAGACAGCTCAGGATAATATGCCACTTGAGCTTGAGCGATGACACTGCTCATCTTGATTTGTCTGTACAACCTCAAGACGCGTTCAACAGATATTATTATTATTATTATTATTTGCAAATGTATTAAATTAATGAGAGTTTAAGATGAGGCTCCCACGATAAAACAAATTGTCTTGCAGTTGTGGGTATTTTAAAACAAAAAGCTTCAGGGTCTTGTTCCCTTTCAGCAGTGGTTGGACGACTCTTGGCAACCCATGTTGTTACCAAGACAACATCAACAAACACAGTCCTACCTGATGATGGGGGCTGAAAGACGGCTGCAGGTCAATAAACACACGGAAATGAGAGGGTGAAACGAGAGTGAGCCTCAAATGCTCAGGATCTTTGCGTTCATTTCAGTGTGGATTACTGTCGAAGCAAGAAAGAAAAAAAAGATAAGTGCATCGATAAGTGAGTCTTTGTACGTTTGAATCAGAAGGAAAAGGGTGGAGAATGAGAGAAAACATGAAGGTTGGAGGGTTAAAACATGACTAATCTTGCCGTCTCCCAAATAATGTCCACAGTAAATCTCTCTCCAAATTTTCCATCAGTGCACAGTACACTTGTAGAGGATTGATCTATGGAAGCCTTCCAGGGAAGGTAGGGCTGTTGTTCGCGACAGGACGTGACACAGAGCATGTGTGGGGGGCCTGATAGAGAGGCAGAGGCCGATGAGAAAAGGAAAGAAAATAAAGAGAGGGAGGAAAGGGAAGCACTTAGGTGTGCTTGATATCCTATCAGCACCCAATACCCATCTCAGGCATGGAAAAACACCATGAATGGGATTCACTATTCACTTAAAATGAGAAAGCTTGTATAGGCTGAACGCATTTCAGACTGTGGATGGGAACGAAGATCAAATGGTGGATGGATAAAAGCTTGGAAACAATACCCAGTTCCCTGTGTGTGTGTGTGTGTGTGTGTGTGTGTGTGTGTGTGTGTGTGTGTGTGTGTGTGTGTGTGTGTGTCCCAGAGAGCCAAACACACAGCAGCAATATGAGTTCCTTTTTGTTCTTCAAAATGCTCCTCAGATGTTTGACGCAAGACCGAGAATGGGGAGGGGGAGGCGGGGGCTTGAAGGGAGACAAAACAAACAGCAATTAAGGTAGTTGTGAATCCTTTTGAAAGGCCTCATGATCCATCCTTTAGGAAACATCTGCCATATTGATGTATGAGACCAGGAAAAGACAAATTCCTTCTATCCCTGTAAAACAAACTCTGCTGTGGTGAGTTGCCTATTTATCCATTTCTAACCTGTGACTCTGGCCTTCATGCATGCTTACATACAATAAAACATGCACACAAACTCACACACAAAAGGTTTTTGCTACACTCCAAAATCTATCCTCATAAACATTTACAGTCTAAACACAGATAGCACCGCCACTATGGCTTTACTTTCAGCTGGAAATTCCAGACAACCGTCTGATAGGGAAAGAGGATAAGAATATATCGTTTGAAGCAGAAAGCTCTTGCCTGTCTAGGGAGGCAACATTTTTCATAATCCCCAGCAAATGCTACAGCATCTATCTCCCATCTAGATATAACTAGAATGAAAAAGAGTTCAAGCACTTCGGCTGTCGGTTGAAATCCCCCTGAAAGTCCCTGAGAGAGAGCAGACAGAGAGCAAAATATAAGATTTACTGTGTGAGATTGATGTGAAAGATACAAACAATAGTTGCACAAATGTACCATGCACTTTCCTGAGCATGAAAACAAAAATGATAGTAAAAGCAGAACTGGGGAAATACCACTGTGCTGTTTACCTCATTAGTCTTAAGGGACATCATCTTTCTTAGAGAGTGCTGGAGAGATTCATCAAACTATAAATCTGATAACTCAGGCTGTGTAAAAGCCTCAAGTGCAGTCTGGAGACACGAGAAGATAAATGGGAGACCTCCCCCACAGTGAAACAGCAAGCCTGACATGGTGCTTTACACACCTTGTGTGTGTGTGTGTGTGTGTGTGTGTGTGTGTGTGTGTGTGTGTGTGTGTGTGTGTGTTGGAGTGCATTTCAGGGTGTTTACACTTTACATTAAACAACATAGCTTGGTGATGAAGCTAAAAACTGCAGACAGAGGAAAAATCCAATATGGCGGTGGTTTGGGTGGCTTGTTGTGCAATAAACAGAGGAGCAGGCTGCAGTGTGCCTTTGTTTTCATGTCAACACTGAGCTGTTCGTCCACACGACCAGAGGACACACGTACGTCTTTTTGTCTTTCACATTTCACCTACTACTGTGTAGCACCTGCTCCAAATGTTGTTGACATTAGTAGGAACAAATCTGTTAAATGTAAAGCTACCACCTACCACCAGCAGCAGGGTAACTTAGCTTAGCATAGAGGCTGGGAACAGGGGGAAGGAGAAGGAAGGAGTCTGCACAAAGGCAACTGATAAAACAAACAAGATACAATGGTTTAATTAGTGAGCTTTAAATGGGCTGTTTTTTTTGTTTTGTTTTTTTACCTTTGCACAGAACCAGGTTATCTGTTTTCCCTGCTGTCAGTCTTTATGCCAAGATAAGTTAACCACCAGCTTCATACTTCATACATGTGAGTGTATCAGTGTTCTCGTCTAACTCTAACTAAGAAAGCAGATAAGCTAACTTCCAAAAATATCAAACATAAGGTATTACATTACATTTATATACCATGACTAAGATTTCACCAGCAAACATTGATTAAAACATTTCGGACTGACTGGTATGAATGAGACTATACTTTTATGTACTTCTCTTTTTTTGCAGTTGCACTTCAGGCTTATTTCCCCGAAACTCAAATACTAATTCAACTGTACTTTGTCCTGTGTTATGTACAATATGAGTCATGTGTTGCTAAGTTTGAGCTGTGGAACAGGAGAAATATATCCTTCTTTATTTATATTCGGGCAAAGGACAGAAATATAGAGGCTGAGCTGATACTGAGGGGCCTCATGAATACCAACAGGCTCACAGTTTTGGACTAGAAATGTGTTTTTGTGCAAGATTTGATTTTTTCATGTGTTTACAATAACATTTGTCAATCAAGATCCTAGGTCGCACAGCAATGGCTGGGTGAAATATCATATTCAAATATGTAAATGTTTCCATTTGGAAGAAAATCACTTGAATAACCCAGCAAGAGTCTTTGTTCTTTAACTCTGCAGCGAAATGTACATAAATATTCACCCTCCTTTTTTCTAACTCGTCCAAGAGAGCGGAGTTTGTAAACTAGTAAAAAGCACAAAATTAAGACATCAGCAGATAAGACGCCAGTCCAATAACCCAGTTCCAAGATGTCAAATAAATTGCTTTACCAAGATTAATTGTATCAACATGTGCAATTGCATGGCAACCAAAGGCAACAGAACAAATGCTGCATGTTGTTTATGAGATGTTTTTATTGCTTGACATGCAACCACATGAAAATAGGTACAAAGTAAATATCATGATACTCAAATGCAGTTACAGAAAATAGATTTTCATCATATATAACAATGCAGAATAGATTCTAACCTTGTATTTACATGCATTTTTCTTTTTCTTTGGGGTGTTTTGCAGCTTGTCACACGGTGAGATAAAAGCTGGTTAATTTACCGGGAAAGATGCAGAGTAATTTGGCCTGCAGCACGACTGTACAGTTAGATCAGAAGCCAGACTCAGACTACATTGGCCAAAGCAAAGATCCATCTGTCTGTTCCGTGCTGAGAGGAGCGTGTAGGGCATAGAGTGCACACACACACACACATACACACACCTCCCATCGCCAGCTGGATCAGAGAAAGCACCACTTGGGGAACAGTTGACACGCTGATCTCTTTAATGGTTACATCCTCCACACCCAGCACCCGAGACACTCAGACACACACGCCTTCATTAGTTTAAAACGACTG
Organism: Seriola lalandi dorsalis; assembly: GCF_002814215.2. NCBI lineage: Eukaryota > Metazoa > Chordata > Actinopteri > Carangiformes > Carangidae > Seriola > Seriola lalandi. The sequence continues at coordinate 1,484,078 of NW_019525453.1, read as the reverse complement.
ACAGAAAAAATACATATTGCAACATTCCTTCCTCCAGATTAAAAACATGAACAGCTCCCTCCTGCTCACACAAACACACACACATACACACACACACACATATATATACACTCTATCCTGTTAACCACCCCCACCTTCATGCAATCAGAGGCTCAGAATAGGAAGGAGGGAGAGGAAGCGGCCCTGTATTCACAGGCTGGGAACAAGGAGAAGGAAAAACAGCCGGAACCTGGAATTTACGGAGGAAAAAACAGCGGCCATCCAAAAATACCGCAGGACCATCTCCGCAGATAAACAGAAATATCATTACTCTCATCCTCCGGCTCAGGACAGTTTTCCTTACATACTTCCTTCGTCTCATCTTCCGCTCCTCAGCTCGGTTGCTGGCTACTCAGCATCGAGGAAACTTTCTCAAGAAGCGGGGCTTTTTGATATTTGCTCGTGCGATTGCTCCTCAGATCATTCTTCCCAGCCTTTCTTGGTCTTACACAGGTCAGGAAAGCACAAGGTCTAACTATGGGCCTCATTAGCTCCTGGACTAATCAGCGCTGAGTAGAGCGGCCGAGCCCCTCACTAGCAGACCAGACACCCAGACAGACACCCAGACAGACACCCAGACAGCGGTTCTCCCTTTTGCTAAGGGATGACTCCTATCTGATTTTTTTTATATTCTCATTTACAGTAACAGCTTTATATGGAGTGATGCAATTAGGTTTTGCATTGCATCATAATATCAGAAGCAGACGTCAAGACAGTTGAGAGCTGCAATCTTGTGTCAGCATGTAAGTGATGTGCATATGAAAAAAAAAGATGATGCTTGGGGTGTAAATCTTCATTAGAAAGGCTGGACCTTCCATTACACATCTAATAAATGCAAGTTTTAATTTTTCATTACGGTCAGCTCCTTTCATTAGATAGATGTTTAACAGGTTGTCAGCTCCAGTGGACAGCGCCATGACAGAGTCCTTCCTGTGGTTGAGGGTAGGGTTCACTGACCCTGAGGTCATTTCCTCTGACCTCTTCTTCCTAATTGATTCAATTTCCTAGCCATTGGTCTCCTATTAGGATGTTCTAATGGATCCATACCTCATGGGTCCAATATCCCATTCAATATTGCTTTCCTTTGTCTCCAAAAAAGGACAAATTTTCATGCTGTCCACTTGGGAGAACTGATTTTGTGTTACTAAGCTCTGTCATCCAATCCACAGGTGATGTCAGATAATTGCATATTTTCCTCCCTGTGAGTTTGCTGGCAACTATAACCTTTAAATGACAGACTTAACCTTTCAGTGACATGGTGGCGTCATCTGCTGAACTCAAGCAGAACGCGAGAGATGTGGGTCTGCACATGGAAAAAAAAAAAAGAGAATTTGTGGTGATTGGGTCATCTCTAGTTTACCTCCAGCTAAATGACAACATGCAGGAACAATGTCTTAAGTGAGAAATACACGCAGAAACTCTTAGAACTGTCCCAAGAGTTATATACAGTGTTCATATCCATGATATATGATCTATGTTCACAGCTGAAAACCTCCATCTCTGTAGTGGAATTAACAACAAAAAGACAAATGAAGCCACATCCATGGCAGTGGATTTACACCATACATATCTATGTGGTAGGGGTCATGTAGGACTTTAATATTAAAATATTTCATCTGCTCTACTGTACTGCAACTACAAATCTGTCACTGAGTCTTTTCTACTTAACTCCCTCAAATGCAAATTAATTTTATAAAAGATTAAGTACACAACTTATTACCATTGACAGCCTGTAATATTAGTTGTATAGAGATCAGCAGGAAACTAATATCAAGTATTATTGCCATAGTATAGAAAAAAGGACATACTAAATACAATGGGGTCCAAAAGTTGCATTTGATCATTTGCCCACCAAACCCTGTGTCATAACTTGCAGACAGGCCAGTGGCAGGCACCATGTGACCACTATTTTGCCTTCAGGCGTTGCCTGTGTTAGGCTCCAGGCTGACTGTCACACAAAACAGGCACCGGGTAGATAACAGAACTAACTGTTGCTTCAGTAGTATGCATATGTGGTTACTGTTCAATACTGCATTTTACACTGACATCTTGATGGTGAAAAACTTGATAAAGACGCACATCTTCATTATTCACACCAAGACATTCACACATTACCCTGTCTGTCACTGGTTGTCATGTCTGATGATGAAAATCTACCGAGTGAAACACAATGGAAACGTGTCAGATGGGTGTTCACATCCATAAACAACTTAACCCAAGTCAGACCCGTTTCTGTGTGCATGTAAACACTATATGACATCAGGGTAATTAAACTAGTTATGAGGACTCCAGATTGGTCTCCTTCTGTTTCTTCTGATGTCTGTTCATTTATTCAGCCACTTATTTGTCAGTACAGTACAGCCAGTACATTTGTTTATTTGTGCGAACACTCATCAAATTTGACAAAACTAATGGAGATAATACGTCTCACCACTGCAGTTGAGGATTGCTTAATATGGCCCGAGGCAAAGTGTTTCATTTTGACTCAAACCACACAGATCATATTCTGAAGTGCGGATGAGTGATTCATTTCATCATTACATTCCTGAATAGTATAAACTTTACATTTGATGGTTTCTATCAGGTCTGTGATCAGTATGACTGAAACATGTCTATATATAATATAGCAAACTAATAAAAGTCCACAGATGCAGATAATCCTCTATGAAAATAAGCTACATGAGCAAACCTTATCTGTTGTGCATTTGTTTGACAAAGACTGTAGACCACAGCAAATAAACTATTTAAATTTGCTTGTTCTGTCTCACTCCTGCTCTGTTGGCTCAAAGCCTGAAGTGGGCGAAAGATTTTCTGGGTTTTGTGGAATCTATACTTCGGGAGATTCTTTCGAGAAATAACAAAACCTAATGTTTGCTTAGATACACTGACTTAACAAACATTTCCAGAATTGTTGGTGAACTCTGTTTTGAGGTTAGGAGTGAAAAGAAATCTGTGACTTCAAGTGCGCCATGACCAGTTGCTGATGCAGCGATTCGTCCGATTGCGCTGTCCCGCTCTTACTTTGACTAAGTGGTGTCTTCATCTGCAGCAGTTTCTGTTTATTAGTGTTAGTGTTTGACATTTTCCCAACGCAGCGTCTTATTCAAACAAGCCTGCTCCCAGCACGCTGCTTTAATCACAAACTCCTCTTTTAAGGTAAATACAACTGGATAGCCTGTCAGATAGGCATTTCACAAAACTAAGTTTGTGGTTGTTAGGTATGGCATTTCAGACGTGTATGTGCATACACGCATGCACACGGTCATACGTGTTTGTGTGTGTGTGTGTTAGCCCCACTGAGAGCGTTATTACAAAGAGCCAATAGGAGAGAAGGACCACACTCTAGCACATCCTGTTTGACTTGACCTCAGAGGATATTCTCCTTTCCCAAGCAAACAAACCGCCGGGCTTTTGGATCGTACCAACGTCGGAGGGGAAGGGAGGGGACAGGAGCCGGGGGATGTCTCTGGTGGGGAATCAGTGGGTAGGACAGAGTTTTTGCAGCACAGAGAGGCAGAAGAGTAATGGCTTTGCCAAAAGAGCAGAGCAGGTTTAATCTCTGAAAAAACAGATGTGATAGGTGTGTTACGAAAACGTTGGTCACCAACACGGACTAAAGCTGAAAACACTTTCCATTGGCATTTCATCTTAGAGTGATCCAATAATAATAGACAGTATTTATGCATTTAAGCATGGAAGTGCATTCTTGTTGTTTGAGACCATTATGTGACACAAAAGTTCAAGGCTACACTTACTAGCCTCTCTGAGCTTTCATCCACATCTTACTGTCCTCCTCAGCAGACAAATTAATAGCACTGAACAGTGCCATTCAAAGCAAGAAACAGAAGACACTAAATATGGCACTAGGACTGCAAGTAATGATTATTTTCATTATCGATTAATCTGCTGATTCTCACTCAACTGATTTATCATTGTGTCTGAAAAATGCCAGTTATATATTCAAATGGCTTGTTTTATTCGACCAACACTCCAAACCCCAAAGATTTTCAGTTTACTGTCAGTTATGACAAAGAAGCAGCAAATCCTAAGATGTGAGAAGCTGGAACCAGTGAATGTTGAAAAATGACTAAATCAACTCTGAAAATAGTAAACTAATTGATTAATCAGCAAATTTTTGCAGGTCTAGATGAAACAGATCAATGGTGTGGCTCAACGAACAGCCCACAGAAAAGACACACATCTCAAAACCACCATTTCTGGGTGTTGGAAGTATTTGTGTCGATGGGATGTGTTAAGTCTACTTTAGGGCCACACCCTTCAAAACTGGACCCTAATTATAAACCCGCATTTTACCAAACTTCCTTTCATGATGTCACTCAGCCTGCTCCATCTGACACTATTGTATCACTGACATCCCAGCATTTGTTTTTGCTTTACATATTAAGCAGAGAGACGTGTCGTCCTCTGGCTGTATCTGATTAATCCATTATTTGGTTAAGTCGCTACAGCCCACTCCCTTCAGTCTCCCCACGGTGTTTTCCTCGGCTAACGGTGGGCCAGCTTGGTGCTGCTGCTGGGAGACTATTGGGATTAATGCTGCCGACTGACACTAATCTCATTGTGGTTAAGGCTTTGGAGAGACTGTGTACACCCACTTCACTCTCACTCCCAAACACTCGCATTTGTGACAACAATCCACTGGGACGTTTACGCCCGAGGAGGGATTTGGGTAGTGGGTTCTCTCATGCACTGCTCATCTTATGGGTGGTTTGATTTGATTTTTAAATGACAGATACAAATACACACATATGAATCATATCACTCCCGTATTATGTTTTTTATATTAAAACACCCAACTCAAGCAGTGGATTTTCCATTCACTGCATGTTAAACCTGTTCTCACTAACCTATGGTCTTTATCCTGGACTACATGCTTTGTGAATTCATTCTCAGCATTAATTATGATATATTATAATTATAGAGCCATATGAGTCCTTCCACTTATCTGAATGCATAATGATGGCTCTCTGTTCATGGAGAATGATATTCGATGCTTTTATGAACTTCAGGAACTGCTGTCACTATATTTAGCCTATATAGCCCGTGTTTCCATGGCTACAAGAGTAAAAGTGTAGCGAAGGCAGCAAACTCATACGATCTATACACTCTGACATCATGTCAGTAATCACAGCATGTGTGCCTGACATTTGGATCACTTCCACCTGGGTCCCATAACACAGACCCACCGAAATGTCATTAACTTACCCACATACTGCAGCCAATTTAAAGGGGCTTTCCAAAACTCTCTCAGTCCACTTTGACCATCATTTTCATAAAAGCCATACAGTTTCTATTTTTCCATTAAACATTAAGCTTCATTTGAATTCCTAAAAACTGGATAGTCTATTTAATATTCGCTACAATGAGAAGTGCTGCGTGCTTGGTTTGATTTTCATTATAAGTGACTCTTCAATTAGACTTCATTCCATTATGTATAGCTTTACTTTAGTTACTTACCACAACTACGCCTCAACTAAGACTGCTTTGATTCTTAGCTAACCTTTAACAAATTTGCATTATCAAACTAAAAAAATAACCTTTCTAAAATGTATCCACAGCCCATATAAATTCAGTAAAGTTGACCTCAACCGCCTCCAGATCATGATGTTCTCAGAAAAGGTGAGTTTTGATGACGATGGTGACGACACTTTCCCTGTGTGTCACAGCACGGCTAAACAACCCTGTTGGTTCATGTTGCCAGTGTACTTGTCAAAAGGCCAGGTCAGTGCTGGTACACTGTTGTTTGTAGTAAACACCAAAAAGTCAGAGAAAGGGAAGGAAAGTTCCAAAACAGTACATGGGGAGAACATTATCAAGGCAGAGGGATGAGATTTAAGAGGCATTGTGCTCCTAAATGTCAATGGGGAAAAAAAGAACTTGAGACTTCTTTCTTGTAACAGAAAGCTAGAAGCATGTTTTTCTATGTTCAAAAACAAAATAAAGACTTTCAGGTTGTAGGAGACTTTACAATGTTCGACTTCCACATTCATTTGGCTTTCATCAAAGAGACCAAGAAAACTTAACTGCTTGACCTCTGCGGGTCATTTCCTTCACTCGCAACTGCAGCAAATGAGAACTCCAGAGAGACTCAAATCTGACTTTCTTTTATGTGGGTCACCAGTGACTTCCTTAAGGGAGCTCTCTCAGGTGTGACTCTGAGGGACCCAGCGTACAGCCGAGAACTGAACCTGCACCCTGTGCCACTGAAGAGCAGGTCATAAATCCTCCTCTGGTCTTACTGCCGACGTCACTGTCAATCTGCTGCAACATATTGGCCTCCCTTCACTTAAATCAAGATTTATATTACTTTTACGATGAAGCCCAGCTGGACTTCAAACATAAGCTGCACTGAGGAGAGCAAATATGGATAGGGCCTCCTGATCAATATAACAGGTGGCACATCAGCCAGTTTAACAGGATCAGATAAATATGACTGACCACACAGACATGTAGTATATAGCACCAGCTCAGTCTGTTGTCATATAATGTGACTAAATCTGTTTCACCTAACGCACTTCTATTACTTTTCTGTAACATGTGTCCAAGTCATGTCTGCAGCTAAGACATGTAAAAACTGTCTAGGCTTTAAATGGATCCATGTGTTACCTGATAGGATCTGTTCCTTTCTTCTCCTGACTGTCTGCAGAACATGTTAAAGTTTTATTATGTCTACAGAAGCTGGTTATATAGATCTATAATGAAATCAAAGTAGCATGAAGAAACAGTGGTTTAAAAAAATTCTGTACTTAGAAATGAGGTCTTTCATTATATTTTGCTGTTAGATGTTATGTGTTATATTACTCATTTTAAGTTGCGTGAACAGTAGCTCTTGCTCTTGATTTTCAGATGACTCATAAAAAGCAGGTGATAAAACAGGAGGCTGATGTCATGGCGGCATTCTTGCTTCATATTTAATACAGCAGCATTCTTCACATTCCCTCGACAACAATAGATATTCTCGTGTCCGCTCCCCGACCAATCAACCGCAACTGTTTACACTTCCTTGTCAGAAGATCACAGTTTATTCATGAGAACGGGCCAGAATGGTGAGAACAGGAACTGTGGCTTTCTCCACAGCGGCCCTCAGATCCACAATCAACTGGAAAGGCATCCGTCAAGCCGGCAGAACAATCTGAAGCGGACCTGCAAACCCATGGGTTTTCTCTCTGAAGAAGCAGAGAGACGAGGGGGAAACAGATGAGACGTGAGACGAGATGCTTTCTTCGTCTTCCATGACACCCACGTACAAGCTTGTACTAACACACACATATGCAAACATCAAAGCTTTTGGACGAAGACTTGAGCATGAACTAAAGTCTGGTCAGTCAGACCCTGCTGTGTTGCTGGAAAGCAAAGAGCTTTGATGCAGCATCCTAATATATGCTGGGTCCCAGCTTGTGGTTTAGTGAATGGGTCCAAATAGCCTTGGTATGAGCTGCACAAGAGCACTTGGTTTGTTGTAGGCTCCAGTTACTGGCCTGGCATTGCATAAGAGTATGATAATACAAAGCTTTTTCAGGGAGGCATGTTATAAATAAAACCATAAAAAGCATTTGTTGACAGCAGCTTCAGCTCTCCCTCAGTTCCTCTTTTGTGTTCAACATGTGTTCAAATTCTATAAGTCGCTACTCACAGTTTTTCTGCCTTTTTCAATCTATTATTTTAATAAATGGCTCTCAATCCTTTACTATAAACCCTTTATATTTCTTTCTAACATAGTGTTTCAGTAAGAATGAACAGGCCCTTTACAGGTAAATCAATATGTGAGATGTGTGTCCAGTGCAAGCACTATAATAAAAGCAGAGACCATCTGACATTGACAGCATTATGATAAAGTATAGCCATTGTGTGTGCGGTTTGTTTCAGCTGTGTGGAAAACAACATACGGCTCACATGTCATTCACTAATCCTCACAGTGAAGAGAGTTTCGTGTTATCAGCTGCACTCACCTGCTAAACCTACTATAAACTGCAATTGCCACCCTTTTTATGGCAGGTTCGTGATAGCTGAACTGGAGACATATGGCTATAAAAGGAGATAAGCTAGGGTCATATTCACCATTAGAAACCATTACTGGCAGGAGAGGCGATGCAATAATGAGGGCAAACCTGGAATCACAGCTCAATTCACCCATCCAGGACAAACACATCAAGAGACAGACTGTCCCGATGCCTGTTTTCAGCATTGCCATTATTAATCTATGGGGAGGAGAATCAAAAACTGAAATCTGAAATATCATTTCATCAAATCACTGCAATGTCAACAAGTAACAGAATTAGCAGTCGAGGGCATATGGAAACAGAAAAGCGCTGCGTGGCACACATGGCTCGCCCAAGCCGATGCCATTGTGTCTCTGTGGACCCATCGGAGACACAACAGGTGTGTCAATATGACAAGCATTCAACCAATCCACTATGTCTGCCTCATATAAACACTGAATAAATATAGATGCTCTCCATTTTCACTCTCAGCAGCGGACAGCCACCATACGAAAACAACAGATGAAAGGCAAACATTCGGAGATCATGTAGAGTTCAAGGAGAAATCAAGGCAATCATTTTCCCTGGAGAAACAATGAATTGTGCATTAACTTTCTAAGCATAATATCATCCATTGATTTCTATACAATAAACATGAAGAGTTTGCTTGTCTGTTAAAAGGTTTTGTTGGAGGCACTAGTTTGTTTTTTTTTTCGAGGAAAGCTGTGTTAGCTTCCTGCACTGACTTGATTTTAACAGATTCCCAAAGTTATCAAAATTCAAAATTAGTCAGTGACACAACAGCAAAATGAGTGGATAGATTAGTGTTGATTCTGTCAATCTGATGATATTAATGTCACCACTTGGAGAACTATCATTGTATGCTATTTTGGAATATTATTAACATTAAAAATAGATGCACAATTGCACAGTTTATAGGCTTAACGCTAATAAAAATGACAGTGATATCCGATGCTTAGGTACTTATTCATGTCTTATTAATGACCTTTCTATCAAATATATTAGAGAAAGCCTTCTGTATCCTTAACGTGGCATAATTCTGTTTCTGCGTTGCATTAAGTTCTGTGATAATTCCAGCGTCTGCAATATGGGAAATAAAACATCCTTCTGAAAGTTATTACAGGATTACTGTAGCTCCTTTTTTCACAAATGCACAACTGATGCCAAACAGAATTTAGATGAACAGGTTGGAGAAAATTGGCTTGTCCCCTCCGTGAACAGACGATAGAAAACGGTGCGTCGGGCTGCCAGTCTCCCACCAGATGGTAAATGAGAGAGACACGGGCGATCGAATAACAAATACAACCAATCAGATTGTCAAAAACAACCCATGTTTAAGGGGAGAAACGGTAAGGAAATGCGTTTATTCGCCAAATATCCAAACAATTCATTCTCCTAACCAGAGATTATCAGTATTAATTTGTTTATGTGGAATTGCTTTGACTCTTAATTTCTTTAGGGACTTCCCTGTGGACTGTGCTGCTGATAATAATCTGTAAGTAAAATACAATTAATTAATTTGAGAGGGCATATACAGAGGGATTTGCTTAATTTGTAATCATAGGCTATGTGCTTTAGCAGCGTTATTACCCTTCATTATTAAGGAGTGTGTAAAGTTATTTTTTTTGTCGTGGCAAACTGAGGGAGGGAGGGAAAAATTGTCAGTTTATTAGTCCCGCGCATCACCACTGTCCATTTGAGGCCATCAAATTAAATCTTTCATCTCAGTGCGGGGAACCTCGCGGCGCGCGAGCACTGTGTCATTCTTATTAGCTCTTAAAGGCCACGAGGAAGAATAAACCAATTTTACGGATGCAGGAGATGTGTGGTGTGCGTGAGCGTCTGTGTGTGTGTGTGTGTGTGTGAGAGAGAGAGAGAGAGAGAGAGAGAGAGAGAGAGAGAGAGAGAGAGAGTCAATTTGCATACAGCTGAATAGTCATGTCTCCCTTCCCGCACATTACACCCGCATGAGGGCGAGAGAGGGACACGCGCCGCAACAATAGGACGCACGCTGCCACTAAACCGTAAAATGCATGGGTGGGCATGAAGGGGCACACGCCACCAACAAGATGAAACACCACCCGTGATAACATCGTAGTGGCAAAAATGGTAGGACATAATCATGGACCAGTGTATCCGTGCGTAAAAGTAAGCGAGAGGTGATGTATTTTTAAAGGTGTTGAGCAGAATTCGACAATAAAAATACATTTTGTGGGTTAATTTAAGATATTCTACGATTAAGATATTTGCTCTGGTATGTTATGGATCTCATGTGTTTATAAAAAAAAAAAGAAAACTAACGAAAATTAATTTCAACGAATAAAATAAAATAAAATGTTTCCTTTAATCGCATTTTTAGTTTCACTATTCGTGATACAGCCCGAGGGAGAGACACCTATGACCCCAGTGAGAGCAGACGGTCTGAGAGGAAATAGTGCGCTCTGCTCCAAAAACTGCAGTGGGAGCTAATTAGGCGAGCAATTGAGTGGAACCAAGGGCAAACGGGTGCAAGGAGTAAGACAGTGATTGAACTAAATTCCTTCTTTCTGTTCCCGAAGTTTCGGCTCTCCTTCATTGTCCTTACTCACTGTCCATAATGTGTGAATGTGTGTCCTGCGTATTGTGCGCTAAAAATAAGTCAACAGATGTTGGGGCTTGTTAATAATCGCCCAGTAACCATGGTGGTCAGTCAGCACAGTGCCAGTGAGTATTAAATCTGGATAATTGTTGTTGGGCTGGAAGGGAAGGGGGTTGAGTGGGCGGTGTCAGTGCGGTGACTGACGGTTTATGTAATGAGCAGCGCAGTGCAAGTCTATATATTCGGGAGGAGACACACAACAGTTCATTCACTAGTATTAAGACGAGTGATGAACATCCGTGGCGCAGTGACGCACCAAGTTCAGCACCAAAACAAGCTCTGAGCCGCGCACACACAGCGGAGTGACCATTGTGGAGTACAACAGCGTGCAAGGAGAGGACGCCTGCTGACAGACAGACAGAAGCACGGCTGTGGATATTAGTCTTCCCTCACCTTTGGATAACTTGGAGATTGGAAGCGCTTTCTCTGGACGCTTTTGACGCACAGCAACAAGGAGCTACGGGAGAACTCCCCGGGAGTGAATAAGGATTTATATTTGCTTTAGAGATTTTCTTTGTACATTTGTTTACCTCGGTGTAAATACTTTGGAATAGGGAGGTTTTGCTGCTTTATTGGTTGGTGACGCGGCTGCCCTGGAGAAGCGAGAAGGATGGCAGCCTGGTTCACCTTTACCATCGCATTCAGCACCACGTTGATAACACAGGTATGAAGGAGGATAATACATCTCCCCGGTGGTCCTGAGACCTCCGCGAAAACAGATGGGGAGCCAGATGTTTTAGATGTTTGTTTTTTGTTTTGTTTTTTAAGAAATAAGCTAAATGTAACCGTGCCGACGTTCTCTTAAATGATATTTCCTTCTCTTTTAGGTATTTGGATCCGGTGTTTTTGAGCTTGATCTTCACGAATTTAAAAATCACAAAGGTTTGCTGGCAAACGGGAACGCATGCAAACCCAACTGCAGGACTTATTTTACAATTTGCTTGAAGAACTACCAGGCTGTGGTCTCGCCAGGTGACTGCATCTTTGGAAGTACAATGACACCAGTGCTGGGGACAAACTCTTTCAGCGCCAAGGACAGTGGCACTTTACCTAGACCGATTCAAATACCGTTCAACTTTGGATGGCCGGTAAGAGCAGTGGAGCTGCGCATCCACTTTGTTTATTTTATTCCAGCGACCGCTATTGTGTTGTTTTCAGGGAACTGCTATGCATTTTGGGAGCGCAGAGGTTATTGGTCAGCTCATCTAATCCATATCATTAGGTAATACTCTGTGGACAAACAGATTGGACTGCTACGACGTCTTTCATTTCAAAATCCAGAAGGCCATGCAATGATCACTGTAGCACATGTCTTCATGCAGCCTTTAGTGGAACTGATATGGCTGTTTGAAACAATCAGGCAAATACAAGCAAAAAGAAAAGATGAAAGCTTCTCTTCTTGAATGATGAAAGTAATTTGGATACTAATTATCTACATGTGTTTTCTCCTTAGGGGTCATTTTCATTAATAATCGAAGCCTGGCATTCACCTTATGGAAATCTACCTGTAGGTAAGTGCAACATTTTTTACCACAGGAGGGAGCTCTGTCTGTACATTTAACACATGAGGCTCTCCAACTAGTTCACCATTTTTGCTCAAATACATGCACAAAAAAAATCAGAGATTGGGCTGTTAAATGCACCTTAGTCATTCAACATGTCCCCCTCCACCTCTGGTTAATTGTTCATAATTTCACACATTTTCACGCCTATTCAGTCCTTTGTTATGAACTTCAGAACACCTTTTTCATTCTTATACCCAATACAATTGAACTTCCTCTGGTTTATTTTTGGCGTGGGAAAGAGCTGTGGGCTTTGGTGAGAATACACAGTGCCTGCCAAAAACCCCTGACTACATCTTCCTGTATTTTACACCTTACTCTGTTCCGCCCTTTGGAAGAGGGGACTGGGCCTGGGAATGTTTTTGCTGACGGAAAGAAAGAGGAAATTTCAACCTGAGTTTATCTTTCATCTAAGCTGTATGGGATTTGATAAGGGATGCAGCTTGGTACTGGGCAGATTATTAAAGCGAAAGTGGATGACTTTTGAACCCACAGCCATTTATGATGCAGTTCTTGACATAAAATCATAACCATACCAGGACATAAACAGGTTCCTAACTTAGATATCCTACATTAATTCTGGCTCCCCCTCCTTGTCTTGTTTTTTTTTTCCTCTTTCAGATACCAACAACCCAGACCTTTTGATTAGCTTTTTTGCCATCCAAAGACAAATGGGTGTAGGGACTGATTGGTCCCAGGATACGCAGATGGCAAAGCAGACAGAGCTCAGGTATTCGTACCGGTTCATCTGCAACGAAAGTTACTACGGCGAAAGTTGTTCCAAAAAATGCACGCCGAGGGACGACCGATTTGGCCACTACACCTGCACCCGAGATGGACAGTTATCCTGTCTGCCTGGATGGAAGGGGAAATACTGTGAAGAACGTAAGATATCAACAAAATATCTACTATTATTCACATCTGGCTGTTTATCAGCAGTTTGGTCTTGATGTCTTTTAGTGTTTCTGTCTGTTGACAGAATGTAGTTCAGTGTTGCTCTGAGCGCGTGTCTGTGTATTCTCTAACACGTTGGGGGCATGCAGATGTTTGCAAATGAGTCATAAATAATGGAATCTGTTTTGGCCTAGCTTTGGAGCTCGATACAACAAGAACCCCTTGTAGGGTTTAGTGGCCAATCCTTACCTTAAAAGAGCTGTTACTTATGCAAGGTCCTGATGATCCTGTGTCCCCATGGTGTGTGACCTTTAACCTTCAATGTCACAGTTTGTGCCTAAAAAGAGAAAAGATCTGTGAGCATGCACGAGTTACACATATCAGTAGTTAAAATGGAAGTTGTGTAAAACATAAGTCGACATCATTAAAGCCACAAGATGTTGAACAGTATAACAAGACATGATGTAATGATATCTGGCAAGTGTGACAGGCAATTTTGGTGCATAATGTATTTTTCAGAGATATTTGCCTCATATAATTAGTGTTCATATAATTCTGATGTGTAATTGCTTGTGGGTTTGTGAACACTCATTGAATATGGGTTGAGGGACAGACAGCTTAGCATGACAACAGGCACATTATACTTGTGCAAACCCACTTGGCGAAATCATAGACCAACCCTCCCATGTTTTTGGACAGCTCTGAATGGGCCTATGAGGAGGCCGGATGCCATTTGGCTCCACAACAACCAAGGGCCCTTTTCACCAAAACAAATTAATCAAAGAGTAGATTGGAAGGAGGCACCATGAGAGTAATAGTTCCCATGTGCTGGATATGTGACCACATGGGTGACAGCGGATCTGTCATCCATGTCACTTGGTGGTGAAAGAGAAATTGGCATGTGCTATTTTGATTGTGGCGCCAAATTCTAACCAGATGGGCTCACGTGTTGCAATTACAGACACATCAATCGTCGGTGACTACAGAAAATATACATGAGAAAGATAGATGGGGCATCTTTCAGACACTATAATTTCCCGTCTCTCTCACACTGCCATACATCAGTTTAAACAAGCCTTGTCATTTGGGCCTTGTAGGCGATACATGTTGGAGGGCTTAAGCACAATGCAACAGAAACACATTTTAAATTCTAGATAAACATAGTAGCCTAACAGTAGTCAAAATTATGCCAATTAAATTGGAAACAAATGGCTAATTAGCACAGCTGTAAAGCATAAATGACACACAGGTGTGCATTTTTACCTGACATTTTGTTTTGCGTCACAAACAATTAAGACCTAACAACTTGTTTTTCTATTTTTTTTTTTTTTTTTTTTTTACATAAATATTTTTGAAAGTACTGTACCGCGCGTGCCCGGTAACATAATCCGCAGGCGGGGGGCGCGCGGGCACTGATAGGAGGAGCCCGGCCGACTGCACGCGCCAAGGTTAATCGCGGCATTATTATCCGCCACGCGCCACCGATGTTTAGTCCCTTCCATTGTTGGGCGCGCGGTAGTAGCAGCTGCAAATATGGTTCTGGCAGACCACAAACAACAATAGTGACAGCTGTCTGCTATTGAGAGCAAGCATCTGTTCTGGACTAAACCGGCCGCTTACCGTCACTCGCCTGATATGTTGCCCTGCGAATCACTGTCATGCAACCGGTACACTTTAAAACAGGACAAACAAACCCCTCAACCGATTTTCCCCCACGCGGCAGCTGGGGGCGTGGCGGACAGGTTTAGATCAAATGATCAAATGACTTCTGAGGAAAGTTGAGACGGATCGAGGCCTCATGTACTTCAACACGCAGGCTCACGGTTTGCTATTTCAAGAGAATGAGGGCTCTGTAGCCTTGGTTGTTGTAATGAGGGGCTTCCACTGTGTTATTGTAAGGCTTTTAGCGGCTATAGACTTACAGTCTTTAATATGATGTCATTTTTTAAGTTGTGAAAATGTTACTTACCATTTAGTACTTGATATGTAGTAGTAGTATGTAGCACATTTATGCGAAAACAGCAGCAGACTTATGTGTGTTTGTGTTTTTCTCTCTGCTTTAGCTATCTGTCTGGAGGGCTGCAGCGAGAGGAATGGAAACTGCTCCAGACCTGGCGAGTGTGTGTAAGTATTTAGAATTAAGAAGTATTGAAATAAGTGTGGAAACAGTGTGAGTTATATTCATGTGAAGTGGTTCTCTAAACTCCATTTTCAAGTTCTCATACAAATCATGTAAGTACAACTAATCAGAGCGGGATATTTCATAATTTGAAGATTCACATCAGCTATTCTTACACCCATATAATTCACTCAAAGAGGCTGAAATTCACTAAATCAACAAAACCTCAGTCCGTGCTCTCGTCTCCCTGCATCACTCACCAACATATCTGTCTCCCATGTTCCCTTCTTGTCACTAGCTTTTCTCATTCACTCACTCACCAGCAAAGATAATTCACACACACACTCACTCACTCACTCACCCACTCGCTGTGAGAAAGTCCTCCTGAATCCGATTTTGCCCTCTTTTTTAGACACAAATCCACTGTTCCCACCGCTAAAACGGACCCAAATCTAGGTTAAACCTTTCAGATACCCAACACCATAAAGCTGCTCCCATGCCTCTGCTCACTCAGCAGAAAAAGTTGGAACCTTAAAAGTGCATCTTAAGTCCCACAATCTCTCAGTTTGACAAGATTGCTGCACACTATGCTGAGAAATGGATATTCATGGGAAACATAAGGGAAAAACCGTTGACTGTTGGCTTGATGCCAAAAATCTTTGCAGCAATATTTCACATTTGTATTATCATATTATTATTTATCCTTATGTTGTGCATACCTCTTTGATCATTTGACCTTCAACATTGGCCTCTGTTTGTTTTGATGTTTCTGCATTCACATTGTAATGTAGACAGTGCAATATTATTATTCATTAGAACAATGTTGTCTGTAATTAGTGATGTAACAAGGTTGTGGAAAAGTTGCCAGTGTCTTTGGATCATTTCACACTCCACTTGTCGTGTGCGTTCTGAAAAAAGCTCCACTGCTGTAGGATGTCACTTTTAGCCCCATGTGTAGCAGACTTTGAATTTTTTTCAATTGCTGTGATGGATTTATATGAGAATTTAATGATTGTATCCGACTGTGGTGAAGCTATTAATGTCGTTTTACATGATTAACTACCGATTTCTTGATGTGATAACCACTTAATTCATGACAGGCCTACAAGGCATAGTTGTCTGCTCTCATTTCAAAGAAATTAACCGAGTATATGTTTAATAGAATTGAAATTGACCAGTTTTAAGTGCCAAATTCAGATATGCTATTACAAGACCAATGACATGAATAAGTGATTAATCAACGATCATATTTTGTCATTTTGCAGATGCAGAGATGGCTGGCAAGGCACATTCTGTGACGAGTGTAAGAAGTACCCAGCCTGTAAGCACGGCACCTGCCAGCTGCCATGGCAGTGCAACTGTCAGGAAGGCTGGGGAGGCCTATTATGTGACCAAGGTACACCAGACGACTTGGACCACTGCTGTTGTTCCTTTTTAAAAGATCTTCTCATATTACTTGTACACTGTTTTCAGTTGAATTAACTTGAAAGCATTAGTAAATTAGGTTTTCTCTGAAGTGTTCCGTTCATAGCTTTATACACATCCGGAGTAAATAGTTTTATTTTCCCCCTGCAGGCTCCTGTAAACAAACCCTCTTCTCTCCCCCAGACTTAAACTTCTGCACCCATCACCATCCTTGCGTGAATGGCGCCACCTGTATGAACACAGGCCAGGGAAGCTACACATGTACATGCCTGCCGGGTTTCACAGGGGTCAAGTGTGAGCTGGAGATGCAGGAGTGTGACAGCAACCCCTGCAGGAACGGAGGGTTATGCACAGTAAGTTGGAGACAAAACAACAGATTGATAAGATATGTATGTTTTTATATTCACAGATTTTATTTTTGACTGTCTGACTCTCTTTCTGTTTCCCCCCAGAATTTGGAAAGTGGCTACATGTGCAGATGTCCCCAAGGTTTCGAGGGCTCCCACTGTGAACACAGCCTGCTGACCTGCGCCGATGTCCCCTGCTTCCACAGTGGTAAATGCTGGGAGAAGGACAATGGCCGCAGCTACATGTGCGAGTGTCCCCGGGGCTACACTGGACTCAACTGTGAGAAGAGAGTGGACAAGTGCACGTCGCTTCCCTGTGCTAATGGTACGGTCTTCCTCCCCTCTTTGCCCCCCCTTTCTGAACTTCCCCTCACTCTTTCTCCCCCCTTCGAATTCCTGCAACTGGAAGCAGTGTGGAACAACAGGAATTGGTGGGAACTTGGTGTCTATTGTCCTCCATATAAACACTCGGCAGCTCAGAGCAGCAGCTTGTAAATGTCACCACAGCTCACTGTGGTTGTTGATGAAAGGGGACAAATTTCCAGCGTAGCTCGATTTCTGTCTTCTTGTAAACATGGAGGGCTCTGGGATTGTTCTGTGTTGGGAGAACAATACATGTATAAGTACACAATACACATACAAAGTGCTGTGGTCACACTGGATTTGATGGAGATGTGTGAACTGAAGGGGCCTCATGGATAGATTTATGGAGATCGTGTTCTTTCGGATTTTGAAATGCCTTGATGTTGCAATGCCTGTGCCTTTTAGAAAGCTTTTCAACCTCACACAGAAAAAGTACTTGTTGATACCAACTGTCCACCTCCTCTTCTTCTGCAGGTGGTCTGTGTCTGATCCACGGTGGCATGCGTGCGTGTAGCTGCCGCGCGGGATTTACCGGCCAGCGTTGTGAAATCAACATCAATGAGTGCGCCGGGAACCCCTGCCTCAACGGCGGCACCTGCCGAGACCGAATCAACGACTACACCTGCGCCTGTCCTTCAGGTTACAGCGGGCGAAACTGCGACAGAGTCCTGGATGAGTGTTCCCTTCACCCTTGCCTCAACGGGGGTATATGCACTGGGGGCGATGGGCCGGGCAAACCTCCTGCTACCTGCATCTGCCCCTCTGGCTTCACTGGGCTTCGCTGCGAGTTCTTCGCCGCCGTCACTTCTCCCGTGACCGATGAAGGGATTCAAGATGGCTTCCAGTGGGCGGCGGTCTCTCTGGCCGTGGGGCTGGTGGCACTGCTTGTGCTGTTGTGTATGGTGGGCCTGGCTTTGAGGCACATCCACAGGCAGGCCCAAAGGGAGAGAGGAGACACAGAGACTATGAACAACCTGTCGAATTTTCAGCGGGATAACCTGATCCCAGCGTCGCAGCTGAAAAACACCAACCAGAAAAAAATCGGCCTGGAGGTGGACTGTGATTCAGAGAAATCGAACTTTATCCATAAAAACTATCACTTGGACTCTTACAACTCTAAATCAAAGGAGTTCAAGGATGAAAAATCACAAGAGGATAAAAGTCTTATTTATGACAAGTGTTTAGAAGATAAAATGCCCTTGAGTAGAATGTACAGGTAAGAGGAACCATTTTTACATTTGATCTTATATTATATCACCATATCACCCCCCCCCCATTTCACTAACAGACTCTCATCTTGGCTGTGATAGCAAAGATAGGAATGTGTTTTAAGTACTAGGAAATTTCCATAGGTCTCCTGTCTTAAGTTCATACACTAGTGTATACATGGAGCCCTGCTGTTAATGAGAGCTCTCACTCACGCAATGCCACGGTTTAGTTGTTTGAACCCAACAATGAGCCCCAGTTGTGTTTTCCAAACTTGGAAACCATCCATTGTTCTTCATTCATGTTGAGTTTACGTATATTTGACAATTGCTCTGCTACAAAACGCCCCTGTCCTTTCTGCCGCCTCACTATATACGTGTATGTCTAATGCATAGCGCTGCCATGTGCTTCTCGTTTGAGTTAACACAAAGTGTGATTTGTGTTTGCAGTGAAAAGCCAGAGTGTAGGATATCAACAATATGTTCCTCGAGAGACTCCATGTACCAGTCGGTATTTGTTATAGCAGAGGAAAGGAGGGAATGCGTCATAGCAACTGAGGTAAGCCAAAACAATCACTTCTTCATCAGCATTTCCGCAGATCGCCCATTTGAAATGCATCATTTCGTCCCAAGTGCTCTATCCCTCACTGGTGCACCAACATTTATGACGGGGGATGATGCTATTTCTAGAAAGACTGTGGTGTGATATTTGGACCCGAGCTTGGGATAGCCCAATCAACTGCATTACTGGTTTCTGTGAATTACACTGGCTGTTCTTTATCTTGGCCGTGTGATGACCTAGAGTTAGAGTTTAGACTGATTCCTCACACATGTTTGGCTCCACTTGGTCTCCAAGGTGCTATGTTTTACTGCTGTGGCAATTAGAGGAATTTTTAAGATGTTATTTCCAAGCAAAATATAATGGTGATACTGGAGCATGTGAGCTCTAACAGTTCAAAAGGCGATGTAAAAAAAGCTTATGGGTTTTCAGCAGCAGGATCATTGTGTTACTTTGTATTTTAACATAAGTTTTTCCTCCCTTTTTTTCCCACAGGTATAAACTGTGAGGGGTCTGAAAGCAAAGGGGACGAGGAAGAAGACACAATCGAGGCAGAATATAACATTCTGGATTGTTTACAAATGCTGAGAAGAGACTGGAGATTGTTTTAGATGTCCACTGCTGCTCTGGAACACTTGAGAACTGGAGAGGGAAGAAACCTCTGCTCTGCAACAAAAGAACAGAACTGAGAAACTTTATGTTGACCGAGTGTTTGTATGCAAAACATGTACAGTGAAGGACCTCTCTTAGTTGTGACAATGGTTAAATGGACTGGCGAAAAGACTGACAACACGAGGTGTGAAGACTGACAGAGCATCGGTAAAATATTAATTTAAAATTGCAGCCATCCTGGACAGTAAAAGGAGGCGCAGGTGGATCATTGCCCCTCGTATCTGACCCGGCCTTGTGTGATAATCATGATGACTTTGACAGCCAACCAATCAGTTAAAAAGGTGCCTAAGATGTGACCCCTCCAAATCCCTACACCCCCCCTGTCCCACACTCACTCCTGCCAGCTTCGCCTGCTATGCAAGACTCAGGGTCGAGACGAGTGAACTCACCCACCGTCACAATCCAACCTCACAAACACTGAGAGTTCTGAATGTCTGAAACTAATCTTCAACTGTCAATCACGTGAAAATGACTGGTTGGACTTTTCCACACAATGGTGAAGATTGTATGCAGCCCAAATTCACTAGAAGCCTTAAAAGAGGGGGTTTGAATGCTAAATTTGTGCCCTTGTCTGTTCTTGGATCATTTGCACTACAAAAAAGAAGAAAAAAAACTGGGGGGGAATACTTTTTAATCAACAGCGATTTGAAGAGAAAACCACAGGAGTGCAAAAGTCAGTGCTGTGCCAGCAAGATCCAAGAGAAAGGAAAAGTGCATAGAAAAATGTTTCTATGCAACCCAACTGAGGAAAACAAAGAGAAAAGACTGTCACGCCACTGCCTGCCTATAATAAATTTCAGAAATACAGAACCAATAATGTAATTTTTTTAAATGATTATTTCCAGAGTTTAATTTAAATATGACACACTGCTCTTTATATGTTTTATAATATTATTTTGTATATAATGCATATTTATAAGGACCAAACTTCTGAAGAATAAAACTTCCTTGGAAACTGTTTTTAATTTGATGTCAGTAAATGGAAAAGGAAATTATTTTTGAGGTGTTTTTAAATAATGAAAATGAGTACAAATGATGATCAAATGTGTCTTGTATTTCTTTTATCTAGATTTGATTTAAGGGGAGCTGAAGTGCTGAAGCTTAAAAATGATATCCTGTACGACATATTGCACAGCCAGGCCTCTCCAGTTGTGAGCAGGTTTATGAATATGAAATCCAGCTGCTTTTCCTACATTCACACAACATCAAAAGTGATGTGTTGGACTTTATGTAGAAACATAAAGCTCCCTGACTGCAGCATCACTACCTCGAGTAATTCCTGGAAACGCCTTTGGCTCCCACTCCATTCACCCACCCCTCATCCTCTCTCCGGCCCTAAATTGGTTTGAAATTCAAATCCGTTTCCACGGATACCACCCCCTCAAGCTGGAAATGGTGAAACAAAGCCAGGCACAGGGCAAAGGGGAACGCCCCCCCCACCCC
>NW_019525453.1:1297949-1462771 GCF_002814215.2 Seriola lalandi dorsalis | reverse complement strand
ACAACCACCACCACAACCACCACCATCACCACCACCCCACCCCCACCACACCCCTCATAATGCTTGCATACGCGTCTGCACACACACACACACACACAACCAATCAAACAGATGCCGTGGGGGAGCACGGAGTGAATCTGTAGTGCCATAAAAACAGCAGCATATGCCAGGCCTCTCGCCCCGTGTGCATGACACACAGAGTGCACAGACCTCCTACCAAAAAAAACACACTCGAGCACTTACAGGCTCCCCAACTGCCTGCCTCCCCTTCAGGGTTAGGAGCAATATTTCAATGCCCGGTTCTGTACCACCCACTCCTGCAAACAAAGCTGGGGAGAAGACCTGGCACTGGGTCTGTCGGCAGAGGGGAGGGGAAACCAGATGGGAGCCAGTGGATCCGCTACGAATTCACATAAATAAAAAGATCTTTTTAAGAAAAGTTGACTTGTCGGAGCAATCTGGTCAATCTTACTACCCTTTGCCCTTCTTGTCCATTGGGAAAATACTGCTGTTCCATACAGCTTGCCCCTGATAGACCACCATTCTGCAATTTAGAGGAGAGATCACCCGATGACGGACTAGTCTTAAAATGAGTTCCAATAAGTCCACTTTTGTGTCAAGGCAACATGTCATCCGCATCATAAAAAAACCTCTCCTGCCTCCAATTAACAGAAATCTTGCAACAGTCAACACCCCCTAATCAGGAGCAATCAACACTCGGCAGAGAATCTGGATGGCTTTTCCCTCACACACATCCTGTTAGCCTGTTGACCTATGCATCCTCATCTAAAGGCTTATGTGTGAGTGTGAGTGTAAAAAAAAATAAAATAAAAAAGTTTGGAAAAGGGAGCTTGCAGCCCGGCTCAAGAAAAACATACATGTTCTCACAATGATTAATCATCCGTTACCTGACCCAGCCTGATAGTACTTAGGAGTTTTTTCCCCACCATCATCATACTCGCACCTAAAGCAGCCACACACCCTCATTCACACTTGATCGCAGTGGCAAACACATGCTAGGGCTCTGCTCTTTGGCCTCTCGGTCTCCATAGAATTTTCATTGTGTTATAATCACAGCATCCTGTTTGTGACCCAGTGACATCAGTTCCTGTTTCCTCCGTGATTAAAAAATGCAGAACATGCCGGCACAGGCCAACTGTTTTTCTCACGCATTGCTTTCTTCAGTTGGCACTCTTTCGCACAGATGACTCTGGGTTTTCAGGAAATAACCTCAAAACAAGTGAGAGCACAGACACACAAACTAATCAGCACTATTTACTCTGAAAGAGGAAACAGGGAAAATACACAAATTGATATCATAAGCGGAGAACTGGGAAGCAGATTTGAAATTCCATTCATCTTCCTATCTCTTCATGAGGAATGTGAAAGTCCTTCCACAAAACACTTTCTTTTTCTCTTTCAAAAGATTGTGTTGCTCAATTACAATCAAGAGTGCAGTACTGCACCATAGCTGTAATCCTGTCTTCCTTTCATAGCTGCAACATCTGATTGCTTTAATTAGAGGCTGATTTGGCTCATTTTGACCATGGCTGCTTTTGAATATGCATTTGTATGCAAATCATGCTGATACGGTATATGATGGTGTTATCCAGTGCTTGGTAACCTTGCCCTGTCCTGCCCTTGTAGTTGTCTCATTAATTAACACTAGGTGTCAGTAAGAAACCCTCACACAGGAAATAAGTGGTCAGTACATGCCAAAATAAAACCCCAGGCACACTCAAGTTCAAATCTAAAGCAACATAATGAAACAGCAACACCTAACCTAAACACATCAGAGCATGAAAAGCCTTATTTTGATTTGCATATAATGATGAATTCAACCATAAATCAAAAATACATGGTGCGTTTAGTTATTCAGACTAACCCACTGTAGGAATTTGGAACGTTTTAGATGCTACTGACCTGCCCCAGTAAACCTGGCCACAAACTCCTGACTTATAAAGGAATGTTCACATCGTACTCGAAAAACAACCACCATATTCAGTGTTGCAGAAGTGATTCGTATGTTGTACTTCCCACACCCATAACCAGATTTAAAAATCTTGTTTGTCTAGAAATACGTCATATCTTGTGAGCTGAAAAAAAAGAGCCTTAACACACAGGGAACTTGAGTCAAAAAACTCCGCAAACATTACCAACTCAGATTAATATTTCAGTTTGGGGCTTAAACTTAAGTATATTAGTTTGACAGCAAAGACAAATAGACAAGTGAGTATTTGATAAGTCCACTAGTCAAAACATCGGAGCAGAGCACTAGATTAGATAACAGGCAGTAGTGGCTGGAGAGCAGCTCTGAAGTACTGTAGCAGCAGGCTTGAGGAGAAGATGGACATGAAAGGCCATGGCATAATTGGATGGACACTTGTGCATGACACAGGGTCGCTCAAAGGCCTGGATTGTGTGGTGCTTTATTGTCTGGCCTCTTATCAAGGCAGGTAATGCCAGCTATTTATAGATAATCTATTTAATGAGAACAGATAAGCCTCTACTATTATATCAGATCCACCAGGAGTGGTGGGCATATCTGTACATTTGATCAGGTCTGACATCGTACCGATTATGTTTCTGTATCGTCGTGTCTCCGCTGTGGTCAGTGTTTTGCCAGTTTTGATTCATCATTGTATTTTTCCTTTTTTTTTTTGCCATTTCTATTTTTTTAGTATTTGGTTTACTAGTTAATTAGTGTACATGGGTTGTCCACACAGAGTCTAAACCTATGATGAACTCAGAAATCACTTCCTTCTATGGAAATCCTTCTATGGCCCTGCATTTGGCTACCAAAGTATGGAGTCATAGGAGTGCCTTAAAAAATAATAAATCTGCCAAAGAATAAGAAAATAAATGTGGAAATATAAAAAGGAATAAAGAAAAGAATTAATAAGGAAATAAAAAAACTGAGGAAATATAAAGAATTATAAATAAAAAAATTCAAAAAATCTTTTATCTATTATATAAGCTGTTATGCTTTTGCTTTTACAGTATTACTTTTGCTTTTATCGTATTGCTTTTGCTTTTACATTATTGCTGTTGCTTTTACCTACCGTTTTTACATTTAGTTTTTGTTTTTTGCTTTTGCTTTTGCTTTTACTTTTATCCTGTTGCTTAACTCCTGGATGCTTGTTGAGTAAAGTCTATTAAAAGGGGTATGCGTTTGCCTTGCTGGATTAAACTGTTAACAAACACCCAAATTGTACTATTATACTAAGTTCCTATGTAGAGTGCATTTGCAGACAAAATACCATCTTACCCTTCTTTAACAAGTTTTTTCCATGTTGCAGAGGGCTGGAAGTGAGATGAGAGACCTTTGTCTTGCCCTGGATCTTTGAGCTGTGGGACTAGATTACAATCATCTCATGCTCTGGCTCATGGAAACATCTATGTAGTGCTGATTAACTCCCTCGCATGTCAAGAGTGACTTCCATCAGTCCTGTGTCAGGTCACATCACCCTATCAGACAGAAATACTTATTTTTATTATATTTAATTTCAACACAAATTAATATACAGTTTATTTATTTTCTTAGTGACATGTCTTACATGGAGAGATAGAAAGCACCACTCCTATTTAGGACTTTCGTCCTACAAAAGATCTGATGCAATGTCTTGGTATGTTGCTAGGTTTCTGCCATGGCCCTGAAATGCTGTGGGAAGTTGCATCAGCCACATCAAGTCTGAACCATATGGAAATTTATTTAGAGAATGACAACGCAGGCGGCCAATCATAAATTGAATCAGTTGGAGTGACAGTTTATGGGCCAATCCCGTTGAAAGATGGGTGTGCATCTCAAATGTCATTTGGGCCAATAGTGTAACGAGTTTGAGTGAAAGTCCCGCCTTATTCGGCGCACCGAAATCTGATTGGAGAAAATGGGATCGAGGACATGTCTTCCTCAAATATTATTGGCCGAAAAGATGGAACATACTCGCCCACCTACCCTGCAATGTATAAATACATGAGCGCCGCTTCGGTTTATTATTGAGGAAACGCTTCAGATCATCGGTGCCCTTTGGCAGGGACAAGATCACCTACTAGGCGTGAGAAACACTACATCATCAAATCAAACCTCGACTTTTTTTATTCGCTTTAAATCCACGCTGTCACCGACCGGCGAAAAAGCTGGCCGGGGCGGTTTATGGTTTTTTTTTTTCGTCCACTGATCTGAAGGCCGAAGCGGCTGCCATGGATTTTTAAGGCATAATGCGGCACCTCTAATGCAACGGCAATGCATCGTGCAAGGCAAAATCAACTGCGTAATTCCATCTTCGCAACTGCCAAGCAGTTGGGCTCAAATACCGTTCGCGGTATACCTGCGAGCCAGCCGGTGCCTCTGCTCCTGGACCGGAGGAAGCTAACGCTAGCAAGCTAGTCATCTTAGCTAGTAACATCAAGTGAAAGAGTGAGCCATCGATTCATCTGAACGTCATCAAAACTACCGATCGAAATGAAGCCTCAAGACATCACCGCCGGGAAGACCAGCCTGTGGATCTTCGGGTACGGGTCACTGGTGTGGAAGCCTGACTTTAGGTACAAGAGGAGCCAGGTCGGTTACATTCAAGGCTACAAGAGACGTTTCTGGCACGGAGACAACTTCCATCGCGGGAACGACGAGTTGGTGAGATGCTTAATGTGTTTTTGAACTTACTTTGACATGTCGGTTTGTTTTGCTGCTTATTGTGAATTGCTTGGCTCAGACTGCTGATCAGGCGTTGCCAATGACGTGACCCATTTCTCTTCCTCTCTCCTGCAGCCCGGAAGAGTGGTGACGCTGATTGAAGATGATGACGTAAGTGGAAATTTCTATTTCCTATTGGTTTACTGGTGATGCTGTAGAATCTGCGGGGGTGTTTCCAGGCTGAAGAAACCTCTGTGTAAACCCCCTTCTGGATGATTTGACTGATCATGTTTTCTTCTTCTTCTCACAGGCGAGCACTTGGGGTGTGGCATTCGAGGTGACAGGCACTCAAGTTGAGGAGTCCCTGAAGTACCTCGACGTGCGCGAGACAGTCTGCGGTGGCTACATCACCAAAATGGTGGAGTTCTTCCCCCAGGGGGAGAACCAGTCACCAGTTCAGGCACTGGTGTACATTGCCACTTCTGACAACCCCCTGTACCTGGGGAGGGCCAGCCCAGCGGCGATCGGCGCCCAGATCGCTGTGTCCAGTGGGAAGACGGGCCACAACCTGGAGTACCTGCTCCGCCTGGCCCAGTTCATGAGGAGCAGCTGCCCACATGTGGAAGACCATCACCTGTACTCCATCGAGCAAGCAGCACTGACCAGGGTGTACTTACTGTTAGCAACCAGTACCTTGTACCCTTTGTCACACAAGGGTGTATAGGATGAATATACACACACACACACACACTAAAACACTAAAACACTGAGGCTTTTCATCTGTCACACCAGTCAACCTATGTTTTATGTTGTGGAATCTAGCTTCACTCTACAATCCAGTGCACTAGAGGCAATTGAATGCTACTGAAGTATTATAAAGACGGAAAGCATGATATTAAGTGTGTTGTTTTTGTTTAAGCATGACCTAATGTTCACATCGCAATGGCACATGTTTGTACATTCACAAAAAAAAGTACCATCGCTGAATTGTTGACTGTAAACATCTGTTTTAAAAGGCACATCAACGGTTTTTAATTTGCACAGTTCAGACTCCGTCCAGTGCTTTCAGACAGTACAGCGATTTCATTGTGGTAGTTAAACCTGTTTGTGATACTCACCATATGGCTGCTGTGATGTATATTTAAGGTGTAGACGTGTTTTTCAAAAGGTGCTTGTGGCAACTTTTCCGTGCAGTGTAAATGCAAATGCCAATTAAAAAAGTTAAAGGAAGTCTTTTGCCTTTGTTGTTTTGAGCCTAACATTAACGCTGGTGGGAACATGAGCTAATAAACTTAGTGCCAGCTTTTTCTGACTTGCACAGAAAATCCTATATGGCATGTGGTTCATAGCCTTGGATCATTTCCAAGTAAAACTTCATTTATATTGCCTCTTTTTTGTTATCGCGGTGAGGAAAATGCTGGCAGATGGCTCGTGTTGCAAAGTCATCTAGAAAGCACATGGTGAAGGAACCAGTTAAGGGTCCAATAATGAATCAGAGGCACAAAATGATTTAAAAACAAAAAACACAATTTGTTTTTCTTTTTATATAAGGAATGCTGAATACTTCCACCTCTTCAGGCCTTTAAATCCTCATAATTATCCTAATCTACAAATTAAACAATCTTAAAGGATAAATCACTTTCTGTTGAAATTGATGGCGATTTGATTTTTTTTTTGTTAACGGCAATGAAAGGTTGGGAACCACCAGCCAAGACATTTCTACACAGGATGTCACTCAGCATTATCCAGATAACTCAGTAAACCTGTTTTTTGGAGCATATCCCCTGCCCTGGCATAGACACATATATAAACATACATTGAACACTCCCAAGCATTGGCCGGAGCAGCTTGTACCTTGGATGTGATTCAAGTCAAAAGAGTCTATCTAGATGCACAAGCTTATATAACCGCGGGCTGGGAACGAGTCCAGACCTGGAAGTCCTGTGTTTACAGTCTGCTCTGCGGTCATGTTAGAGTGCACCAGGAAGAACATGCTGCTGCGGCACTCATCCAGATGTGAAAATATTCCGCCAGGAATCCAGGTGCACTTCAGAATATTGAATTCCCAAACCTACGGTGTATCTGTTAAAGGGTCACTTTACCCTTATGACACATACACAAAAAAACCTCACTTACCCCTTTAGTCATTGAGATAGCTTCAGTTTCTGATTCCCTCCCAGCACAAGTGAGATAAATGGAATTTGGTTTTTGCTGCTCAAAGCACTTGATGTCTTCATTTAGAAAACTCAACATCTGAGCGTCTCTCCAAAAACAACACCCCAGTTACTGAGGTCTCACCCACTGTTCTTTCAGCTTTCACAGGGATTATTTCCTCAATAGAAAGTCGTTCCAATGAAAATTGTCCACAGCAAAGTCTGTACAGTATTCAGAGGAACAGGGGCATTTTCTCTGGAAAAGGATTAAACTGTTGAAATGTTCAAATGTTTTTTTTTTAAATATTGAGAGCACCACAAATGAATTATGACTGGATGTGACCCCTGGGTACGTAGATTGGTTTTACAAATGGGATTTTATTTCTGTATGTTGTAGTGTGCAGTATAAATGGGATTTGCCAAAAACTACAAAAGTATGGTTTCAAAAAGCCGCAGTTGATTCAATACCTCTGTGATAGTCTCAACAAGGACTATTTTGAGGTTGATAGAGCTCATGTCTATAGCAGCCACTGACCCAGGAGAAACAGAAGAAAGGATGGTCTGGTATATGGTCTGCCGAACTGTTTCTCACCCTTATGCTGCATGCAGGAGGGTTTATTTCCATGACTAACTCCATGACTGTCTCAGCAGCTTTAATATATCAGGAACAAAATAAACTTTTAATATGGCCTCACTCAAACTCCATCAAACCATTTTTAGAAATAGCTTTTATCTACTCTACACATAAAGGGTTTCAGAACACCTTCAACCTGTTCGGGAATGCCTTGAACCAATGACAGTCTCATAAAAAATGGATTCATACAGCCAGGGTTTCATACGTCACATACCTAAGGAACCAATCCTGTCAACTTGCAGGGACAGGGGGTGAGCAAAATAAACCTGAAACCTTGACAGAAGAGATAGCTGATGTATCCTCCTGTAGCCATCTTGATATGCTCTCCTCTTTCACCCATTACCCCAATGCAAGCAGTGGTGGTGGGCAGGGCACAAGGCCTGATCTAGAATTTCTCAATGAGGAAATAAGAGCAGATATGGTTAAAGTTCCAGCCCCAGTTTTCCATTGTTTTTTTTTTTTTCACTTTTTATGTTGGAAAACCATGTTACACAAAATATTAATCATAGGAGAGTATTTTTTGCATTGTTTAAAACATGTTTTGAGAAGAACTTTAAATTCCAGTCTTGTTCATGTTCCCATTATCTTGTCGTCAGTGGAGATTAGTGTCCTTACCCACTGCTGTTCTTTTGTCTTTGAGCGAACAATGCAAGTATAATGAACATAACAAATACAACAAAATCATGAAAAAATAAGCAGAAATATTGATTTAGCACTCTTTTTATTTTCAGTTGGCTTCACCTGTTAGTAAAATGGCAGATGCATTTCTTCATATGTACACGACCTATAAAAATAGACAGGCAAATGAGGGAAAAGACAGAGGAAAAGCCACTCTCATCATTATGTACATCAATATAGAACATCATATTTTAATCACACTATTAACACAAAAACAAACAAACCTAGAACAGATGTAGTGCTCAACGTAGGACACTGATGCAAATCTTTTTTTTTCCTAAAACAGCAATGACATCAAAGCGAACCACAGACTCCTCATCACAAAAAACTATTTCTGAAAAATAGAAAATGGCTTCAGTACATTTTACACTGTTTTACAGGTGAATATCCCATTTGCAATAATCATGAATCGTCCATTTCTAACGTAACTCAAATAACTTAAATATTAGACAACCAAATAATCAAAGTGAATTCATAAATTTACTGTTAGCAGCATTGCCGTATCAACCAGTACCCCTCATTTTGGAATATCATTTCTACATCATCCATTCATTCATTTTCCCATTGGGCAAAAAATATATAATCGATTTTCATTTTCATCTGTACTGCAATACATTTTTTATGGACAATTTTTTTTTTGAAAATGTTAAGACCTGCCATGTTGGTTTGGGTACTTGCATCTTTTATTACAAAAATAAGAGCTTTAGTAGAAAAGCTGTAGACATAGTTTGGTAAAGTGTGGGTTCACATTAAGCTCAGTAAAATGCAGAATCATCCACCAGTTTGCATTGAGCATATCTACAGAACAATTAAATAACCTAGTGTGCATGTATGAGAATCAATAACACCACAAAAACGGAAGACGTGGCTCAGTGCATTTGACAGAAACTCCTTTGTCTCACTATGCCGGCAAACACAAGGATTTCAAAGCCCTTTAAGCTACACATGTTTGTTCACGTCTTTGTCGGAGCATCACCGCTTGGTAGCAAATCAAAAGAGCTTCCTGTCAAGAGTAGAAAAGTACAGTTTGTCTTCTCAAAAAGGAACTTGGAAATGCTCTTGTCACAATGCAAACAAAAATACTCAAGGCAGATTTTGTCCACTGACCTGGACACATGAAAATAAAACTGACACAAGACATGTGGAGGCTGGTAGGAAGTGTATCTTCAAATGACTCTATGTGTATGTGTATGTGTGTGTGTGTGTGTGTGTGTGTGTGTGTGTGTGTGTGTGTGTGTGTGTGTGCACAATAATGCGTGTACAGTGCGTATGAGTGCATCATCGAGCCCCAGGACCACCAGGGCCCTTGCCCTTCCTGACTGCACCATGGCTGCTGTGGTGGTGGCTGTGGGCAAGCTGTTTATGGGGACTCGGGGTGGAGTTGCCTCCTTTGGCCTGGGGGGACGAGCTTCTGTTGGGGTTGAAGGCTGGGCTGGTACCAGACCGGCCCAGGGAAGGCTGCAGGGGACTGGATGCAGAGAGGCCTGCTGGAAGGAGGGAATGACATGGACATGGTTACTCTCATTGAAGAAACTCAACAGCTCAGAATTTCCACATTAACAGTCTTGCCGGTTTCATAATTTCAATCAAATTTTGAGTAGTAAAATATCTCAATGCAGACCTTATCCAGAACAACAAAATCACTCAACAACAAGTTTTGAGAATGGTTTTAGGCTAGGTCAGCAGAAAAACACCACACAAACACAAAAACACACAAACACACACAGTGCTATGTACTTGACAGAAACATTGTTCCCACTTGTCAGTTAACAAAGCCCTTTCCTTTCTGTTGTTACTTGTTTTAAGTGAAACAAGGTTAGTTTCGCCTGCCTTCGATTACAGTTACAGACAAAGAATGTTTCTCTGAAAACAAAGTTTTCCTCAAAATGCCAAACTATGGACAGTGAAGCTTGCGACCAGTCCTTCCTTCGGAAATGTTTGATCAAGAAATGTGACATGTAAATAAAGGACATGTACAACAACATTCTTTTTTTTTTTTTTTTTGCACAAAAAGATTTGGACTGCCCATGTACATGTATATAGTATTTTCCTGAGAGCAGATACAACATCCACCAACCTTTAGAAACACTGTAGCCATAAGCAGCATAAGCTGCAGCTGATGCAGCTGCCGCACCAGCCATCGCTCCTGCCATAGCTGCCGCACTGCCCGCTGTTGACTTGCGGCCACGTCCTTTTCCTCCTGACTTGGCCCCGCCTCCTGATCCTTTAGGCCGCCCCCGACTCCGCCCGGACCTGCCTCTGCCAGGACTGATGGTGTCTGAAGCCGAAACACCTGAGGACAGAAGCAAACACATGAAAGGAAAAATGCAACTCCCTTATTTTACTTGCATTGTCTTTTTAAACGACCCCCTTGGTGTAATGATGGACACACGTCTTGTTAATTCTTTGAATACATTTTGCCTTAAACAATTTACAGTCATACCAGACAGAAATCAACTGAGGCAGGAATACCCAACTACAAGAGACATGTTCTGTCTGGCTTTGCTGTAGCCCAGTCTTTCAAAAATACTGGAGGTCATTTTACTGTAATAGAGACAAATTATTTCACATTAATCATTAGTCATCATCACCACAAGTACAGGCTCAAGCAAAAATAAGAATCATGCTCTCATTTTCCATACTGTTTGCAGAATTAGAGCCAGTGTCGGCCTCACTGGTTACGTGCCTAATCCTCCAGTACCCTCTCCCCTCTCCCTGACTCCTCATGTCTCTCCACTGGTCTGCATTTTCTTTGCATGTTTCCCTCCAAACGATGTGGTATAAAACCCCTCTACGGGGGGAGATGAGCCTATCCTATCACTAACACGCAGGCACAGATCTAACAACCCTTCACAAATCCCTCGCTCTTACCCTCCCTTCAGAGCCCTTAATCTCACCCTTCCTCCCATTTCACTTATGTGTCCAAGTTCACCAACTGCTCCCTCATCCTAACCTTCCTGCTGTCTTCCAAACCTTTTATTATAACGTCATCCGCATCCCTCCCTCGCTGGGCCTGGTTAGCAGGAGCCATCAATAATCTTACTGGCAGGAGCCTCTTAGTATGGCAGCAAAAATCACAAATGGGTTTCAATAAGGCAGCATGTGTTTAAGAGGGATTACCGTATTGCAACGCATCCAAAGTTCAGATATAGAGGCAAAAAAACCCAAAACATTCATTATCTATCTGGATCCTGTAGTACAGAACACACTGAAACATTGCAGCCAGGGCTAAATAACACCCTGATAAATCAGCTTCATAATACATGTGAGGTAACAGACTATTTGTCTCAGTGGACATGAGCCTATTAAAACACAAGTCATGATAGTGGAGAGAACATACAGACTTCTGTGCGGAGTAACGACCTTCATGTAAGTCAAACCACTCTGCTTTTCCAGCGTCGTTCTAACACGATAATACTATCTCACCGATAACACACAGGTTGTGTTTCATTTGGCAAGTCTGGAGCTTTTGGACTGAAGGGCATCTGAAGAGGTTACATGCACCAAGATTATCTTTATTTAGGAAGCTATTAAACATGAACATTTTGACAGTGGGAGTCATACTACTTGTGATGGAATATAAAAAGAAACAGTTGTTTGTACCAATTTTATCTTCAATATCCTTCACTTTGGGGTTGAACTAATGTTTTTGAATACAGATCTGGGTCCTTTGGATTTTAGCTACTAAATATGGTGTTTGTGTCGACCAACATATTTAAATTCAATGGTGGAGAAGGAACTCAGATCCTTTACTTAAGTAAAAGTGTCAATACCACATATGATATTTACTCACTTATAAGTAATAACCTGGCAAAATTTTGCAGTGTACGAGTATGATCAGCAAAATGTACTTAAGAGTATCAAAATAAAAGTACTCTTTATACTATTATACATTACAAAATTGGTTGTTGGTGGCATTAATTGGTGTATTTGGCCATGGTGAAGTTAATTTGAACTATTTTGCACTGTAGTCTATAATAAGTCATCATATTTTAAAGGCTGATCATACATGTATATTTTGTATAAAAAATATGATAATGTAGTTGTCATGTAGTGGAGTAAAAAATGCAATATTTCCCTCTGAAATGTGGTGGAGTAGAAGTATTAAGTTGCATAAAATTATAAAAATAAATACTCAAGAAGAAGTTACTCAAAATTGTACATAATTACATTCCTTGTTGCAGATACACAGTATACTGGTCCACTCTCTATATTTAAACACAAAGGTCAAAGGTCAGCTAGACTAATTTGTTCTCTCACCATTCATGTTGTCAGAGACTGATCCAGACACAGAGGCGGGGGAGTTAGTGGCACGAGACTGCGGCGCAGAAGACACTGGATCATCCACGATGACCAGCATGTCGCTGCTGCTCTCGTCCGCATCGGCGTCCGGCGGCAACGAGCCGGGCTGGAGCTCACTGCTCAGGGAGATCTGGCCATGCACAGGAGTACACACAGACATACACATAGGCTGGGGGTCAGCACCACAGGGAGCAGGGGAAATTGGGCCGGTACAGTAAAGGGAAAGAGTAGAGGAGCGGTTCAAGGAACAAAGAGTGGATGGAAGGTAAGGAGAGAAGGAAAAGATGGAATACACAGGATAAAGAAAGTAAAAAATGATGGGAGAGAAGGAAGAAAGAGGGAAAGCAAGAGTGATAGAAGTGTAAAATGAAAGAAAGAATCGACATGTGGAAGGAGAAGAGTCAATAATAGATAAGAGGAGACAGAGAAGAGGAAGATGGGTCGGAGAATTTAAAAGCACAAGATGCAGAAGAGGAGAGTGAGTTTGTGGATAAATGCCAAAGCAGCCACTAACAATCGCCTGTCACATAAATCACAGTCATATATATATATATATATTTCCCTCCTCCTCCACTTCCTTCACTTTGATAACAGCACTTGAAGGACATACAGCCTCAGTCCCTTTTGCTTTTTCCATTAGATTCCCTCACCTCACTGAAGGGACTGGGCATGGCTGAGTCCATCTCGACGCTGATGAAGGAGTCATCTCCGTCTGCAGAGAGGTTGGAGTTGTCGGCTGAGGGTGCATGGGAGATGACCAGGTTCACCTCCTTTTTCCTCTTGGTCTCGGACTCCTCGTTTTTCTTCTGCAGGTTTGACCCAGAGAACAGGAGCAGGGGAAAGTGAGGGGATAGGTTACGTTCAATACTTCTTACACTCATTCCATTTCCTTATTGTAGTAAATCTAAAACCTTTTAGTCTCCTCCTTGAGGCCTAAGACTGGCTATATTGAGTGTTCAGTTGCTTGGCCCGTCCTTCTGTCCAACACTTGAGTCCAGAGCAAGAAACTCAATGACTATGTGCCAGATTGTCATGTAATCTGGTATGAATATGGTCCCCAGAGGAGGATTTCTAATGATTTCGCTGTCCCCCCCTGACCTCACATCTAGCACTACTTTGGCCCATGACAAGGTATCTCAAATGAATCCTTATATTTCAAATGATATCTAAGTGTGGTCCCCAGTGAATAAATCTTAACGTTTTGGGCGACACCCCAACACTTTAACATGAGAAATATTAAAATCAAAATGAAAAATGATTCAGAATGCAATTAAGTCATTACATCATTCCTTCCCTTCTCACCTCGTTACTTCTTGCCTTCCATCCCAAATGTGTTTCTTCTTTTATTTTTTTTATTCTACTATTCTACATTATTCTATTTCACAAAAAACAACTGCAAACGGAGCTGACTGCAGAGGTTTCAAGTTGCACATTACCTTCTCAGCGTATTTCTCCCTCTTCCTCTTGCGCTCCTTCACCTTGCTGCTCTCCTCCTGTTGCCTTTTCTCGTCCTGTCTCTGCCGCACTATAGGAAAGGACACAATGTATTCTTTTAAATTATCTTGCTTCCTTGGTGAGGGTTAGCTTTTGTCCAAAAAAGAAAAAGAAAAAACATTGAATCAAGACAACGATAAAGTTGTGTGCGTGCATGCTGCAAACACTCACATTTCTTTTCCAGCTCGTCATCGTCCAGTAACAGGCTGACCACTTCTTTGGGTTTGAGCGTGTCTGGTTTGAAGTTGCCTCCAGAGATCACCACCCTTTGGATCTTATCACACAAGAACACAGAATTCATCAACTCTGTAATTCATATTTACATCATGATGTTCAGTGTTGAGATACTGTCACTCTATTACTTGTGTTGTTTATTTATTGATTGTCTGGAACAGAGGCTTTTTAAAACCCTCAGCCCTTTGTCATATTTTGTGTGGTCTAGTGTTTCAGACCTCGCTCTTCTCCTTGGCCCGCTGCAGGATCCTCTCCTCGATGGTGCCCTGGCAGATGAGGCGATAGACAGTGACCTGCTTGGTCTGACCCAGCCTGTGAGCCCTGTCCATGGCCTGTTGGTCCACTGTGGGGTTCCAGTCACTGTCGTAGAAGATAACCTGGAGGAAAATACCACAAGTGCAGCCAAAGACATCAAAGTCAAATTTGGTGCAGTTTCAAAAGTCTCTTTTCCAATCCTGTTGTTGTTTACCATGTGGTACAATTTGATTACTGTTAAGATGTGAAGTAGACACTCCCTTCTCTGTACTTTCTCAGACTAATTACAGTGATGTGTTATCCCATGTGAACTGCCCTTTAACATGGCAGATGTCCTCTGTTAACAATCACTTCAAACTCATTGTCAGAAAGCTAATCCCACTTGAACAGGGCTATAGGGACACAATAGAAGATTATGCTGAGAGATGTTGAGAAGCACATAGATCCCCCCCCCCCCCAGTATACACACATCCGTACTTTATCATAATTAAGTCAACATGTTATTAATACTGATCATCCCAGAGTCCTCCTTTCTGGCTCTTTTAGTTAAAGAAAAACACATGGTGGAGAATGCGCAGTGCTTTGGCTTTTTGGCTATTTATATATTTAAAAATTAGATCTTAAACTTTGGTTTTACATCAGTGAAGTGTTTCGCCTTCAGTGTGACTCACAGTGTCAGCAGCAGTCAGGTTGATGCCGAGCCCTCCGGCCCTCGTACTCAGCAGAAACACAAAGATATCCGTTCTATAGGGGGTGGTGGGGGGAGGGGTGGAAGAGGGGAACAAAGAGGGAGGGAACGGGAGAAACACACAAAATGGAAAGATTTATAACTGCAGCCACGATGCAAATATCCATATATCATGCCACAAATTTAAGTTACAATGTAAGGTAAGAACCATTCTCAGAAATGTCAACACAACCTTAAAACTGGCAGCAAAACCTGGCATGACGGCCTGTTCAAACATGCACTTGTTGCCAACTGTAGAGCCCCGCACGATAAAGCTGTTTCAATAAACCACAAACTCACTCACCCACACCCCCAACAACAAGAGTCAGAGCAACAGCAGCACCTCAGAGCTGCACACTAATGTAAAACAGAGCATGTGGACTGAATCTAAAGCACACACATGTACACACACACGCAGGCACGCACGCACACAGACACACAGACACACACTGCAGATTGTATCTATCTTTACTCACCGACTCTGGAAGTCAGCCACCATGTCTCTGCGTTCAGAAATCTTGGAGGACCCATCAAGGCGCATGTAGGTGTGCTTACGATAAACCATGTACTCCTGGAAAGAAAGGACGAGAATAATTAGAGAAACCAATGTCATGACAGTTATGTGGTGTTGTACTCAAATCTCTTCTCTGGTGTTTGTCAGAACTAGACTTAGACTTAGTACAGTCAAAGTTTAGTGGATTTTCTCCAAAAATTCAAATATCTAAAAAGGTTTCCAACAACAGCCAAATACAATCAGTGTCTTTATTTGCTGATTATCAAAGGAATTGCAGTTGTTACTTTTCAAACTGTAAAAAATGTGGATCTAGTCCTACACAGAATTCATGAATAAAGTTTTTGAATACATGAAGTTGCACTACTGAACCTTCCTAGATCACCTCTATCACTGATTTTGAAACCAACAAACCAACAGACTTTTCATCCAAACTTGAGGAAATAAGAATCTGAAACTGTTTTTCAACCTCTGTTCGGGGAATAAGCACCAGAAAGTATACAGTCAATTTAATAAGTTCTCAAGTATGTAATTCTGTTTAAGTCTTTCTCTGAGGAGCAGATAAACCCTGCAGGTGTACTTATGAAATTCCAAGGGTCAAAAAATATGAATCTTTAATGTAAGAATTTCTGTCCGACAGCAGCTTTGCCTCCAAAATGTGAAAATCCCACATTTTTTATGTGAATTTGCTGGAGTTGAAACCTTAATCCCAGCCCAGAGAGACATTGCGAAATGCAGAAATTGTTATTCTATCCCCCCAAAGTCTGCTAAGATTTTCTGTGTGTGTGTGTGTGTGGGTTAGGTCTAATGGGAGGGGTTCTTCAGTGCAAGGGGGGCAGAGCAACAGCAGTTGATGAGGTGACATGTTGATCTCTCTTTAAGCTCTGCCCTGAACCTCCGACCTCCTGCCTGAAACATGTCAGTGACTCTCAACCGATGAAGCAGTCACAATTACTGGTACACATCACATCGCACCTCACACAATCATTACCAATGATATCAATGATTTGACACTATGTTTTCAGTGACCTCCCCAAGCCCCTGCCATGACACCCAGGGCCTCAGTCCCGACAGGGCCTGCCCTCCTCTGTGCGTGTGTCTGGCTCTGCTCCCAGCAGCTCCATCTGCTCCGAGTGAACACTACATTAAGGAACATTATCCCCAGTGTTCACCAAGATGCTGCTAACATTGTTGAAATGGGTTTTGATATCTTGCCAGCAGGATGTTGCAGATACTCTTGCTCTTACAAAAAAGCCCTACTCAGCTTTCTTAATGTACATCTAAGTCATCAGAATCAAAGTTTTAGAAAGAGATCACAAGACCTCTCACTGTGATGTTTTAAAGCTTGGTATAGCTTGCACCAGTGTTGTGTGCGATGGACTTTACATGCTGAAATCTATACCTCAACAGCTGGCTATTTTTTCTATATTTTGCTGGAGTTAGAGTTAATCATAAGTGACACTGCTATACTTCTGCAGTTTGTCACTGAGTTTGTAATGTGTTCCATTGCAAATGTTTTACATCAAGGTGTAGCTCACGCCAACCTTTAACTGGCCAAAATGTTAATCTTGTTTAAATAACTGTCAACAGCCTATTATAGATCACATTTAGTAAAATCAAATCTCTATGGGTGTGGTATCTGACAAGCCAGCCGAAGTGATGTATGGGAGGAGAAATATATAGGAGAGCAGGGATTTGTTTAAAAGCATGATGAAATGTCCCGTTTCCTGTCTAATATTTCTGTCTCTGCTCAAATTGCATTTTTGCTTTAAGTTTTTGGAGTTGGCACTTGGATGTGCCTGACAACAATCTCTCAGAACAAACAAAAAGGGGACAGCCAGGTTGCTCTCAACTTCTCAAACACTAAAAAGTCCCCAAAGCGAAGGAAAAAAATCTAAGAAGTGCGTGGTCAGTGTGTAGTTCTTGGGTTGTTAACACAGTGTGTGTGGTCAGTCTGTTCTCATCCCGACAAAAGCAAAGAAAAGAACATGAAGTACCGACACTATAAATACATTTACAGCTGGTGAACAGCGTGGATTGCCAACACTGTAACAGAAGTCTTCGTTAAAGTAGAATTGGAATTCACACCCGTATGTCATTAATACATACAGTAAAAATGTATTCTTCCAGCCAAATTTCAGAATGTGAACAGAATGTGTGGAATACTAAAGGTGATACCTGTATTTCTGCTGCTAATGACATCTACAGAGATTCTGTTAAATTTAAGACTTTTAAAGACCACCTGTTTCACCCTAATACTCATCAGAGTATGAAAAGTATGAAGGAAAACCAGCAAGATAATACAGCCTAGTATTATTTATTATTATAATCACGTTTTGTGTTTCCCAGCAGTATACAGCCTAACAATAATTCCTAACGAGATATTTAATTAATCAATTTGAAGAGGACCTGGATAAGCAGCACGATGGATGGATGGATGAACTAATTAAAAATAATGATTTCTTTTGAGAGCTCCCACAATTAGTTAATTAATTGATTAGTCAGCCATTCTCAAGCAAAACTAAATGTTGATATTTGCAGCTTTTTTTGATAGATGGACAAAACAAGAAAAAAAAAGAAAAAGAAAAAAAACTACATGCAGGAGAAAATACATGTGAGTTTTGTGAATTAAATCTTAGACTCTCTCATGCTTTCTAAGGTCTTTTTTATGAACTGAATGCTTTATAAGGCACAGTTCAGATAATTGTATGAACGTCAGCCATGATAGAAGCTTGGAAAAAGCTGCATTACTATCCGTCCATCAGAGCCTCACAATTGACACCTGCAATAAATAAAACTCAATGACTCACGATCCCTTTTCTATTGTATTTACAATCACAGCAGAGCAGAAGTATATAATGAAATAGTTAGAATGTATCATACAATAATCAAAATTAAATCCATGCTTTGTATCGCTTAATGGGTCACTGTATCCCACTTTATGTTGGTTAATAATGAAAAATAGGAAGTGATGGATAAATTTAATCAGAGATGTAATCTAAGCCGCAGACTTGCAGTACAGTAAAGTGCCGTCTAAGCAGCCACAGACACAAAACTTAAGCAGCACGGCAATGACTTGATGGTCCTGCTCTACAATCGGCTGCTACTGGAGAAAGCCAGCAATGTTTTTTTTCTTCGGGCCACCCGGATCT
Source organism: Seriola lalandi dorsalis (assembly GCF_002814215.2). Classification (NCBI taxonomy): domain Eukaryota; kingdom Metazoa; phylum Chordata; class Actinopteri; order Carangiformes; family Carangidae; genus Seriola; species Seriola lalandi. The sequence continues at coordinate 1,443,998 of NW_019525453.1, read as the reverse complement.
CGACGATCCATCACCCCAATGATGTGATGTCACCGAAAGAACCGGCAGCCGACCGGCGACGAAAACAATGACTCTAATGACAGAGATTAGCATCAGCCTCTGCTTTGCTCTTTCTCTTAGTCACAGTCTCATGTTCAGGAAATCAACTCCATCTGCAGAATTTTTATCCCCCGACCAATGAGCGAGATAATACAGTCGAGGAAAACTGAAGCCAGATTGGGCGAATACAGTACATGATTTCATTTGTGGGTGTCTTTAACCCATTAGTAGAGGAGATGCTGTCACAGCCCCCATTTACTGTATGAGGTCACTTACAAACAAGGAACTGTAGTATCACCCCATTAGAACAGGAAATCATAGCTTGGAGGGACGACTAAAGGTGGAACAGCCAGTAAGAAGAACATAAACACAGAAAGGCTAGCCTGCTTTATCTGCAGCATCTCAAGCATTCTCACCATTGCTGTTTTCCTTTGGCCTTAAAACACAAGGCATTCCCGCTGTGTTCCAGACACACAGGAAGACAGTCCTTAACCACCTGGGTTGGGTCCATCTGCCATCAAAAGATTTGGCTGTGGAAACACAGCACTGTGCTGTGTGAATGGGGAAGGAATTCCCAATGACTTCATGCCAGAGGCTTTTGGCTCCATAGTGATGTTTGCAACAAATATGGAAGCAACAATAGAGTGCTGCACTGAGGCTGTAGACACATGATCACCTGCAGAATTGCTTTGCACTATTATTTTCCAATGGAGAGAGCAGTGATGCAAAGTTTACACCTTGGACCTTATTTAAACTTCAGCCCTGGTGGCTGCTGACTTCAAATCAGATTAGAGCTAACCAAGAAGTGTAAACACAGAGAAAGTGTGGTGTAGAGGTCTTCTGACTCTGTGCCCATCCATGCATTTTACTGGGAATTCATTTCTGGCATTGAGTTAAATATAGAAAAAAAAATAATAATTTTTTGTTGATCTTTCTTCATTTGGTTCCATCTTTCATCCCCTCATCTACCTTTGTCTTCCTGTTTTATTTGTTTCTCCTCTAACCCCAAGGCCCTTGCCACTCCTATCTCCCCCCTCTTCCCTCCACCTTTCCCCTCTCCTCACTCCTTCCAGCCATCCCTCCCATCTGGCTGCCTCCCCTGCAGATGAGACCCCGCTAATTAGCCCTGACCTGTTAATTAGCCGTCTAATGAGTGCACTAACGAGGGACAGGCAGGCTGATTAGAGGAGCTCAATACTTCGCCAGTGGAAGTGAACCAGTTAAACAACTTGCTTGGAACAACACGGATATATGCAGATGACACATTAGAGGTGTGTTTTCTGAGAAGCAGCTTGGGCATTTTTATAATAATTCTTGGTGGTTGGTAAATGCATGAGTTCATATGTGTGCACCACATGTGACTTCATTGTACCTTATGGTAAAATTAAAACAAAATTAAGTGACTGAAGGGTTAATGGTAAAAAAAAACAAAACAAAAAAAAAACCTCACAACGTTAAACTGTGCAGTGTGTGTGTGTGTGCACATGTGTTTATACCTCCAGTAGGTCTATCATGCGCGTCATTTGGGAGTAGATGAGGACTCTGTGCTCCTGTGCCTTTAGCCGACTCAACAGGATATCCAAGGTGTGGAGCTTGCCACTCTCTGTGATCAGACTTTCCTTATCTGAAAGAGAGAGAGAGACAAAGAAGTGAAAGCTCAGAACATCCTGGATAGTGAGAGACTGGTGCTTCAACTGAACACTCATTTTACACAGTCAGAATGTCCAGCACACAATTTAACTAGATCATCTAGCCATGGGCTCACACCAGCCACACCCCCTCTCTGGTGGTTCCTGCACACACACACACACACACAAACAAACACACAAACACAAGCTCACAAGGTAAAAACAGAAAAGCAGCCCATTCAATTCAAAGGTTATTAACTACTTTCCTAATCAATACAAGTCTTCAATTAGACTCTGTATTCAGCCTGGGGATTAATCCTTCTAAATCTAAATAGAGCATGTGCCCTTATTGACTGGACTGCTGAGAGAGAATGAATGAGAGAGATACAGAGAGAACACGAGAGAGAGAGAAACTGTGAGAAAAAGTGATTTACACTCCATTTCACACAATGGCACAAAAGATGAACAAATAGGCCTGGCAGTTGGTCTTGGTCACGTAACTTCTAACACCACGTCAGGTGTTCTGCGGCCTTCAAATGATTGACCACGGAGGGCAAATGGGGAGCAATCTGACCCTGGGTCTGCTGTTGAAGTGGTTCCATCCGTGTCCAGCTGATGAGGAATTAACGTCATCTGGCACAATGGCACAATGAGGAAAGGGCCGGGGCTGCCATCGACCCAGTGACAGGCACACTATGGTGTTTGACCAAGGGGTCGTGACCCTGAGTGGGGAGAACCTAAGGCCAGGTCCAGGGTCGGATGACAGGGTCGGGCCAGGGTTACAAGAGAGTCCCTATGGGAGAGTCAGGCTCGGCCGCCTTGCGCTTGAGTTGGACACTTGTTCCCATGCCTCTTTTGTATAGTGAAAACCTGGGCTTATAAATATTTAAGTCTTTTTTCCTTGTTTGGTCAATGTAATGTAACCAACGATGTTAAAATCCCATTCCTTTAATCCAAAACATGAGGTCACATCATTTAAACTGAAGCTGTAACAATACACATGTGCCAACATCTGTCAAACACCAGTATAAAACTTCTTCTTAAAGACAATCAAAGATGCTGCTCCATGACGCAGCAAAACCAGTTGGATCTCACTTGACTTTCAACCAGTAGCATTCTATGCTAATGAGTACTTGGGCTGAACCCTGACCTGTGACCCTTTAGTATAGCCCCCCGAAAAAGGTCAGGCCCTGTAGAGGTGTTAAAGAGGAACTAATAGAACAGATGAACAAGGGAAACACTCTGGGGAGGTATTGGAAACCTCACCTTCAGGTCACTGTGAAGTGGTGTCAGCCTGTCGAATACACAGACCTTGAGCTCATGAGAAAGTGTTGACATGATGAGTTTTGAATCAGAGTTATATTTATACGTCTTTGATTTCACTTGTTTGATTTTCCACTAGACAGCTGGTGTGTTGCGGGCAAAGTATAAATGCTTTTCATGACTGTTCAGCTTCCTTGTTACGTTCTCCAAATGAAGGAAAAGAGATGGAGAAAAAGGCAGAAGTACGAAGAATGGCGGTAAAAGGGCGAAAAAGGAGGATAATAAAAGATAGTCATAATAGAATAATAGCAAGAGACAATAAACTAAAGATATGACTTCAGATTTATTGGGAGGTACAAAGTTGTTAAACATTGCTGTGGCTCAGTTGGGTGTGCACCACAAGACCAGAAAGCCCCGAGATAGAAAAACTGTGTCCCACCATCAAAGGCCTATAATTGCCCTTGGCGTCAAGAAGCGGATGGATTGAAAAGTAAAAGGAGGAAAAGAGCGATAGACGCAGAGAATTAGACGTGTGCACGAGAGAAAAAGGTCCAGACAGAGAGGGACAGACGGAGAGTGAAGGGGGTCTGTGGTGGCTCCGGCTACACTGGGGCAGTATTAGCATGGTGGCGGCGGCGGTGATGTTGTGGTTTTGATCAGACGGGGCCTCCTCACCGCAGGTGCCAGTCTAACCAGGGCCGCTGCTCAGTCAAGGGCACCAACCAGTGCTGTGGGCCACACTGACAACCACCCAGATGCAAACCACCACTTGGCAAAAATGCAAATGCTCATATAAGGCAATAATGCTCAACCCCTGCCACCAATCTGTTTCTGTTTAGCAGATTATATTTAAGCCTCCAGACTCCAATGTCCTGTTTGAAGATGGGTTAAGGCTCCTATCTGAGGATTTCTGTGGCCTAACAGGACTAAATACTGTATGTATTTAAATAATTCTTGAAGGGCATAAACTGTAAATCTGAAAATCCCATATTAAGCAGTTGGATACTATTATTTTGTATGAGGAGACGTGTCAGTCAGGGTAATCACTTTGTTTATGTCAGATTATGAAGGGGAGCTGTTCCTCTCCTTAACAAAGCCACTCTCCTGATGACATTTAGTATGTTTTGATCTTTGTGTACTAGCTGAGGGCATCTGATCACTAACCTATTTGAATCTCAGTGGCATTCAACCTACAGGGAAATTATCAGTGTAAAAAAATATGCTAAATAATCAAAGGAAGGCAGGGAAACAGATGTCCAACAGAAACAGCGATATTGTTTGAAAAAAAAAAAAAAAAGAATCCCACCCCTGTAACTACCCTCACTCCCTGAAGCCCAGCGATGTGGCTGACAGAGAGAGGTGGCCGAGTTCAAAACATTTATTGCTGCATACAGAAAATCCCTATTTCTAAATATTGCTGCCTACCCTATAAAGTGAAGCCAGGAGAATGAATAATAGTGATTTGGGAGGGCTTTGGTGGTCTGTCTCATTCCAACATAACACTTATGGCTTACATTATAAGCTTCATGTGGCAGCAGCAAAACACAGGACCATTGGTCTTAAATGTGAGTAACTGGATGTAGTAACTATACATGTAGCATACATTATGGAGGGTTTAGATGGATTCTAATGGATATGTCTATACATCTAACTCTTGTGTTGCTTTAAATGAATCAGCCATGGAGATTTGTTCAGTTGAGATTCAGTTGAAATTTGTTCGCATCGTAACAGCATTATTATGTAGCGGAGGGGAAAACAAAAGGAGCCTCAAATCATCTCAGACAAAAACCAAACAGCAGGACATTTTTGGATGACAGATTTCCTTCTGAATACATGAGCAGCAAGAATCTGGACTGAAATGCACTCAAATGGACACAAAACAACTTTATAATCATGGACTGACAAGGACTGCATTAAGACCACACCCCAAAAACACAAGCAAATCCCATGTGGTGTCACACCACTCTGTCGTTGCTATGGATACACATATCAAGCTTCACCACCTGCCCTGCCCCCCTTTCACAGTCTCCCCCCCCCCCAACGCTTCAATCCAATCCAGTCTAACAGCGGTATTCACCCAGCGAGCCCTCCCCGTCTCCTCCTATCCTCACCTCCTGCTGGCTGATTAGACCACACTCCCCTGTCCCTCCTCTCTAACCCTTTCTACCACATCCACTGCACCCTCCAGCTCCCTCTCTGTCCTTCTCTTCTCTCCTCTACTACTACAACCTCGCCCCCCTCACTTCCCCGTACACACCCCTCCCTCCCTCCCCCTACTGTCTGTCCCCCGACAGTGTAATCCAATCCCTGTAGGGCCAGAGCCAGGGGCCTGACACGGTCCTGACCCAATTAGAGGCCTGCTGCCAGCTAATTAACCCTGGCCCAGCCCTGCTGCCTGTCGCCTGATACTCCCAAACCAACTACGGCGCTAATTTCATTAATATGCCACTACAATCTTCTGTCCTGTCCTGTCCTGTCCCCTTCCCCTCTACTGCTGCCAAAGCCAAAGTGCTGAGCCGCCATCAACAGGGAGGGTAGTGGGCCAGATGCAATTGAAAAAGATGAGATGTACAGCAGCAAGATTGCAGAGTGGAAAAAAAACAAAAAAACATCAAGAGCTGATGAAAGAAGATGGATGGATGGTTATGTGAGAAAGAGAGACAGATGGGGGGCCAGAGAACAGGTCGACTCAACAATCGAACCGAGCATCGGCCCCTCACTGTATAATGATACATTACACTGTGCAATCAATAAGTCAATGGGCAACACTTGTTCAGCACTGCTGATGATGGAAATATTAGCCTGACACTACTTTGCTGCTTCTGCACGTATTGACAAAGATCAGACTTAAACTTAATTTTCTCGCAGCGACAGCATCAGGATAGCTAAGAGCCAGATGCCAGCGGGAGGTTTTGGGAGCTGCGAGAGAAGTGGATTTTAGCTTCTTGTTAGGGCTTGGTGAAGTCTTACAGATGCTACACCCAAATCTGTCTGCATCTAGGACGCAGTCTCTCCACTGCGGTGTTCTGGAGGGGAGCCAAATTACTAACATACATTCCAGAGAGCCTCAAAAATGTGTCTGCGTGACTGCGTGCGACTGGAAGTGAATGATGGGCCGCGTTTATGTATGTATATATGGAACATGTTTTTGCACGTACATCACTGTCTCCCCTCAAACATGCAACAGCAGCACTTCTCCCGGTTCCCGAGGAGTCGTTAAGCAGGGGAAGAGACAGACAGTCTGATGCGCACTCTGAGTTTCGTGGGGGAACCTCACCACACCACAGCGACCCACTGTGAACTCTGTCATTAAGATAGATTACAGCTAGTTACCCTCGGCCAGCACTGACTCAATACACACCACAGATGAAAGCTAGCTGGCTAAGAGATACAGTGAGTTGGATATTACTTGGCTTCCATGTTCAAAGAGCATAGGGCTATAATGTGGCTAATGTCTCCCCCTTCAGTCTACTTTAAGACTTGAGTTTCTTAGATATCACTGAACACTATTTTTCCTTCTTGTGGACACACTCAAAGCCATAAATTGGGATAGGAAATCAAAACATCTGTGTCCCTTTACACACTTGGCTGAATGTTTTGTTATGTTTTTTCTTTGCTGGCAAAAAAAAAAAAAAAAAAGGCTGCATTCCGCAGACAGTTACCGGTGCCAGTTTAATGCAGATAGAGAAGGGCAGAGTCAGACGGTGATGTGGTGAGGCTGGCTGTCTGTGTTGTTTTGTGCCTGTCTATCAGAGGGCCGGGGAAGCTTCCTGCCATTTTGCTGGAGAGCAGAGTTTCTTTGAAGGGACAGGAAAAGGGGACTGTATTTCCCACAGCCTGATGTGGGCTGTTGAGCCAGACCTGACCGGCTTCTCTCTCCCTCTCTCAGAGTCAGATTGATACACAAACACACAAACACTGACACGCAATCAAATGAGTTGCACAAGACTCGCATAAATAGCAAGTTCTTTACCATTTCCTTCACACTCTCCGCAGCGCTGACAGTCAATTCCCAGCTCACAATGAAGCTAGAAAAAGAGGCAAGAATCGGCGCTATAGTGAGAAGGCCGTCATTTTGTGGGACGGTTCCTTCTAATTATTGTAAACGACACAGGGGCCACACAGACAGCGAGGAGGGTTATTTCTGTGACACTGGAATGTTCTGCAAATAATCCTACAGCATGCAAGTTCAAAACTATTTCCTTTCAAACTGATTTTTAACCTGACACAACATCTCTGCGTGTGAAAGCATTCCCTGTTTGACTATAAAGAGACCTAACTGTAGCTTTATGTGGAATTTGTGGAGAATGAAAGAGAGGTGACCACAGAACTGCTACAATTTAGCAAAAAAAAACAAGACAGAAACGTTTCTGTTATTACAGTCAAAAAGCTTTTTCTCCTGTCGTGTCCTGGTGGCTCAGACTGGGTAACTGCACGGGTACCGCTCTTTCAGCACATTGAGCTTACGCCTGCCATATGAAATGTGCTACATAAACTGACTTTACTTGACCTGGCTGATAGTACCCTGCTCTCACCTTGCTTTCTCTGATGGGGTCGTGAAAAAAATGTGGGAGTATCACAACATCAATATTAATATTATTAAGATAATTTAACTCTCTTTGAATGAACAATGGCTTTGCTTCAGTGAAATTCTACCATCACAATAACATCAAAAATTAAAAAAAAATCTGAGGCCCAAGACGTTGCTCCCTCAATTGTTTTTTCCTCCTCTGTGGCCTGATTCCTAATAAGTCCTCTGATTAGATTCCTCCATCGATATCAGTGGGCAGCCGTACTCACGCCATGGCGCTCAAAACAAACAGTTATTCAGCTCTGCCATTTGTTCTAAAGGTGTGGGGCTGGGAGTGCGGAGGAGAGGGAGGGTGGGAAACTTCAGCTGGGCTACTGTACATATCTGGGCCTTGATGTGGCAACAATGTGTTCAGCGGAGGACGGGTGCCGGAGTGTTGGGTCACTTCCTTCCTACTGAGGCTGAGAAAGAAGTGGGAGACCAGACGGAGTAAGAGGCTGAAGCCAGATACTGATTTAGGATCAGTGCGCAGCCCTGTCTGTTAGCGGCAGAGATGGAGGTGAAGCTTGTCCTCGGTCTGTGTGCGAGGGGAGGCAGCGTTGCCGAGCGTGGGAGAGTGTGTGAGGGGAGAGGCGAGAGACACCTCAGGCCCCGTGTGAGCACTGCACAGTTCCCTGAATGGACTCGATGGTACACAGACACACACATGTACACACTCTCACATACACACACACACACACACACACACACACACACACACAGACGGACCATCTATTAGTGTTACCTAACTAAGCACTTGAACAATGACCAGTAGCTAAACTTCCTCGCTTTGTCTGCCTCCGTATAACTTCACAAGAGCTCTCAGACCGTTCTCACACAGACACACAAATACTTGTTTTGTTTCTCACTTTACACACAAACACTCTCACAAGCACAAGTACACACAGATAGGGAGGGGGGAAAAAATCAAGTATTACAATACTGCAAATCTGTGAGCGTGTGTCTAAAGGATTTAAAGGATTTTATATCATGTTTAGGGGTAAAAGAGGTGATAAGAAAAGGCATAACATAAGCAACAGTGTGTCTTAAAATACTACGATCCACAAAATGTGTATATCGCAAGTTCATCGAACACGTATAAAAGGACACGCATGTCCATTTTCTGTGCTGGGAACCTCTGTTACCGCACAAAACAAAAAAGGGAGCCGTCATCATAATCTATGACAGAGACAGTTTATCAGAGGTAGGAAGGCTGAGCGGGTCAGTGAGAAGGGAAGTGTTGTCTGTAAAACTGTAATGGCCTCTCTCACCCTGGACATCCATCAGTCATTTGAATCCTGGCAGTGAATCAGCTCCCACTCTGCTCCAGCTGACCCTTAACTCAACAAGCCAAGCTCTTCTGATAAAGTGCTTCAAGGCACACACGTACACCCACGTACAGGCACACACAAATACAATAATATATTCACACCTTGATGGAAATCACCGGTATGTGTTTACGTGAGTGAACTTCAGTAGAAGCTCGTTATCTCAGCAGTTCCAGCTGACTGTAAGAGGTTTGGCTGCTTGGCAGACAGACAGACAGAGACAGAGGAGGGTGATGTGGCCGGCTCTGCCCCGCTGACCCTGGGCCAACCTCTGTGGACTCTCCCACGGGCCCTTAACATCTCCCTTTACCCCAAAACTGGCTATCCATCCTTTGATAAAAATGATACTATAATAAATGAATTTAGACCAAACTCGTTGACAGCATCATCTGTATTTTCGAAATATGAGGTTTTAGTGAGCATCACTATCTTTTCCCACGGCAACACAGACTGTTGCTGCGGATTCACAAACTGTGGTATTCACTAATGGACCTAGTAATTTATTGGCTGTCCTGATAGTCATTCACTAGTGGATGCTCATTTATTACACTTAAGCTACGTAGCATCAGGTTAGAAACTGTGAGCTACAGACCGACTGACCGCTGTGGAAGCTACAGCAGGAAGTCAGTTTACACACACACACACACACACACACACACACACACACACACACACACACACACACACACACACACACCTCTTACCAGGTATCTGAATGAAGGACCATCCATGGCGAGGGTAGAGGGCCATCACACCCCCAGGGCATTGTGGGTGAAAGGCATTGGCCCTCACTCGCCAGTCTGATGCAAGTTCAGGGGAGCCGTAGAGGAAACACTGTTTGAAGATTGTGCCCCCTCCACTGCGAGTCACCCACCACTCGTACTCAGCACTGCGGTCGGCACAATAACGCTCCATGGGAACTGCTGTCACCTAGGAAACCAAAAAAAAAGGATACATTTGAAACAAAAGATAGTATTGTGAACAGGAGATGGAAGGGGAATTTTAAAATAACGTGATAAATATGTTGACATGGGAAGGCTTTTATGTGAAGGTTTTTTCAATAAAAACATTATGGCACATTACATGTCATTGGAAATCTTTCCTTTGATTTCGCAAGTGATATTATTAATGCAAAAAAAACGAAAAAAACCCACAGAAACTTACAACTTTCCCACATTGTGATCTATATTGTAGACAGAGGGGAAAACCCCTGCACGAAGACTGGTTTCACTGAATCAGCGGGTTCTGTGTATAAGTGAGTGTGTTTGTGTGTGTAAAGCAGGAGGGCAAGAGGAAGCTTTAACAACTGGTGAACTACCTGAGCAAGAAGCCCTTTTCTGGAGGCTCTGTTTGTTTTAAATGCAGCTGGAAGTCACTGTGGTCAGCCTCACACCCCAACCACACACAGTTACACACACACACACACACACACACACAGTTACACACACACACACACACACACACACGCACACACACACTTCACAGATAAGGGCTGCTCATTGTTGAAAGTCTACAAAGGCAATGTGCACAGTGCTTCCCTCTTCCCTTTCCACGACCACCCAAATGCTCGTCCATCTTACACAGGCCATCACACACATACACTGTGCAGAAAAACATTGAGAGGACTTGCAAGAGTGCCTTTCTCAAGCTGCTTGCCACTCACACACATACACACACATACACATACACACACATACATACCCTAGGCGTGGCAGCGAGCAGGAACTTTGGTGGCAGTGTGGGCTGGCAGGGCCGCAGCGTGGAAGTGGCAGAATTTCTGCTGTGGATTTTCACGTCTGTGTGCCCCACTATGCCAGGCCTGAATGCTGTGAACACCAGATCCTGAAACACACACACACACACAAAATAAATAAATAAATAAATGAATATTACCATCCTGTTTCAAAATTCCAATTCATTCATGCCAAAACTGCCCAACACAGTGATTATATCAGACTGTGGAAATGTTTTCAAATGACAGTGATTTCAGAAAAAATGACACCTCCTGCTGAGCTGACTCCTGCTTTGATTCGTGTGGGAAGATAAAAGAAAATATTATCCTCAAATTATAGGAAAGCAAAACAGAGGCAGCACACAGAGGTTACTGAGGGCATCACTGCTGGATTCATCACTGACAGTTTATTTAAGTTTCACTGGCGATATGCCTGAAATATTATGTAAAATTTCAGCTACATGCTTAAAATGTTACATAAAATGTACGATTATGCAGCTTATATGATTTTAGTTGCATATGTCACAGGATAAACTGGATGCCTCATCATGTAATCTTACATTTGTGCAAGACATGGTGTGACTCAAAAGACATACATTTAGAGCAAAGGTTGATGCTGAATTGATAATGATAAATAAGTAAAGTATTATACAGTGGTAGGTGCAAAAAGACAATTTAACCGTTATGTGTATGTTACTGTGTGTGATATGAGGACAGTGATGGAAACACAGTGCCACCTAATGGTAGAGATTAAAAAAAAAAAAAAAAGAAAAAAATCAACATCCTCTCTCTCACCTCCATCGCTGGTCAGCAGGTATTCATTTCTCTACTTAACTGAATTTGATGGACCAAAAAAAAACAAACGAAACAAGCAACAACATTAAAAATAGCTGTTTCTGAAGCCAATGCCTGCCCAGCACTACTGGCATATTACTGGAAAAATGTGATCTTACAAAATGGAGCCATGAAAGTTTCAACCTCTATGGAAAAACAGGAAGTAAATTGTTTATGAATGGCGTCTGATCTGATTGTTATTCTGTATCAGACGAGACATCAAATTTATAAACTATGCTGACTGTGCAAACAGTGGGATGAATGCAGCTTAATGTTTGAGTTGTCAGCTGTGAGGGAGCTAAAGAGGCAGTAAGAGTGTGGAGTGTGCAGTTTTGAGATGCAGGATGGATGGATGGCAAGAGAAGGAAAAGAAGATCGAGAAACACAAAGGTAAAAAAGAAAAGGTAAAAACATACTGAATAACAAATCTCAAATTGTCATTTATAATAAGTATATATTACAAATATAATGAAACTGATGGACGTGTCTCATGTTGGGATTGGACTGAGGGAGAGACTCGATACAGAGAGACAGAGAGGCCATTTGAAGCAGCGCCCCACAGATAGAAGAGTAAAACTCAGGGCACATTGAGGAGCTTTCCAAGTTGCCTGGTTCTCTCAGTTCCTCTACAGGAGCAGCAGGAAAGCTGAAGGCAGTACTGACCACACTGTCAAGTACCCAGCCAGAGAGAGATGAGCCAAGCCGAGAGGAGAGACACTGTGTGCCAGTTACATGCAGCGTCAAAAGAAGAATGAGGAGTTGAAAGAAGTTAGTGGAAACAGTGGGAATGAATAATTTTTAAAAGCTCAAGAGTGAATCCAGGGTCAGCATGGTCATACAGTACACAAAAGAGCTGTAGCTCTCCAGGTGTCTGTAAGTTTCTCCGTTTCTCTCTCATATTTGAACTTGATTCTTATATTTTTCTCCTCTTTCGTTCCCTAAACCGCTCCGGGGGGGTGAACCTAAGATGCGAGGCAGCTGCCTGTGATGAGGCCAGAGAGGAACAGTGGGATGGAATTACCCAGACAGCATTTTCAGTATTTTCCACCCAGCAAGTTAAGTTAGAATTAGTGGAAGATGGTAATGTGATACATATCTGGAAATGGGAAGCTGTTTGCTGGATGAACACTATGATGAGATGTATTTTCAATGATTTTTTCGCTAAGCTGAGTGACTAAAACAGTCTTAGAGCAGGGACCTAGAGTATCTGCAAGCTGCAGCTGTTCACATTTTTTTGAGGTTGTGTGTATATTTGAACTGGCACCTCTGCTACGTAGCGTCTCTTTCCCACTAACAATTACATTTCCAATTTGCCAAATAACACAAAAAATGCAGGAAATCTCTGCTGTCTCATCGTAACCCTGTGGTTCTCAGCTGCAGAATCCAACACATATGAAAGCATTTGAGTGCAGTTGAAAAGAACGATGGTGTGTTACATTTCTCCTGTGAGACATGAAAATGGACAGACATCGAAGACTGCTACAAGAAGCTACAAAAACGCTTTTGCAGGTTTTTAGTGTCTCCCAAAACAATGATGCTGTATACAAGCTAACATTTACCTTATCCCCACTGACTTACAGCCTCTGAGGTACTGAGGGAAGAGCTGTAAGCCAAACTGTTTTCATATCACGCCATAACACAGGAGATTAGTGTGATTTAAATATATTAAAATAGGGGTTCAATGTTGATGTGCCAGAGTTACTGTGACTTGACACATTTGCAGAAATAGGAGTGCATCTTTTCTGGAAGACTAATTAAAAGCGTTTCAGAAAATGCTGTCAGTGTAGACATGGCATTTAGTGTCCTTTAAATCCTTATTTTTAATCTTGAAATGTGTTTCATGATTCCTGGAGCTTTCCCCCTACATGTCTGACAGTAGAAGTACAGACAGACTCTGGTGTGCACAGACCCCGGAGACATATAGAGAGGAGGAGGACAGTGTTACTGGGTCACAGGGCTACACAGGGATTAGGTTCCACACTGGATCCCTGAGGAGGGAGAGAAAGCCTGGGGCAGAGGGCATGCTGTGTGGCCAAACACGGACTGATGCTCTAGGGGAAATTTCAGCATCGTCAGCGACACACGCATCCCTACTGGAGTTTCACCTATCTGTCACACACAGATGTGTGTACCACAGACGGCTACTCAAGCGTCTCTTGTACATAAATTGCAGTGTTAGTGTGTCTTATGTGTTTCTTACCTGGAGGACAGGGCTGTTGTGCGTGCTGGGGAAAGCGGTGGGTCTGTTCAACCACAGAATCAGGTCCTTGCGAGACAGACACTTAATCCTGGGCTCTAACCTCCCACTGGCCCCCTCCCTGTCTCTGGCTTCCTCTTGCCTCTCTTCTTCAAGGCCAAACAGGCGTTGGTGGTGGAGCCGGTACGCAGCTTTCAGGGACAGAAAAAGGGCTAACCATCTGTGAAAGGGAATAGCAGGAGGCAGGAGAGGAAAAATACAATTATTAAGAAAACTTTCAAAGAGATTAGTTTAAAAGGTCCTGAGTAAAGTTGGTCGTCATTAGTTATAATGTAATATGATACAAGGATAATAATACTTTCTCTATATAATAATATAATAATAACTTTATGTTCTTTTAGAATTTCTAGGACAATAACGGCTGAAATAAGTAACAACTACATGACAAATGGCTTTGGAAAAATTATAATTAAGTGCTTAATTTTACTAAATGAAATAAAAAGTGTAGCTTGACTTTCCATTTTTCCTCTTCACGATTAACTCCAACATTCTCCACCTCACCATTTTTATAATATACAATCTCAACACAACTTTAACACATCCTCTTCTCCTTCTTCTCTCCCACTTTCTACACTTATTTCTCTGACGTCACCTCTCACTGTGTGTGTGTGTATCTCGACGACTGACTCAAGTCGCAGTGTCACATGACCAGTGTCTTAAAGGCTAGAGGTTAAAATAGAAACTCACTGTCAAAACTGAATAATTCTCAATCCTTTAAAAGGTTATACATCCGCCCACTAGTGACCACTGTTCTATACAGTGAGGACAGAGCACAGTCAACTACAGTCAACAGCACCTCTGAGTTTAGTGTCTTGCTAAGAGACATTGGCTGCACTTCACTCTTTCTTTCCTCACTATCCCACCTTATTTTACTTCTCCCAAACAAAGACAGAGAGAAAAACATTTTAACATGGAAACTTGAAGCCCACCTCACTAAGGAGCCTTGCAGCATGAGGTTGGACATCTCAGCTGGTGACACATCGATGAAGCGCAGGAAGGAGAAACAACTTCCTTTGTCATCACCTGGGAGAGTAAAAACAAGATACAGAATGAAGAATATGAAAATGAGCAGCGACAGAAAAAAAGACAAAAGATGGAAACAACTTGGTGGAGGAAGGAATGACAAAAACATTAAAGGAGGAAGAGGGAAACTGGGGTGAGACCGAGGTTTGAATGTCAAATGAAAGCACACTCTCGGTTCTATCAAGAGTCCTATAAAGTCTGGGATCAAAGCGTGATCTGCGCTCACCTTTTCTGTGAAAGAGAGACTGCTGGATGTGATTTGGAGAGAAGGGAGACAACAGCAGTTGAAGTAATCTGAGGAGGATGTAGAGAGAAAGACAGGGTTACACCACTGAATGTGAGAAAAAGCAAGCGACTCAATGTGGGATGACAAACTGATCCCAGTCCAACCCACAAAATTTCTGTGTGAAAGCTCTAACTGGGATAATAGCCCTTTGAGAGTCCCAGATCAGCAGAAATTCAAAAATATAAAGATTTACTGAGAAAACAAATATAGTTGACAGCAAATTTACACTAATTTAAAAACAACACAAGAGGAAATTTTGCTTTACTTGTTTACATTGGATTGATCTTATTTGTCAAGACCCACAGTGTCTTTTCGAGTGTGCGCGTTGGTAGAGATCTGTGTGCTACAACTTACTTGTTCTTGGCCTGGTTGTATGCGTGGATGAGGCCATAACGGTAGAGGAACTTAGACATGATGTAGGGCTTGATGGACATGTGGAAAGGAGAGCGTGTCTCTTGGCGCTCAAACAAGTCGGGGTGATTACACACCTACACAGAACCACACAGCAGACAGCGAAGTTAGTAATGTGCAAAGGAACAAGCATTACTCACGCTCATGTTTATTCTAGGACTGACAATTCATTGTTCGAGAGACAAGCTTTGTTCCCACCAATAAAATGTAGCGCCTTTATTACTATTGGAACATTAAAATTCTTTTTATAACTTCTAAAAATCCACCACAGCCTATAAATGATCAGAACATTGATAACATGATACTGAAAATGGTTGTTAAATCATTATAATAATAACTGTGATCAATCATCATGACTGCTGCATCTGACAAAATAATCAAAACCCTTTATAGCTGTGATCATTCAGTCTATACTGTTTTTGGACTGGTAACCGAAGGGACAGGCTAATAGGTGAGAATCTGTACCTTCCTGAACTGCATGACCAGGTTCATGAGGGAGGAGGTGGTGCTGTGAGACTGCTGGGCCGTGCCCATGGAGGACTGCAGCAGGTCCTCGATAGAGATCTTGTTCCTCAGAGCCTGGTAGAGCAGCCTCTGCCGGGACGTCAGCTGGCAATAGGTCAGGATCTCAATCTGTGTAAGCAGAGACCAAAGAATGAGCAAACTGTGCTACTAAGGCAACCGTAATAACTGAGTAGAACACAGACTTATACTGAAGTAATAATGTATGTATGGTTGGAGATTACATCTCCACTAGTTTTACATTTTCACCTCTTCAAAATTGAATGGTTAGGATGTAAAAGTGTTTTTCAATGGACCAATGAGTCAGTAAATTGTCTCTATGGTATTCATGAATTTGTTAGGAGAAGTTAGGGCTTAAAGAGTGGAGAGTAAATTATTGAAATTGCCAAAAAGAAAGAATCTGTAATATGAAAACAGTCAATCAAAATATTCTCACTTGGTACTGGTTAGGGAAAAGGCTGATGCATAAAATAAAAGTACAAAATAAGCCTACAGCAAGAGCAAATTATTCAGTGTTTGATTCAGTATTACCATCATGTTGCGCCTTCTTTAAAACACGTAGTGTTTTGACATGGGCTCAAACAAAAATGAATTTATGGCTGCGGACTTCATGCCCAGCTCGACCCACATTCTTTAAACACACATCAAAATCTCTGGTTTTATCAAGCGTCGTGCTTTTCTGAAAGCAGTGAAACAGAGCAACAACATACCATAAAAATAAAAATCCGGTTATGAACCATGAGTGAACTTCAACAGTTACTATTGGCTTCATGAGGCTGACCAAACAAGAGAAACCAACAACAGGGGAGAAGAAAACTAAGTGGGCTGGCAGGATTGTGTGTGGGCGCGAGGGGAAGTGAAAAAGACAGATGTGGGGGTGTGGTGAACTCTGCCATCCCTCTGACTCTGTGTATCGAGACTCCCACAGCGTATGAGTGAGTATGTGTGTGCCTTTTGTGACAGAAAGAGACCCCGAGCCCAACATCTGTCAAGAGGATCTGCCAGCACCAGCATCACTCACGAGCGTATTACAACACTTTCTGTGTCAAATTGTTGTCCAGGGAGACAGATGGATGACGGGTGCAGGAGACAAGTGAGGCTACTTTTGGTAATGACAAAACATAATACTGCATTTTTTGAAATTAAATATTGTTACTCAAACTAAAGAAGCTATTATTTTCAGCAGTCAACTTCTAGCATGCTGCATTTTTTTTTTTACAGTTTTGTCCCTCAAATTATTTAAACAAAAGTAGTTTCCGTCTTTTGGAAAATTGCATTTTAAAATTGAGAATTAGTTTCAAATTTTGTTCCAACTAAGTTGTTCTGGACCAGAGGCTTGATTCAGCAAATAGAGAGAAGATGGTTTGCTCCTCTACCTTGTCTGAGAGCTCATTCTCCACATCCTTCTTGATCCTGCGCAGCATGAAAGGCTTCAGGATCATGTGCAGTCTGGAAAGTTGGTCTGAAATACAAACACCAAACAACTGTGTTTAGCTTAAAAACTCCTTACATGCAACAGTAAGCAGGGATCAAAAAAATCAGTGCTTGCACTCAAATGATAGAATTTCCATACAAATAAGATGAAAAGCATTATATGTTGTCAGCTGGAGAAGTGGGAGAGAACTTCAACACGCAGCCGAGAGGAGCGTTTTCTTCTCACAGTTAAGAGTTGCACTCACTCTCATCAATGGCCGACTTGTTTTCAGCGTGGCTCTCGATGTCCTTGGAGAACCACTCATTAAACTCTTCATGGGAATCAAACAGCGTAGGCATGATGAAGTGCAGCAGGGCCCACAGCTGAGAGACGGTAATAACATACACTTGTCAACAGTTGTGTCTTGCACATACCAACTCACATGTGTAAACACACACGCTCTCACACACACACACACAGCTCACCTCAGCCATTGTGTTCTGGATGGGCGTCCCTGTGAGCAGCAGTCTGTTTCGACACTGGAACTGCAGGAGGATTTTCCACCGAACACTGAAAACAGACAGAAGCACTGACTGGTGATCTAGTGCAACAACTGCACGACATGAGCTTATCGTCATCATTATTTAACACTTAACTGCACTATAATCCCAGCAATTACTCAAAACTGTACAAGATGGTTTGTATGTGTGGGAGTACATTTCTCTACAGATCAACCTTTTTCAAAACATTTTCTGACAAGATTTGTAGATTTTGGCAAACATCCAGTGGTCACCATGAAATGATGTATACTGTGTTGTAGTTGTACACATGAACAAGTACATTCCACAGTCTGTCAGACTTTTTAGTTGACTTGCTCAAAAAAAAAAAAAAAACGTGTCCCACATCCTCTGGCCAATTTATTACAAAGTGTGTTCCTTTACATTACTGACAGCAATTCCCAAAGCATACTGTAGCATAAGAACTCAGAGGAATGTCTTTTTCCACTCTTCCAGCAACTACTTGCCTCTGTTCATGTTAGCAGCGTACAGATTTGAAACTCATCTTTATAACTATTATTTGTTATGTTTATGCTATTACCTGGTGCTGCTTTTCAGGGCCTGGGCCTCATCCAGAACCATGTACTGCCACTTGACCCTCTGGAAGTATTTGACGTCCTGGACCACCAGCTGGTAGCTCGTGATAACCACGTGGAATGGTGCATTTTGTGTGTAAAGGGTTTTCTGTGCAAACATACACAAACGGAGGAAGAGAGTTACAGGCTAAAAGATGAATAAAATGAGGGAGTACAGCCTTTACTGACCAAACAATACAAAATATGATTTATCTTCAGAGACTCTGTGTTCCTAGTCAACATCATTTCATCCTCACCTGGCTCCAGAATTTCCGAATCACCTTACGATCGTGAGGGTTTCCCCAGTACGGCAACACCTGGTGGACATATCGGTAACAAGGGGAAAAATGTCAGCTCTGTCGATAAATTCAGACGCACCGGTCACTTGTGTGAATCTTTGCAAATCTATATTCAAACTAAGGTCTTCCACAACACATTAAGTTAGACTGAGCAATGTAATGAAAACAGAGCTCCGCTGATGTACCCAGAGGAAACATTTAGGCATAGCATCACGTATGAATCACCGCTTCAGTTGTTGATGTAGAATGTGATGTGAAAAGATTTACACATCATTACATCGCTCAACACGAGCTGGCATTCCATTGTTTTTAGTCAGTCTTGCTTTGAGTTTTCAGGAAGCTTATCTTCAAATTGTGTAATAGGGTCTTTTCACACCTCATTAGCAAAACAGACAGGAATTGATTTATTTCCAAACTAGCAAAGAAAATGGGCATAGTTGAGTGCTGAACATAACAAGGAGTTATTAATGTGTGTGTTTGTGTGTGCGTGTGTGTGCGTGTGTGTGTGCGCTCAAGCACAGCTGACATATTGATGTGTTTGAAAAATGGTCTTTAGTCTAAAAGAATGCACACAGCCTGTCAAAGGCTGGTTAAAGCATGTAAAAAGATTTTGTTAAGAACAGCCACCCAACAATCGAACTACTAACAGCTTTTAAATGTGTGTTAACATAAGCAATGCTACGATACTGCCCCCTAATGGATAGTTCTAGATAAGTTTGCATCTCAAATGTTTGACAGCATTTCTCACTACAACAAAACATCACTGGGTTCATTAGAGGAGTGCGAAAGAGTGGCAGAAATGAGGACGCCAGGATTCCTTCGGACAAGTGTTTGCAGGTGTTTCTGTTTGCGTGATGTCTGAGCAGCGCTTCAGATTCTCACCTTGAATTTGGGCACAAAGCGGGTGAACTCCTGGTGCCAGTTGTTGAGCGTGGACGCGGGGGAGATGATCAGGAATGGACCCCAGATGTTGTCTCTCTGTGCAGAAACAGAAAAAGAGAATACACCCTCAGCCGCCGCAACAGGTGGTCTTTGTGTGTGCATGTGTGAGCAGCATCCAATAACAGGAAACCCTGGAGGAACACGTTCATGTATCTTCCTGTCAGCGATAATTCAATGCTGAAAAGCTCACATTTCCCATGAATTCCACTTTTCCTCCCTTTGGAGCTTGGGGACCAAAAAAATCTAAAGAGCTGGCGAATCAGCTTCTCACAACAATGAAATAATTCATGTTTCATTCAACGAAATATTCCAAAAGCAAAAAGCTCAGCCAGAAACTCAGGACTCTTTAAAGGATGCAGAGGCACAACGAAGTATTAACAGCAGAGACAACTGAATATTCCAAACAGTTTTCATAAGTGTGTGGCAAATGAAGCCCTTTGGCCCGGTGCTCTCTCTCACCTCTGCTAGGTGTGCCAAAAGGGCAATACTCTGCACTGTCTTCCCCAGTCCCATCTCATCTGCCAGGATTCCATTGATTCCCTGCAGAGAGATAAGAAAAGAAAAGGAGAAAATAAATCCTTCAATGTGTTAAAATAAGCACAGTCTCAAATCATTTCATCATCAAAAAAACCCTAAAACCGTGACTTAATTGATTTAGAAATCCTGAACCAAGCATCCATGCAACATCTGCTGGCCAAAAAGGACACTGGAACTAATGTGTTATGTTTGTGGTTTCGCTTCATGTGAGTGAAGATAATTCAAACAACTCCAGGTTATTCTAATGCTATTATAGCAATTCATACCTCTAGGCACAAAGTAAGCAAATACAAATTTATATTTTCAAACGTAAAGTAAACGGAGACAATTGAAAAAAAAAAAATCATTAAAGCGTTACAGAAAATATTCCCATAAATCACAGCCACAAATACATACAGATGAGAGACAAACACGGTTACCTGTTCATAGAGGTTTGCCAGCCAGTTCATGCCTTTGAGTTGGTATCCCTTGAGTTTGCCGTTGAAGATGGTGGGCTGAGGAATTTCTTCACCGGCGTGGATGGACGGGTTGGACAAGCTGTAGCTCTCACCAAACCCAGAGCCGGCACCTGAGGACGAGCCACCAGCCACATGCAGAGAAGCGCTGCGACTGTCTTTTGCCTCCTCGTCAAACATTCGCGTCTACAGGGGAGACATTCGGAGATTAGCACAGTGTTAGTGTGTGCGTGTGTGTGTGTGTATGTGTGGGATGAGCGCTCCCTGAGGGAGTGCATGTATCAACTTACTCTCTCTTGATGGATCTGGTAGGCTTCTTTGGCGTTCCTCAGGGCCTGAGACTTGTAGTATTCACTATCTGAAATCGAATACCATCAACTTGTGCATAAAACCATAGAATCCAATTCAATCAGATATTTCTTTCACACACAAAAGAGCATCCTGCCAAAAACACAGCAATGTCAAAAACACTGGAATTCCAGAAGAGGGTATCACCATGAATTCATCAGAGAATTAATTATAGAACATCATTATTAGTAAACAATAGATTGTAATTAGTAGTGATAAGCAATTTGTTGGTTGACAAACACTGTCCCCTGAATGACCTTCTTCATATTTTCAGCAGCTCATGGCACAGACTACAGGGAGGAAACATCATGAAATATAATCTACAGATAGGAAAATGGCTAAGGAGGCAATAAATACAATGATAACTTGGCCCGCTCACATATAATTTAATACTTGATGAAGTTCAGGGGAACTTGGTCAAAATTTCCACAAACGGACTCAGGATATATAAATGTCAGCAATCAATATTGAGTTTCAGTTACTAAGTGATTCTGCTCAACCAACACGACAAACTTGACTGAGATGTTCATACCATAGTCCTCCTGTCCCATGTTGACCATTACGCCTCCTCCAATGTCTATCTGTCTCTGAGCCGCGGTGTCTTCAAGTTTTCTGAGAATTTCCTCCTGAGCTGTATCTCCCCCTGGACCCCCCACGCTGGCTTTACCGCTCATAAAGTGGGCATAAAGCTCTGTCTGGGTGATGAGGAAATTTAGTTTGCGCTGCTGACGCTTGGCCTGCGAGAGACAGAGAAAAGCACTTATTACCATCAGGATTTTCAAAGGTAGTATATTAAAAATTCACCTAAGGAATTTGTTTCACATTTGAAAGCTTACAAATATGCAAATGTTGCAAAAAAAAAAAAAAAACGCTGTAGAAAGCAAAAGCCAAATTAACAACTTCCACTCCACCTACCTCTCTCATTTCCTCGTCCAGTTTACGTTGCTCCAGGGCTTCCTTCTCTGCCCTCTTCCTGTGCTCCTTCTCCACTTTCTCATATTTCTTCCAGTAAAGCATCATCTCCTTGGTGAGGCGTCGAGCCCGGGGTAACGTCTCCTTACAGTTCTTCTGAGCCTGGATAGCTGCACGCCGCACTTCTCGCATGCACTGATGAGCCAGCTGTTACAAACAGAACAGAGGAAGCCACAATTTACTCTTTCACAATCAAGAAGTGAGACTTAGTGTCAACTTATGTCAACTATCAGCAGAAAAATGTGATTATTTTTCTGAATAAAATCTTTAAAAGTTATTATTAACACATATTGGCGTGTACACCTGACTTACCTTTTTAGCATTGGTCAACACTAGGTTCTTAGCAGAAGTCTTCTGCTTGAAAGTCTGCAAAATGGGTAGAATGGGATGATTACGACTAATGAACCTCAGAAAATGGCACTGAACTTTTCACCAAAACTTTTGAAGATTCATGAGCATTCATTTTTGACCATTTTTTTTTTAAAGTCATGCATACTAACCTTGGGGATCTCCTTTTTGGCAATGGTGAGCCAGACCTTACGTCGCCGTGCGTTCAGCTGCTCAATGGTCAGGTGTTTCTTCTTCACCATGGGAAGCGGAGCATCATGGGAAAACTTGGCAAAGATCTTGGTCACATAAGGACGCCCCTCTTCTAGAAACTCTCCTTCTCCACGTTTCTTCTTCTTCTTCACCTTTTTCAACTTCGCTGAAAAAAAAAACCCCACAGTAATGTAAAAATTGAAAGTATCCTGTTCTTTTTCCTCTGCTGTGATGATATGATAATGACTCCAGGAGATTCCAGAGATTTCTTTTTTGTCTTTACCCTTGAATTTCTTCTCATCTTTGATCTTCTTCTTCTTTGGGCCCAGTAGGTGGCGCTGTTGCTCATAGAAGGGGTCATGAGTGGAGAGGAGTCCGGTGCTGTAGTACTGATACTGGTGAAGCTGTAAGACAGATATACACAGACAGAAAAAAATACAATGATCACATTTCAAAAACGTATGTTTGATGTACTGTAAATATTTGTATGCACTGTATCTATGCATGTCTAAGCATGTGTACCTCCCGGTCGGAGTGGAACTTGCTCTGATGCTGCCGGGTGTAGCGATGTAGCCTCAGCATGTCATGCAGCTCCTCCCGAGATATACTGAAATCAGAGTCATCGGAGTCTGTGTCCGAGTCTGTGGTGTCATCACTCAACAGGATGCTCTGCAGGAGACAGAGGAGGAATGTGGTTAAAGGAAGCTGAGGGTAGTAAGTAAGAAAGGGTGTGAACGTGGCAGTAAATGTTGTTGTACAGCAGTGGAAAACATTAGGATTGGGTTGCAACTAATGATCTTTATCTGCTAATTTATTGGTTATTTATTTAATTTATTATTTTATTTAACTGAATACTTAACTCTGCAGTGTGATGTGGAATATGTTAATGAAATACCTTGAGCCATTTCCTATTTTTCTTCAGTTTGGAGAAATTGTAGAGACTTGTTTTATCTGCCTTTTGGTCTGTGGGGTTTAAAAGAAAAGAAAGACATCACACATATGATCTGATAGAGTGAATGAATATGCATTAACTATATCTACCATGACAACGTAAATAACAGCAGTGAGGACATTAATATGTAGTTATATATGAACATTAATAAAAGTCTTTCTGTATGTATCTTACCTTTACCTTGCAGCAGAACTCCGTTGAGAGGCTTTCCCTCTGCCAACCCATCCGCCTGCTCACATGACTCACTCTTCACTGTCAAAGTTGTATGTTGAGTGGAGTGGTCCAGGGATAGTCCCGTCCCCAATGCACCATCGCTGTCATCACTGTCATCACTACAACATAAGAAATATGTAGCTATAAGCCTACCATTTGCATCCTGTATCTAACATTTATTCTTTGGACGTGTATCTGGTTGTACAAACACTGTATCCATGACAGGGGGGCAGAACATTAGGTACTACTGCCTTGATCAACTGGATATAATGTAAGACAGATAAGAGTGCAAGTCACGCTGAAATTTTGCTTAATTTAACAGTACAGTTGGTCTACAAATAGGATGGAAGATCACTAAAATGCACTTTTGATCCATTTAGCTGCAATTGGTTCAGCTTACAACCCAGTGACAACAAAATTGCATTTACAGCATTAATCCCTACATCCAAGCAGGAGCTGAGTTTAAACTGCAACACCCACTGAAACCGATCCTAGAATGAGCCCTGGAACAAACCAGTAGCTGAGTCAGAGAGCTACATCTGTCTGCCCACCCCCAACTCCCCTTCTGCCTGTACCTGGTTATGTCTCTGTTGAAGATGGTGGCGGTCTGGCGCAGGAAACTGTCCAACCTCAGGGATCTTTCTAAGCGTTGCAGGTAGAGAGGTTTGGCCAGGCCAGAGCTCCCTGATGCCCCAACCTCCAGCCGGCCACCCTGCCCTGATGCCATGCAGCACAGACACCACTGCCCCAGCAGGGCAGGAATTTTTACTGAGGAGATAGAAAGAAAGGGATAGGCAAATGGCTCAAAGTCAGAGTGAACAGCACATGACACTGCTACCTTTACGTTGAATAAGGCTTTCCTATTTTGTGGTAATTTAACTAACTCTAGGCATGAAGGTTCCTAACGCATAAAAGGATTTGTAAGTTGCTCATGTGAAGTTCAGAAGCAGTTGCTGAGTTTGCCTTCATTTTCCCTATCCAATCACCACCCATATCTCAGATGTTGTCCAAGTAAAGAATAAGCCATTTACTCCTCATCCAATGGCTGGAATGAAGACTGACACCAGCTTATGATTTGTTGTTCAAAATACAGTACATACAGTGGACCTACCTTTTCAGTAAAGGATGTCATTGTTCTCATTCCAAGATTAATGATCAGACAAAGGTGAAAAAACCCTACAAAACACAAAAATACACAATCACACACTGATGTTGAAATGACAAGAGTGAAATTTCTTTTCATAGGGAACTGGCACACTTTCACGTGTTAAGCTTTTTCCTTATAGGGTGTTTTCTATTATGCAATACAGACAATGTGAGTGTTCATGACTTTCAAATAAGTTAGTTTCCAAAAAAATGTGTTAACGAAAAAACAGCTTACTTCTCTATTACTATGTATCAATACTAAATGATCACTTCCATATGTATAATTTGTTTACTATACTGAGGAAAGTTTACTAACTGGTTCATATTTACTTTTTAGGAATATTTGTTTTTCCTTATTCCCCATTCTTATATCTCATACAATAAAGATATGTTAGGCCATTACACGGCACATTATTTTAATTCAGTTTCAGATCAGACTGGAGGAATGTATGTGTAAATAGTTTTAAATCACCAATTAATATAATGTCCAAGTTATTATTTTATTTGTAAGTGGATAGGAAACTGTTTCGACCGTGACATTGGTATGGTTAAGTTATACAACTTGTCCTTTGTAATTACCACTCAGACTTTCTGAGACAAGTTCATTGCCCCGCATGTAGGAAGATGACAAAAACTAAGCACAAGCAAGAGTTTGGTCTTATTTTTAAAATGAAGAAAACCTAAGAGTTGTGTTATCGTAAATAATATTTTTCTCCCTTTGCTATCGTGTCGTTATGTTATCATTAGCTACCTAGCAAATCCACGTTAGCATTCGCTAGGCTTTGCTAGCTAACCTTGGATGGTGCACTGGTTTGTAGCTTGCAAGCTAACGACCGTTAGCTGCCTCGCTATATAAGCACAAGCAGCATTGCCTCCGATCAATGATAGTAAAGGGTCAAGGTGCTGGTATGCACATGCAGACAGCTTACTGGTTTAAGTAAAACACTATAAATGTATCAGTTAGCGTTGGTGGTTGTTTTGCCTAACACCCAGCCTTGCATACAAGACGACTGCCCCCCCTGCTGCCTCTTGTCTAATGTAGCTTTTCACCATTAACGATAGCTTATGACATTCTAAGGCGTTTTGACTCAGACGTCCTCTCACACCATTAATATGAAGTATTCAAATCGACTCTGTCTCTTTAAGGCCACCACCTCCCTTCCTAAACAATGTATTAAGATATGATATTGGTTTAATGGCGATTCTTTAGCTGGTTTGTTGCCACAGCCAGGCCCTCCGCCCGCGCCTCTCGTACCCTTGTTGCGGAGACGAGCGGGGACTTGGTTGCCTGGTGAACGAATGATCCCCATGTTTTAATTCTTTCTCCCTCCCGGCCATCTTCCCCCATTGCTCCTTCGCCATAACAACCACCACGGAGTATCTCACCTTGGCCCCGTGTCCCCCTTTTCGTCTCTCTCGTCGCTGCTGCCGACTCTCGGTTCTCTGACTCCAAAATGGCGGTTTGAGGCGCCGAGCGAGTCTGTGAGCTTTGAGTCGGCAGCAACAGCAGAGAGGCGGCCACTTTCTGTTACTGAGAGAGCAGAGACACGACGCCATGGCGAGGGTACAGCAAGGAGCAGGTCTTTTAATCAATCACAGAGAGAGGGACGTTCGCTCGGCGATCTCTCCCAGGACGCGACTGTGGCAAGTAATCACAACGTTATCTCTAGGCAATAGAGTGAGGTACACATCTACCATATAAACCGTTTTGGGTCATATAGGCGCAACTAATACAAACGTATCGACGAATTTCCGATGTTGATTAATAGGGTCTGCCCACTGCGAAGATTACCGAGCTACGTCTTACGTCATCAGAAGGAAACTCCGTTTTAGGTAGTGAGGCAGTTTGATCCTAACAAAAAATTGACATTTATAAAGTTATTCTCTGACTCCATGTGTTGACAATTAAGTCCAGAATTGTTTAGAAATTACAAACTTATTTCTATGTATAAATTTTACAACACTTATAGTAATTTATACCGGTAATGATGTGATATAGACCACATTTTCATCAGAGAACTCATGACGCTGGTAGGGATACAAATAAGGATGCTGTCACTGAGGCCCAACCACAAGTCTTTCTGTGAAATCACAGCTTGATCACAAACCATCAATTACCTTATTTTATCTTATGCTATATGCTTATGTCAATATGATCCATATCCTGCTTCGGCTCCTTTTCCAGCAAGCTATTGATGGTCTTCTGAAGAACTCTGATGAGGGGTATGGATTTTTCTCAGTACAGCTGATAGTTGAAATAATTTCTTAAGTATTTATTACACTTAAAACAACCAGAATAACCAGTCCATCAGTACTGACAAGCTTTAATGTGCCACAACTTAACTGCAAAACAGCAAACATATGAAATAATAGTTTGTTAATCTGTCTCACAGTAACACAGGGCTGTAGATTGGCGTGGCTGAAATCAGCTTAAGAGACATTTATATTATTGTCTAAGTGCATGTTATGTTTATTGGCCCAAACAAGTGCATAAGCTAATGCAGTTAACAGATATATAGTGCAGTTATATCTGAATCCCTTTCTACCATTGTAATCAGAGGTTCAGGCACATGTATGTACTGTACAGCCCTGGCGTTATTTTACATGTCATTTAATGTCCACCTTTCACAAAATGCTCCCATACAAAGTGCAAAGGTCTTTACATCAGCTTCAAATACTGCCTACAAAAGAAGTGTATTCTGTAGAGAGCAACTGAAGCTGACACAGTTTTCAACAGTAGGCACTCCCAACAGGAAATCAGTATCGCTGACTGACTGTCCTGTGGATGATATAGTTTCACTAACATACAGATAGTGGGCTGTCATATGTCTCTTTTTCACACTCGGACAAGAGGAGGCTTCGTTCATAGCCAGCTGGATTTCTCCTCCTCAAATTTCAGTGGATCAATGAAAGGCTTGTCGATGGATTTGATCATCAGTTCGCCGCAGTACACGCACTCAGATGCAATGATGTCATCAATGTCAGATTTCATCTGCTCCCGGCTTGTGCCTGCATTGCCCTTTCCCAGGCTGGAAGAATCTCCATCATCCTTGGGCACTGGGCGGTGGCGTGACTTGGAGGATTGCGTGGTTGCAGCCAGCTTTTTCTGCAGCTCCTCCAGGCGACTCTGCTTGTAGGCTGACAGGTGAGGGGTCACTTCCTAGAAGGAAATGGGAAAAAAGAACATATCAGAAATATTTTTATACTGAAGTTTTTACGAAATTTTTGAACTGAGTTGACTGATTTTCTATAAAATGGTTACCTGGAACAGGCAGTCATAGTGGAACATGTGCCCACACAGGAATAGGTAGAAGGGCCTGTTGAGCAATGGAAAGTCACAAGCAGCACACTTTTCTTGGGAATCCACTACACCATATTTGTTCCTCATTTCTTGAATGTCTTCTCTGATGCGTTTAGCGCTTTCTGTAGCCTCCTCCATTTCCTGCTTCAGCTCCTCAATGTGCTGGTTGTACTCCTCCAGGGAGCTGCAGATGGCCTCCTGAGGAACCATGGTGAATAGATGATGATATACAGTGACTACTTTCTTCAAAAGACATGCAAGGAAATACTGTTACAAACCTTGAAGTGGTCAATGGTGACGAAGTCCGGGAAGAAGGGCAGGATGTCTTCAATCTTAAGCAGGTTGCAGCTGGACAGACAGTTCATGGCTTTCTTCACATCTTTCTCCTCTTGAACCACATGCCGGGCGATCTTCAACCAAAGTTTTTTCCTCAGTTCCTCATCATCCTCTGGTAGGTCAGCGCATGACTTGGCCAAGTCTACATCTACCTATAAGTAATAAATACACAATAAGTTAATGGCATTGTCAAATTTTGTGAAAGATAGCAAGATAACAATTTATAATTTTACAATAATGTGGATGATAATCTGTACATAATGTTTTGTGATTATTTATTTACATGCAATAGTCACCCAAAAACATACATCACTTACTTGTAATGCAAGATCCACTGCCTCCTCATAAAGTTCCATGATCCTATAAACCAGGACACAGGCCCGGAGGTAGCCATGTTCAGCACACAACCTGAGAGCATACTTCAAGTCATAGTGTATCTCTGAGGCGTGTGTACCTGCCTGCTCCAGATACAACAGCAGAGAGTCCGGCTTATACTTAGCATAGAGTGACAGCAGGTAGTTATGGATTGCCTCCTCTGTCACATTGAGCTCGTACACACAGAACTCCATGTAGCGGATGGTTTCACTGATCTGCTGAGTACTGCCCATCTGGCTGTAGTTCATCAGAGCTGGGATGAGCTTCTTTGGGTCCAGCTTCTTGCCCATCTGAATCCACGCATCTACCACTTTTCTGGGAATATGCTGCATGAGGACGGGGGAGAACTTGTAAAAAAGCTTTTCATCACAGTGCTTGGAGAGCACCTCCAGAGCATCGCAGTAGTTATCATGTTGGCAGTAGTGGGATATCACTCTCTCATAGTCCTGCATGACAACTGAGAAGTAAACCATGTCGTCCACATTTCCGTGGCTGGCCAGCAGGTCGTAGATAGTGCTGCGGTTGTTGAACAGGCACTCCTTGTGTTTAGGGCTGCTGAGGAAGTGGCGGAACTCATTACGGGTCTCCTGGAAGATGATGCTGTTACCATCACTCTCCAGCTGGCCAAGGCTGTTCAGGTAGAGCTCTGCTAGCCATGTGACCAGCAAGGTGATCTGCGTTCTCTCACTCTGTTTCAAATTATTTAGTTTCTTCAGTAAGAACTCCTTCAGGGCTTCCTCTTGTTTGGCTTCGATGAACTTGAGTGCTATCTCTTCAAAGTAGTTCTGTGTCAGCGCATAGCACTTGGCACTCTCCAGGTATCGCTTATTCTGGAAGCAGTGTTCAGCCTCCTTGGCCAGCACCATGTCCATGCACTCAGGCCGGTCACGGCAATACTCCTTAGCCAGATCAAATTTATTCATACTCATGTACATCTGCCAGACGTCCCTGGCCTCACGCTGGATGTGATACCGGAACACTGCCCGCTCGGTGTAGATCCACACCAAACCACCAACTGGGTCCTTGATCATCTTCTTGAGAGGGCCGAATTTATCAGGGAACACATCCTCAAATACCACCTGTCCATTCAGAGTGCAGATGGCCTTCACTCTGTCATGGAGCAACAAAAGGAAGTGGAACTGTGTCAGCACAATGGAGATGGGCTTATTGAGATTGAGGTCGATGTCCGGGGTGTACTCCCATACCTGTTTAATTGTGAGGGAGGAAATATGGAGATGTGAAATTAGTAAAGGGGAGAACTAAACATTATTGAGATATCTGAACATTGTCCTACACAGACACTTACCTGCACATCACTCAGCAGAGAATCAGGCCTGACATAGTCCAGCTGACCATAAAGAACTCCATTACCCATCATCCAGGCAAATGCCTTAGGGGAGGTCCGCAGCTTTGAGGTGTAGAAGGTGATCTCGCTGTAGCCCATGTTAGCTGGGAACTCCTGGAAACTGGGCAGCAGGTCCTGGTTCTGGTTGAAGATGGAGCTGAAGCCTTGCTGCTCTGACCCCTCGGCCACTTTACCCACAAACTGGAACAGGCGTTTACGCGTGGTGGTGATGATAAAATACTTGTTCTCCAGGCCACGCTCCACCTCCATGCAGCAGACCGGTACTGGCCTCCCATCCTCCTCCAGGGAGTGGACCTGCCTCAGGATAAGAACATGGTATTGTTTAGGAAGAAATAAATATGTAGGTCAGTATTTTCTGCTGTGTTGATTACAGTAATATGGACAAACCAAATAGTACCACCAAACATAGTATGTATACAAAAAATGTGCATTCTTATGGCAAAAATAATGCACTCTCAGACATTCTCTGACCTGCCTGAAGTATTGGTCTGGATTGGTGTTGAACAAGCTGCCCTCATTTGCAGAGATCTCAGCCTCAAAGATGATGCCTTGACTGGTGCCAACCAGGATGGGTCCTGTGCTGGTCTCGTTGCCCAGCAGCTTGTTCCAGCCCACGCTCTCAATGAGGTGGCCTCTCCAGCGGGACAGACTGCGTACCTTCTGGGTGTTCCTGTTGAGGTACAGACACTCACTGGTGCTCAGGCTGATCAGCACATGGGAGCCTGCAGTGGGAAAATATGGAGGAGGATACGGCTGATGTTGTTAAGAAGTCATAACCATGACACTGCTAGAGTAATGTAATAAATAATGCAGTAGCATCAACCTCAGGTCACTGGTGTTGCTGGAGTTTCTGAGACATTTTACTTATTATTTATTCACTTGAAAATTAAAATAAAAGTAAAATAAAGAATAATTTTGCATTTATCCAAGCTAAGCCATAAAAGGCACACGTAACATGGCTGCTAACATTCCTATATATTTTACAAGAGAATACCCAACAATGACCAATATGGTAATTTAGTCATCTAATGATGGCCTATGGGTGTTGGTAGAAGAAAATCTGAATACTCTGAATTGTGGCTTTTCTCACCTGTGGGGTCCAGGAACAGTCTGTGCACTTTACTGTCATCTTTTCTTCCTAATTCAATTTGGTTAGGCTGATCTGGCTTGGCCAAGTCAATCCTGTATAGATAAGGACATGAAAACATTAGTATAAGCAGCAATAACTCTTTTAGAGACTTCAATAAACAACATTAACAACAGATGAGTAGCAATCACAGTGAAGAGCAGACATTAACTAACCAACTAATCCAATCAAAATAATACAAACACTAGTGAGCATTAATGCAGTGCTTATGATGTGTTATTTGCCTCAGCAGGGTGTCCTTTCCCAGACTCATGCAGAGCTGATTGTTGCAGACTGCAAGATGGTTTATCTTCTCCGGCGGAGTAAAATCGATCCTTTGCTTGTTGAATATCGGCTTCTCTTCCTCAAGTCGCACATTCACAAAGCCTACCGTGAGGAAACACATTTGTATCAATATAGTACTTCTATAAGAAGACCGATCTGTCTGATCATTAACGTTTATTACACATGTATGACCCCAAAGCGTATCTTGCATGTATGTGATCAGAGGGAGCATCTCCTGTGAGGAGGGGGACCTACCTGAATGTGCTAACCCGATGTTGGTGCTTGACAAGCGGCTGTGCTGCTGCGAGCTTTGCCTCGTGTTTTGCGAGTCCTCGTACTCGTCAAGAATTGAAGCCAT
The DNA here is from genome assembly GCF_002814215.2 of Seriola lalandi dorsalis. Lineage (NCBI taxonomy): Eukaryota > Metazoa > Chordata > Actinopteri > Carangiformes > Carangidae > Seriola > Seriola lalandi. Next base: position 1,412,008 of record NW_019525453.1, on the reverse strand, counting down.
AGTTGAACGTACCTTATTTCTCCTTACTTCAATGCCTGCAAATAAATTCTCTCCAGTTAAAAAGGCTGAAGGCGTACAGTCAATTCTAAGACGACATGGCTAAAGGGCTAGCTATCACAGTTCCTCCTGTTCAGAGCTCAGAAGCGCATTTCCTCTCTGCGCAAACGTCTAAACTGAGAAGTAAAGTGTACAATATATATCACGCTACAGCATTAACACATGAATATATTACAATTCAAGCATTCCTACCTTCCCATTCATATCATAACAGCTAGCTTAGCTTCCGACTGCACAACACAGGGTGTACTCGGATAATCAGGTGACACACGAATCATGTGATTCACATTTAGTGCAGTGTCTCTGTTTGACACTAGGGGGCGCAGTTTATCCAAAGCAAAGAGCACACTGGAAACCGACTGGTTTTGTTGTTGTTGAGATGTTTGTTTTATGAAGAACTGAAGTTTATGTAACAAATAAACTCATGTGCTTCATGACTTGTGACAAAACGCACAGTCATTTTATATTATTGTATACGTTAGTCATCCTATCTTTTTATTTATTAATGGATAATTTTTTTTATCCTTTATTATATAATTTTATAAATAACAAGGGAGTGTGACAATGGCATTGCAGAACAATAATAGAAACAAGACATTATATATATATAATGAAATGTTTAAATGTAAGTTTGAATTAAATTTAAGTATGTAATAGTAATTTAAGTAATATAGTATCTATCTATCTATCTATCTATCTATCTATCTATCTATCTATCTATCTATCTATCTATCTATCTATCTATCTATCTATCTATCTATCGCTTTTTTTACTCGGTGGGAGTGTCTATGCAAATCACAACCTGTCTGAGCACAAACTTGCCCTAGAACCGTCCCACCCCCCACATGTCGCCCGTCAGTCAGAGCTGGGCAGGCTGCCTGGAAGTATGTGAGACACAGACCACTCAGCTGACTCTCAGTATCTAGTCTCACAGAGCTCAGACAGGAGGCGAATCTGCAATCAGAAGTTTCATGCGCGGCTCGACATGCCACCTCAGATGGATTACTTTTACCACGAGTCCCGAGTCCCTTCCGCTTGCGGGCTGACCCGGGAGGATGAGCTGGAGCCCGGTGTCATCAGCTGTATGCTGATCGGAGACGGAGCCGTCGGGAAGACCAGCATGATTGTCAGCTACACCACCAATGGTTACCCGACAGAGTACAAGCAAACAGGCTTTGATGTCTTCTCCGGTGAGTGATCTGAACCCATATTTTTCCATTAACACATTTTCCAAGGTCATTTTCCTGACTGTATGCTACTGAGTGCATGCTATGTTTAAAATAGAGTGGTAGCATGTGTGCTGATGTGATGTGTTTGTTCAGAGTGGAGGTTATAGCCTATAGTATGTATTATACCTAAAGGCAATACAAGTTAATATTGTGTGTTTTACAATTAAACAAGCCTGAATATATTCTGAAAACATGTGTTTTGTCTTATGTGTACTTACTGGTTACTAATACAAGACTTTAATTTGAAAACAGGGCTTTTAAACTTTAAACATAAACATAAGTGTTTTTGTCCAATGTTAAATTTGCTTTATGTGTGTGATTTTGATGTTTTCTGTCTTTGAAATATGTCTGAAATAAAGTGAACTGAATTGAAACTGACTGATTCATCACTCTGGTTTCCAACAGGTCATGTCCAAGTAGAGGGATCTCCAGTTAAAGTTCAGCTTCTGGACACTGCTGGACAGGTAAGACCATTAGATTGTTTGTATGTTTTTCAACAGCAAATTGTTATGTAGACAAATACTGTCATGCTATTTCTACTGGCTGTTTATAGTATTCAATTCGAAGTCCCAAATTCTGCTGCTTTCTGATGTTGAGGTCATTGTAACAAGTGATAATTTGTCTATTACACACAATATATTGCATCAAATCCCTATTGTTAATACAATATACAGACTCTTTTACAATGACAGATGAAACTGTGTCACATTAATCCAATGTGTGACTCAGTAACAAGGTTTCACCATACATTTTAATGGACCATCTCTTCCTGACACTTAAGTGAGTCAGTCCCTTTCACTCATGCGTGTTCATAGTTTGATTGACTAACTTGTACTTTCTGTCGTCATGTTCCATTTAGGAGGAGTTTGACGAGTTTAGGGCTCTATCCTATGCCCACACGGACGTCTTCCTCCTGTGCTTCAGCATGGTTAACCCCACCTCATTTCACAACATCACCAAGAAGTGGGTTCCAGAGATCCGGGCTTATAACCCGTCCTCGCCCATCATCCTTGTTGGGACCCAGTCTGACCTCTTACTGGACGTGAACGTCCTCATCAACCTGGACAGATCTAATGTTAAGCCAGTTCTGAGCTCCCGGGCCCGGAGCATGGCGGACAAGATCAGGGCATCAGACTACATTGAGTGTTCATCACTCACACAAAAGAACTTGAAGGAGGCATTTGATGCGGCCATCTTTGCCGCCATTAAGAACAAAGCTCGCAAGACCAAGAAGAGGAGGTTTTCTGACAGGCGCACCAAAGCTTTCTCCAGGTGCAGCTGGAAGAAGTTCTTCTGCTTCATCTGAACTCAGACTGTTAACCCTGTGGGTTGTGAACAAAACTTTTTTTTAATTTATTTGAAATACTTTCACTTAATGTCACAGGTCCCATCAGTGGTAGTTTAGCATCTTTCCCTGTTAAGTGTTTGGCTTATATCACTCTGGGATGCCCAATGGTGCAAGAGAAACAACATTGGCACAGTGAGCACTGGAAACGAACATCACTGGAGACAGCAGAGAGGATTCTGGGTCATTCTCAACCAGGGTCTGGTCACAAGCTCCATCAGATAGACCCCAGGACAGCAGTGTTGTTTACATTTTATTTAAATGAATCATTGTTCCAGAGCAACAGAAGAACATATGAAAAAAAAGAAGCATGAATATTGTGTTCATGTGGATGCATCACTGGTGAGCCACTTATGAGAAAAGAGCAGTGAATTGACTTTAAAGGAGGTGAACGTAAGTTAACTTGCTGAACATGCAGCCACAGAGAGAGAGAGAAAAAAAAAAAACAGGGCATCATGTAAATTATATGAATTTGCATGGTGAGCTTTGCTTCCAACTGCAGCCTTTTAACGTCCGCGAGAGAGAAACGGAAAGTATCAGGGCTTTATTTGAGCAGATGGGTGTTAGCCACTTCTTTGTTGTATTCTTGCAGTCTGGCTGCACCAGCTTATTTATATGCAGCAGCTGCAAGTTCAGGTTGCAGTGCGAAGTGCCACATTCTTACCTGTGTGTGAAAGCTCCCCTGGCTGGTTTGGGTGGTTACTGACCCTCAAGTTAATCAATTAACAAACCTATCACACCTTACATTCATTTTGATTAGAATTTTATCAGGTCTTTTAACACTTATGAAAAAGAAGCACAGCAGGGGGATTTGTTTGCAACAAATCAGAAACAAATGTATTTCCTTTGTTTGAATGTTCAGATTGGCACAGGAACTTTTTTGAAAATCCTCTTGTGAAATGTGAAAGGTTGCGCGGGAACTCTAACCTTTGGCTTTTTGTTCTGGTCTCTCATCAATCTGCATCTGTAAAAGCAAGCACCGCAGGAGTCTTGACTTCCACCCTGCAGATCCTCCCACCACCTCCACCGTCAGCCTGGCTTTTTTTATACTCCCCTCTTTGTTTATGTGCTCAATACAATCCTTATCTCCTGAATAGGATGCTAAACAGCCAGTGTGAATGGAAGTGTAGGTAATACGCTTTTTTTTTTTTTTAAAGAAAAAGCTTTTGTGTCTGTGACATTTGTACAGAAGAAAATCATATTTTGAAATGCAGTGTGATGATATCTGGTGGATATACAAGCTTATATATTTGACCAGAACCAGAGCAAGGCTTTACTATGCTTCTTGTGGAAGTCAGTTTAATGTTTATTATATTCTGTTTGTTAAAACAGTTCATTTGTCATTTTTATGTTTATGAAATATCAGATAAGACATGGATTTTAAATGCATTTATGTACTCCATAAAATCGTGTTTAATTTTGTATCACTGTCCATCTCCCTCTCTAACCTGTGTGTCTTTTTTTACATGTCGCAGTCATGTGATGCAAATAAATGAAGTGCAAATTATAGCTCCTGTGTTATGTGTATTTTTAGAACAGCAATGTTTGCAGTTACATCTGATAGTAGCAGCTACTTTACATTCAGGGAAGAGTTTTCAAAAAGAAGTGCATTGAAAAGCAGCAAGCACTGTTCTCTACAGGGAGTCTGAATAATCCTCATCACCACACCAGGTACCTTTCCTGAACCGTCTCCCGGTCCAAGGATATGATAAGTAACCTCTGGCCTCCAGCTGTGCTGTGGGGCAACCAATTCTAATGCAATCCACATGAGTGCTGATGGAGTCTGGCAGTGCCATGCTGTGACTGATTGCTTTGTGTGGTTGTTCCTTTTTCGAAAGGGCTAGAGACATGGGAGAGTGACATTCAGAGGAGACCGATTGAGTCAGACTCATTGGTTGACAATAAACAGCGGCAGTGGGTTGTTTTACTACAACAATGGAGTTGGCACATTGTTTATGAATTTTAACAACATCAATGACCTTTGAAAACTGAATCAAAAGGCATATGCTTGTTTTTAGACTGGGTCGGAGGAAAATTAAGTGGGACACAGTATTCTTCGTAAACAATCTGGGGTGAACGTGACAGGGAGACACGTGAAGATGGAGCATTGAGGGGTGATAGAACACTTGAAGACCTAACAGCTCTTCGGTGCATTTGTTCTGAGCGGGGTGAATGAGTCACAGATGAGCATGAGGATTAAAAACACGCACTCACCCCAATACATCAGCAATCTGTTTGCCATTAGTCAGTGTGCTGTCCATCACACAGTCATGTGTCAGGGTTCTGTTTGAACGGCTGTTATCAATGGGTTAAAGCAGGACATCATACTTCTCGGCCTAATAACCTCATACGGAGAGGTCACAAGAAGGAGCTGCTGTTTTGTCATCTGACACCGCTGACACAAGTTGACTCATGACCTTTCATTTGACTCTCAGGGAGCAGTCGGTATCAGTCATGGCCGGTTGGACAGCTTGATGCACTGACACGCTGAGAGGATCATGAAAAGGATGTAAAGCTGCTATAATCTATATTAATATATTAACGGTGGATCAAAAGACTATGTGTAATGTGAAAGGGGCCATTTGTAATGATGAACACACAGAGAATTATCACACCGACTCCGCAATTGCCCTCAGTTCCATTGAGTGTTTTAGCATCTTTAAGCTTGTTTTGGTTTCAAGGCCTGACTGTTTTGTTTCACTCTCTGAGCTCAAGCATAATTTCCAGACACAGATGAGAGCTGCCTGTTTTCAGCTAAAAGTTTCTACCTGCTCTGTACCAAATAGCAGACAAAGTTAGTGGCTATCTTGAGAACATAGCAAAGCAGGTAGCGGCTAAAGAGTCAGATATTTTCCTCAGCAGTTGGTGGAAACCAAAACTGAGCCAAAAGGAGAATGAATGCTTATATGCATCCAGTGGAGACAAGAATTACCCCAAATGAATGCTAATGTTGCCCCATGACTTCTGGATTTGCAGCCACTGTTGGCTAACATGTTAGCCATGGAAACTTTATGAGGTAATGGCGAGAATCACTGTTGTGTTTACAGCTTGTTGCAGTCCAAAAAATCAAGTCATGGCATTTTTGTACTTTTGGCTTTTATTTATATCAATAGTAACAACACTGTCTCTGCCAGGTTAATACTTGATCAGCCCGGTAGATGATCAAGTTTCAAAGTAACGCCAGGTTAGCTGAATTTATGTGACTATTTCTGGGGTGATCACATTTCATTTAATCTCCAAATAAAGAGGTCTAGATCATCTATACTGTTGGCTTGTTTACAACCTCTCTGATTGTCTGACTGCTTGTGTTTCTTTCCCCTGACAGACTGTGTTGTTGTCACTGCGTTCCCAGATTTCAGCAATTAATGTATTGAGTGCACTGATGTCCTGATTGATAGAAAACAAAATCATGTACAGAAGTGTACAAAGTTTTGGAAATAGCATCTAAATGCTGATAGACAAAAGGGTTTATCACGTTGGCATCCCCTGTGTTTTGAGGGCAGATGAAAGCCGGGAGCACTACGGTTATGGTTAACATCTTGAAAGGTTGAAGCCCAGGGTTAAGACAGGTCGTGGGACTCCTTTGATAAACACACTTGAATGTCATGTCTTATTTATGACTCTTTTCCACTTTGAAAATTTTCCGTTCCCTCATTGAAAGGAAAAACGTAGATGTTTTAGTAAAGTCATCTACTTTAACACAAAAAATATCAAATATGAAAAATATTATTCAACGGTGCTGAATTAATGTGGTTATATATGCATCCATGATGCAAACACAGACGCTCACTCACGTTGTGCAGTCATAGTATACTCATTGAGCAATCGTGAAGACTACGTCGGACAGGTTTTAGGTTCCCAGGAGTTCAGTGAACTGTTTCTCCTCCTCCTCCTCTCTTTCTCTTCTCATGGTTAGTCATCTATGTTTCTCACATCCACACTCAGGGCTGGTCCTCCTCCCAGGATCCCCTGCTTTTTAGTGATTGTGTCAGGAGTAGTCAACCAGCTCTTCCTCTGGCTCTGGGCCAGTTTCACTCTTGCTGGGTTTCACTGTAGTCGAAGATTGGCAAGGAGGCCTGGGAATCAGCAGGTGCACCGACAGGTCTGCCTGGATGAGGACAAAGCCGATTGGCTCACTGCTGCTGCTTCTCGGTCAGCTAAATTGGCAGTTTGAACAGTTATGCTTTCGGGAGGACTTGGCATGGCTCACAGTGTCTCTTTCACACAGAGAAAAAAAAAACTCTCTGTTGTGATTTTTCTTGTTGTTATTGTTGTATTTCCCTTACTGGCTGACCGTGTGTTTCTGAGAATATGTGACAGGTGTGACATTATTACTGGGTGGCAATTATAAGATTATTGTTGAAGATGTTTGGCGATCTTGAAGAAATCACCAACCCAACATAACCCTAAAAAATTACGTTCATTTTGCCATTTAAAGATGAGCAAATTAACATTTTAAACAACACACTATTCTTATAAAGTGTATTTTTGCATACTGCATACTGTTTCCCAATTTCCCATGTAATTCACTTCTACAGTTAATTTGCATAAAGAAATCCAGCCTGTCACTCACATTAAGGGTGCAAGTCTGTTTATTAAAAACCTTTCCATTGTGTTTTTCAAAACATAAACTGTCAGTTTCGGTGTCGCGCAACCCCAATGAGAATCGTCCTAGTTCCTGAGTGTGACTGTGCCTGGAGGCAACAACTATTACTTCTGTCCCACAGTTAACAGCTTTAGTTTGCTTTCATGAATCTGCTAAGTTCGTCATTCATGCAGTTGAGTAATACATGAAGAGGCTGATATGCAAAACACTCGCAAACACAGTTGACAGACGTGGATAATTACAACCCTTTCCTCATTTTGCATTGTAAGACTCTGTAATGTCATATCCAAGGGCGTGAAATACACCTGAGCCATTCATAGAATTATCAGATAGAGGTCTTTCTATTATACTGTATGTTGTCAGTTGTATCCTTAATCTTCAATCATCAAGGGATATAATGACTTCATAGTGAACATCAGTGACCACACATGATCAAAGCAGTGCAGAACTGAAGCACATGCAGCTTCTGAGATGAGACAGCTGAAGAGTGCATTCAGCACTCAGCCAATGATTAGGACATTAGCACTTCAGTCAGGCCTCACCTCAGGTCTCATTATGTTACTGACGACCTATAGACATGCTGGACATTATTTAGCTCTCCACAGCTCAGGACACAAAGGATGCTAAAGCTGCGAGAAAGTAGTGCAATCAACAGTTGTGACTCTTTATTTGCTTTCCCTGAATTCACAATCATACTGTGACACTTATTTGTTGTCTTGCTTTGCAGTGTAAGCACAAAAAACATAGACAATGAAACACCCAATACAGCTTCAGTACTATACAGCACCAACCTGCAATGCTTATACAAGTACATGCTATAATGTGATATCCTGCAGAGGTGCAGGAGAATCAATGCAGCAATAAGCAGCACACAATACTAGAAATTCTAGATAAACTAGATATACTGTATGTGTGTCGGCACCAGTGCTGCAAGTCATGTATGTGTGATACAAAGTGACAAATAATCAAATACAGTATGTTGAGAGTCATTGTAACAGCTACCAGTTGGATGAATTAACATTAAAAAGTCCTCTTAAATTCTAATATTACACAGTAGTACTTGTATTTAAATAATACATCAAGACAGTGTTTATTGTGAAACCATCATGTTCAGCCCTCTTCACCTCCTTAAGTTGAAGAAAAACAGGCGCAATCTGACTAAAGTTTGAGTGATGGTTTACTCACTAAAGGTGTCACAATCTTATCATTGTTATCAACACACTGTCCTCTCTACAGGACACATCTGCCTACATATTGTCCTGAAGATTACCAGTAAACAACTGTATTATTATCTGACCAGAATAGAGAGTAGGAGTGAGCTACGTCAGATCTTAACACCTTTCTTCTGATATGAATTAAAAGAGTCAACGACAATCTGTCCTGAAAGGCTTGGCTGGGGGTTTTTCGGGAGTGACACGACTAGTCATCATTAGCAAGTGTGAGATACACATTGGTTGTGGATTAAAACAGCCCAAAAGAGACTCTGCTTTTGTTCTTTTTTTTGAAATGAGTTTCTTTTCCAGATCAACTTCTTTGTGACTGTAACTTCCTGGACAGAATGAATTTGCAGTCCATGGTTGAAGAATGATTTTGGCTGATTCAGATTGCTTGTATAATGACCTAGCTAGCCAGAGCACAATCGGCGATTTCTACCAAAAAATAAGGTATAAAAATGAAATAAAAAATATATTTGCACAATTACTTTGATGGAGTAAGATAAAAAGAAAGATACAATATTATATTATTCAAGATTAAAGATGTATAGCTGATCTTGATGATTTTGCTTTCCTATTGTGCCAAACAGGTGAATATTAATATCAAAGCTACAGTGAATAACGATTCAATATTGTGCCACAGCAGTAAGATTTAGTTTGGTTTCATGCTGTTTATCAAGCGGCATCTTAATCTGACACTAAGCTGGAGAAGCGAGGGCGAGATACACAGTTTAGAGTTTAAATATGATTACGTGTGTTATAGTTTTCAGAAGTGAAAATTAACCATGTTTAGGAGGGAATACTGAGCCCTCTTTGCATATGGGAAGTGTTGGATTTGATTGGAGGTGAGTCTGTACATTGGGTGTGTCCATGTCTGGGAATCAAGGGGGTGAGGTGTTCTCACAGCGGCGTTGGGGGATGAGGAGGGGAGGGAGGCAGTGGGGGATGTTGTGACATTTATCACACATGGTGGCGGTGAAGCAAGCAAGGGCACGGTGCAAGTCAGTACAGCTCTTGTTGTCCCACAAAACCTCTGCTACACACGTGTGGATAAGCACACATGTACTCACACACATACAAACACCAATTATATTAGTAGATATATTAGAGCAGGTACACAGTATGAGTGTATGCAGGTAACATGTAAACACAGGTTCCCCAAAACTCAGACGGGCAGACAGTGATGACTGTTTGCCAACACATGATGTAGTCTAATGGGTTAATGACAATAGATATTGTGTGTTTCGCTCGGCTTTCTGCGAGAGCGATAAGTTTTGTCAGGACATGTTCAGCAGAGAGCGGCTGGTTGTTGTCCGGTTAGTCACAGTAAATCGGATTACTCCAGTTTGTGTCACCACCATCAAAGGAGTGTGTCTGCGTGTGTGGTTGAGGCACATTTACTGAGAAGAGAAAAAGAAAAAATTCACTTTCCTATGAATCAGTATTTTTTTTTAGCATCACTAGACGCCTCAGTATTAAAACAGAATGATCCAATACCATTAGAAATTCAGACTAATATAGAACATAATGAGATATAATCAGTCCACTGAAAATTAATTTTTATAATCATTAGAGTTGGCTATGGGGTGGAAGAAGTATTCCTTACTTCTACTTCACTGGCAGGAATAATGTGATATTTTGGGAAATATTTAATGTCTGCTATATGTGCCCTTTAGATAAAGTTTATTGAATTGACTTGAATACATCTATCCGCTTTCTTAGCAAGAGGAAGATGAGAAGATTAATACCACTCCTGTGTGTCTTTGGTAAATATTAAGCTATACAGCCAGGAGAGAGCTATCTTAGCTTAGCATAAAGACTGGAAACTGAAGGACACAACTTTCCACCACTGGTGTGTCATGTACTCATGACGTGACAGAAACTTGCTGTGGGGCCTCTCAAGAATCAGGATCATGACACAGTCTCATCCTGCTGCATGAACCTCTGTAGAATTTGGCTTTCGCTGTTGTTGCTCTGAGTAAACCCAAGATTACAGGTTTAATCATGTGATGTTAAGTCACTTTAATGTTAAACCATCTCCCAGATTTTTTTTTTTTCATGAACTGTAAGAAAGAGAAGTATCGCAGCTTATGTGTTTATTTAGAGGAATATTTCCTTTAAATTAACAGTAAAAGGAAGCAGAGTTGTTTTACTGTTGGTGTGTCATTCACAGTGTAACTTTAATAATGGAGATGTGACTGAGAAATTCATATTCCAAGAACACAGGTGACAGTACAGTGTTCCTGTCCTTCATCTTCATTGTGGTTGTTTTCTAATCCTCTCTCTCTCTCTCATCCTGTCTATTGTTAAATGTGATGTCATTTAGTGAGTAGTGCGCATGGCATTGGTATGTGACAACCATGAGGGTATTTCTGAACAAATGACATACCATCTTCAAAATTCACATCTCTGCAATAGCAGATTACAGAGCAGGCACACTTATCCTTGACAAACATATCTGCACATGCCTATCTATTATCAGACATGAAGGAAACAGGCCTCTCACGACATGAGTCACTGTCTATAGGGGAGCTTTGGTTGTTGGGATGATTCACAATCAGAACTGACACAAAATAAAAGATGAGAATCAACACAAAACAAGAAATGGCAACAATAAAATCAGAGCAGTTGGTGATCTTGTTTGTGGTTTGCTTTTTCTTCGTGATTTATTATAAAAATAATAAAACGAAACAAACACTCCATGGATTAGAGGAATCTCTCTAAAGCCTAAATTAAAAAAAAAATTCTTTATTGATCGTCCTTTTTAAATTTATTGCCTTTAAAGTTTTATGCAAATGACATTCATTCTGACTCAATCACTGGTCACAGATACTGTGGCTCCACTGGAAGTGAAGCGAGTGAGCAGCTGTCATCACACAGCAATAGTTTATTACTGATATGGGAGTGCAATGTAATGAGGATACACACAATATAGAGGGTAAATCAAATCAAATAATTCCAGTAGATTAAAAGCAAACTTGTAGCGATCAAATATGGCCAGAGGATTTGAAAATGGCAGTTTAGGCCTGCCTTCATACACACATAAACACACACACAAAACCACATGCCCGTAGAGACTCATGACAATGGCTTGGCTCTTTTCTTTAGAGACAAACAGAGAAAACGGTGGTGTGTTTGCATGTAGCTCTCTGCTGTCAGCTCCCCTGACAGACCTGTAGAGCAGGCTTCAGCTCTCTTATCTGCTGCCAGCTGGTCCGACTAGAAGTTCGTCTCACTTACCTCACATCTACCAGGTGACGCCGCGAGGGCGTGGCCTGAGCAGAACCCTTTTCATTTGTATCATTGTACTTTTCAAAAACCTAATTTACATTTAAACTGATTGGTGGATTAGAAAAATCAGCTTGGCTGCCATCATGCTAAAGGCTCAACAGGATGCTAAAGGCTCAACCGGATGCTAAAGGCTCAACCGGATGAGCAACTCATATTAACAATATCTAAAAGTTTCACCGGGCAGCGGCCGAGTAGCTGGATTAGGTGATAAAAACTCTGGTAAACCTCAACAATGAGGTCCATTATTGTCTCCTGTCAGAGGACAGAAAGAAGGCAACATTGGACTTTCCTCCCCAGGAAGGAAACTGGTTTCTGAGCAAATAAAAGCAAGTCTTCCCCTGAAGAAAAAAACAATTTATCAAGATTGTTCCAGACGTTAAAAGCAGTATAATGTCACAGCCTGCAGTTAACGGGTTGATGGATTACACAAAGTCTTTGAACATATGTTGATTTTACAACCAACGTAACTTCTCACAGCTCAAAGACCCTCAGTGTCACTAAGAAAGACTAAGTCTAAAGAGAAGGGTTAGAGGAGGACTTGAAATGACATTTGGTTTTATATCATGGACTTTTTTCACAATGAGCTTTAGCAGCTACAATGTACAGTGGATCATGTTACCAGAAAGGTTCCACAGAGTTTGATAAATACTCCTTTGTGTCAAGACCGGTTCTGCAATGCCACCCAGCAGACCAGGCTTATACTTCAACCTGCAGCTTAGTCTTATCTCTGCCTCTGTTGTCATTAATGTGACCACAGTCTCGTTTAGTGTGGAGGAGGCTGAGCACCGTTGAACTTGCTGAATAGCGCTTGTTTTCTGTAAATCTGTCAAACCATTGCATAGTAAAATGTCAGTTAGTGACAATATATAAACAAGTCTGTTTTTACTATCTTTTACATATAACCAAATCTTTTCTTATTTAAGTATTTCATTGCCTTGAAATGACTTATTCTAGACATTTCCTGTAGTCTTCTTGCAGTGATGAGGCTGCACTGGCCTGTCCATGCTGGATGCACAAAAGGACACACTGGTTTGAACAGAAAGGTGATCAGGTACATCTTGAGCGTTAGGGAGAAGAACAATAAGGTTCTGCAGTTAAAGTCCCCAAGGTAAGCTCTAATGACAAACAGTCAGGGTAAACTGGAAAATCACATTATTACATGTCCAAAATGCAAAGAATGATAATAAAAATAATTTAAAAAAAAAGAATATCTCAACTAACTTTTGAAAAAAAATAGTTAACTTTACATGACACACGAAGTAAACCCCTCAATGAAGAAAATCTATCCGGGGAATATGCAAATATATGTCCTACAGGAAGATACACTTCCATATGAGACCATAGCACTGTATTCATGTTCATTTGCGTTCAGTGAGAGAGAATGAAGTGACCTGTAAAACTCCCTCTGACGTTAACAGTGAGGCAGGGAGGGATTTTTTTTGAGATTCAAATTCAAACTGACATCAGGTTACACCTGCCTGTATGGACCGGTAGGTGGAGCAGATAAACGGACACTTTTCAAACAATCAACTTTGTTCCTTCAGCGTCTGTCAGCCGGGAAAAACAAGACAAAGACACAACACTACACAGAATTATACCATTGTAGGCAAACAGTTTCTGTTGCACCAGATCACAAGTCATTGCACATGTAAAATATATTGATGTATTTACATATTTTCTGTTAAATCCATTGTGTGCGCCTCTAATGTACCCTGAAGTAAAGGTTACATACAGTAAATGTGTGACTTAGTGTGACATTTTGCGAAATACACTTACTCGCTTTCTTTCTGATGTTTGATGAGAAGATTGATATCACTCTCATACCCATATGGAAAATATATGAAAATGTTAACTTAGATTAGCATAAAGACTGGAACCAGGAGAGAACAGTTAACCCCACTTTGTGGGACAGCAGCAAAATCCACCTCGCAGCACCTCTTAAGTTCTTTACCTAACATGTTATACCTCATTCGTTTAAACCATTTATGTAAGAACTACAAATCACAATTTTCCAGACATTTATGTGCTGTGCTATCTCTTAGCTGGGAGCAGTCTCAGTGAAGACCCACACATATCCCCCTGTGAAACAGCAAATTGTCTTTCTGTGCCTAGATTTATGGACAGATTAAACAAACTAAATATAATGTGTTAATTAGTGAGCTTTCAAGGTGCTGGTAGGTGGATTTAGTCTAGTTGTTTCCTCCTGTTACAAGTCTTTATGCTAAGCTAAGCTATCTGGCTGCTGGCTGTAGCTTCATATTGCAGAGATAAATATAAGAGTGGTAATGTAGGCTATCGAACTCTCTGCAAGAAAGGGAATAAGAGCAACGTCTGAGTGTGTCATGATTATGATTTGTTTGTGTGAATTTGAATGTGTGCATATGTCTGTGTGTGTGTTTTTGCACTGCAGGCGGTAAAGGGGCAACTCCCCATCTCAGTGGGACTCTTATCCCTCCCCTCCTGCTAAACCACGAGATTCTAACACCCTAAACACCATAAGCTGGTTTTAGACAGTCACCATTAAGATAATGAACCATGAATTACATAAAAAACACAAATTTAACGGAAACCAGCAGTTACAAGAAAGACAACCAGAGTTCAGTCTTTATCAATGACTATTTGAAAGTGAAAAACATCCACAGAAATACTGTGGGCAAATCAAAAAAGTTAATGTCTAATTACAACCCTATTGTAAACAAGGGTAATTAACAGTCCACACCTCTGGCTCAAGAAAGCCTCACTGTGTTTCTGCCCTGCCAAACCTTTACCCTGCCTAAGAGTTAGACTCAGTGGGGATACTGCTGGTTTATGAGGCCTATTCAGAAGCCCTGAGGAGGTGTCACTCCTGGTCACTCCCAGGTTTTCACCTCTGCCTGGTTCCTGGCCGGTTCACACCTCCAGGAGGGACAATTATCCCGTTAGAGGGCCACTCTTCACAGCAGCGTAATGCTTCGCCCCATGAAAATCACACCCTTCTGCTTGTTTTGTTGGCCTGTGGAACACGAAGTTCACACACAGGTCTGATTGGGAGCTACAGATGGTTGCCGAGAATTAGAATGGATGGAAAAAAGCAAGGCCTGGCGAGAAACCCAAACCGAGTGGTGGTGAAAACAAGGGCTCTGAACTTTAAGCTGCTGGCAGTGGTAACCCATTATATGTTCAATCACACTGTTATAAATTAGTTACAATCATATGTAGTTTTTGTGAGGAACCCTTTCTCATCCTGGTTGAAAATACTGAACACATCCTCTCTATTTACATTCTTTTACTTGACTACATTTATACAGCACTTTATTTCAACAGCAGTACAAAGTGGTTTACAGTAAATCCTGTGTAAATATGTACCTGACTCAGCTGTGCTAAACTCTTCCTTCTTTGTTTTGATGTAATCTCAAAGTATTTGACATGGTGAGTTAATAAAATAAACTTCTTTGAACATGACTACTAGTCTGAAAAATGTAGATGCAGCATCATGCTTTATATAGGAGATAACAATTATTCCTATTACAATCTAACAAAAAGTAGTGCCAGGACATAATTTACATTCTTATACGCTTTACAAATTCCTATCAGGAGTTAAGGCCAATACTGTAAGGCAAAGTGTGCAAGGGTCATTCCTCTGCAACAACACTTATTCTAAAACTGCTCCTACATACACTGCCATTGTCATTTGGTCTGAGTTAACCTCAAGTAGCATTTCTGAAAACAGGTGTGGTAATATCAACAGTCACAAGTGAGGTGACTGCCGGCTGAGGTAAACGTGACCAACTCTCCCTACCAGATGATGGTATGGTTATGAGGAAGTGAAAATATCTTTGAGGAAGAGGGTGTGGATGTTATTTATAAAAATATACTCTACACACAGCACGACTGACACTACACATTTATACATCCCCTTCAAGAAGTCCTTTCTAAGCTTTCTGCGTATACAAGCTCAATTCAGAAGCAGTTTGCTTATGTAATTAACACTGTGGACAGACAAAGACTGAGACAAACTCACTGTACATCTGAAGTGCTATAGACACAACTCATATGTATGTAATATTGATAAATACATAAGAGTTTGATTCAGTTTTCTTGGGCCCGATTACTTGAGATTATGAGTTTGGGGAAGTGTGGTGCTGCCCCCTACTGGGGAAAAAAAGTACAACTCAAAAACAGACCACAAATTATTTTGTTTAATCAAATTTATTTTTATCAAAAAATACAGTGTAAAATACAGAAAAATTATTAGGATTAATTAGTCAATTCAAGTTTAAATGCAAAACTGTTTTTAATTCATTTTCATACAGTGACAGTTAAAAAGTTTGGCTCTTTAGGTTTAAACAATAGTCTATGACCAGTGCTATAAGTTATTCAAGTAACTACACAACAAACTACAACATGGAGTCATTATGACACAACCAACCCTCAAAGGATAAACATTATAGCTAATGGATGGATGGAGGGAGGCATACCTGCTTTCTGCTTCCATTCATTGAAAAGAAAATGACTTGAAAAAAAGAAATATAAAAAGTATGCTGCATGTATGAATGTGTGTCATCAGCACTTTGAAAGAATCTCCTGACAGCTTTTGTAAACCTTCACCAAGCAGTTAAGCCTCGGCTTTGAACTCTGAAAGATGAAGAACAATGTTCATTAGAAACAGGTTACTGTGAATGGCACTGTGTAATAAAAGCCTTTGTACAGGAGGTAAGCAAGAAACAAAACACTGAAAGTAATTTGTCAAAAGCAAGTTTCTGTCTGAGATGTGGGTGCACTGAGCATTCATCCTCACCTGGAACAATGGCACAACGTTTGACACTGCATTAGGTTCTGAAGGGTCCTTGAGCAGTACACAAAGGTAGTAAATGATCTGATGCTGACATAAAAAAAACAAAAAACATTATACGTCAATCCACTCATTTCACAAAAGTATAAAGTGAAATAATTGTAACTGTAAAATAAGTACTGTACAATGATGGTATTATTCATGTAAATTAACACAGAACAGAAATGTACTTATTCACCATGTAAATTGCTTCATTGATGACAATATCCTTGATCTTGCTCATCTCAATGAAAGTGGTGGTCTCACGGCCTGAGGCGTAGTTGGAGGACACCTGAATGCCTAAGGACCCAATGACAAGCAGGGATTCGTGGTCCACCTTCACAAAGTGGATGTGCAGCATCATGCCAACCAGGGTGATGACTATAGCACTGGAAAGAACAGCAGTGTTCTGCAAGAGAGGGAAAGACATTCACATGCAGGTCCTGTTCAGTGTAACATGTTTATGTGATGAATCCCCACTATCACGCTCAAAAATGATAAAGGATGGTATGACCATTTACAGATCAAAAAGAGTATTTTGTCCACCCATGGTATCTTGATCTGCTTAACTAAATCAGTTATAGCAATTATGAAACCTATTAGAGCTTAACAATATTGGCAACAAACACATAATAAACAATACATACAGTAACATGACTGTTGGCGCTCTCATACAATCTCTACTCTGGGATGTTTAGCATGGTCAAGAAGAGATAATATAAAGTGAAAGCAGGTTGAACAGTAATTAAGTTTACAAAATTCAAAACTGTATACTTTACTTTTCAAGATTTTACAGTGAAATGACGTAATTTTTTTGGTTTACTTATTATCACAGTGAGTCATGTAGGAAGGACTGTGTTGTAATGTCAGCCATAAAGTTACTTGTCTTACCTCAGTGAAGAAGAACACGGCGTATGATAAAAGCCAAACAGAGCAAGTGTACACCATCACCTTGCCGATGGACACTTTGGAGGAGCTGACAATGAACTCTCTGCAAAAGCTGGAGTGACTCTGACAGTCCAGAGATATTGCTTTGCCATTAATGTCAGTGAAGGCCTCATCTTCCATGATAAACGCGACAAAAACAGGGTGAGTAAAGAAAAAACACGAGCACTAAGCGAGCTCTCAGACACAGTTAGCTAACAGTGAGGCTAGGTTAGCGCTGAGCTAACGTTAGCTACCTGCTGTAAACAGACAAGGTCAGCAGCATATGAAGACAGAAAGCGGTGCTTTCTTAGCGACTGTAATAGGGAACATATGCGTACATACCCAATGTGCTAGTTTGCTGCTGTTAAATATAAAATGAGAAAGGACGAAATGACAAAAAGCTAGTGTTCCCAGCACAAGTATAAGTGGATTAGAGCCAAAAAAGAAATCAATCCTGATATTAGTTGCGCTCGTTATTAGTACCGGGGTATAGTTCAAGTGGCTAAAATAAAGGGCATGTGACCGGGGATATGGGCGACGAGCGTGCTTCACAGCGAACAGAGAAATTCAAATAATGAATCCACTTAACTATAAACCATATATGATGCAGCACTTGATATTAAAACACTGTGTCAATACTAAGTGCTGTCTCCGTCCACCCGGTGAAGATACGGTGTATACCGGTTACAAATAAAAGTGAACCCTACAGCAGCTGGAAGATGCAAAGCATTATGGGCAGCGGTTAGTATCCGATTTGCTATATGCCTTTCACTTTATGTAAGTACCTTTTTTCAAAGTCCCGTTAGAAACTATATGAATATTTTACGTTAGTTTATGTACATTAAAACTGAAGACAGTATTATATAAATAGAATAAAATCAATTGCTTTTCTATGGAACTCATAACTCCTTCATTACCCAAAATGCATTGTGTCCTTATGACTTTTGACCTCTGGATAAAAACAAGCCGATCAGCTGATGTAAAAGCAACAACATCTACTAGGTCTGAGACAAAACAGCTCAGCTAGCTAACTTTCTCTGTATGTGGCAGTCGGCGGTGTGGTGTTAGTGTACGTGTCCAGTTTTAGACTCTGCTGAGGCAGCGTTTAACTTAACGAGTCAGTCGTCGTTCGTCGGACTAGTAGCTGCCGCTAGGTCAGTCGATTGAAATGAAGGTTGTTTGTTTCTTCAGAAGTGTGTCTCTTTGTGTAGCAAATGTTAGCTAGTGATTGGTTATTGCTGAGTTTCACAGCGTATTTTCTTGGGCATTATGACGAGTAAACTGAGCTGCTTTTAAATAGCAACTTGCCATCGTCAGCTGAGCTGCAACATTACAAAATACATAACAAGAGATGCAGGGCAGTTAATGTTAACTAGCAAACTGTTGTGCCAAAACATAAAGTAATTACTAGTCTGCACAGTTGTGTTTGAGATTGCTACCTGGACTCGCATTACCACATACTGAATATCCGCATTGACAATAAGCAGCAACAAGGTCAGCTGAACATTTCATCGTACTTTTTAACAGTATTGCACATAAGTTAATTGGCTTTTTAGAGAGTTTGAACAAAAAGGTTACATCACATCTGGTCATAGAGATTTATTAAACTGTGCCATAACCTTGTGTCTTCCACCTGCATTGCTTTTGCAATCATAGTTACTTTAAGTAATACTTTAAGGCACAGTTCCCCCTCTTATCAACACCAAGGGTCGTGTCCAGACCTGTCAGGTTTGAGATGAGTAGTCAAGGTCCAGCTGTAGATAAAGGAATGAACACAATTCTAGTCTGTCAGGAGAGCTATGCCTGTGGGGGTTCAGATGAGGCTGCGTTTGAATGTGATGAGTGTGGCAGCTTGCAGTGTGCCCGCTGTGAACTGGAGCTCCATCGCCAGGAGCGGATGAGGAATCATGACCGGGTTCGGATTGCACCAGGACATGTTCCTTTCTGTGATTCCTGTAAAGGAGACAGCAGCTGCTCTGTCAATGGTGGGCGGCTCAGAGCTGTGGTGCGCTGCCAGGGTTGTAAGATCAACCTGTGTCTAGACTGCCAGAAACGTACCCACAGTGGAGTCAACAAGAGGAAGCATCCTCTGACATCTTATCCTCCAGCCAAAGCTCTCCAGGAGAACAGCGTGACTGCTGGGGAGGCAGATATTGAGATCTTAAAGGCCAAGCTAGAGAAGGTGTGCAGCTTCCTTTTGGTGGACGAAAAGGAGGAGATGCAGGTAAGTGTGTGAGAAAATTCATCTTTTGTACACAACTTGTTGATGAGATGGTATGAGAATGTGGCTGATCTTGTGTGGATTGTCAGGTGAAGGATGAGGAAGACTTTGTTGGACGACTAGGCTGCAGACCAGATGAGCTCCTCAAGGTGGTCTCTATCTTTGGGAACACTGGGGAGGGCAAGTCCCACACCCTGAACCATACATTTTTCCTTGGGAGAGAAGTGTTCAAGACCTCACCCACCCAGGAGTCCTGCACTGTGGGTGTTTGGGCAGCTATGGACCCTGTGCATTGGGTTGTAGTCATCGATACAGAGGGACTACTTGGGGCTGGTATGGGGAAAACAATTGATTTGTTTTATATCATGAAATAAACAGGGGGTAGTGGGAGGCTGTTTCCCACAATTAACAGGCTTGTTTGCACTGATCACCAGGAGCCAATCAGGGTCAACGAACCCGGCTGCTCCTCAAGGTCCTGGCTATCTCTGATGTGGTCATCTACAGAACACATGCTGACCGTCTCCATGACGATCTCTTCAAGTTCCTTGGTGATGCATCAGATGCCTACTTGAAACATTTCACTAGGGAGTTGAAGGCGACTACCAGCCGCTGTGGTCTGGACGTCCCGTTGTCCACTCTGGGCCCTGCGGTGATCATCTTCCATGAGACCGTCCATACCAAGCTACTAGGATCAGGTCAAATAAGGCTCATTTATGATTTGGACTGTACTGTACTGACTGTACTTCACTAGGAATGAAATGAGCAAGATTGTTTGTAGATGCTCAAGCTATCTTCTCCTCCACTCTCTGTCTGCCTCTCAATCTCTAGACAAGCCATGTGAATCAGCTGAGCGTCTGCTTCAGGAGCGTTTCAGGAAGCTGGGTCTGTTTCCAGAAGCTTTCAGCTCCATCCAGTACCGTGGAACTCGCACCTACAACCCTCCCACAGACTTCAGTGGTCTGCTGCGCAGCCTGGAGCAACAGCTGGATAACAACACCACCCGCTCACCTCGTTCTGCCAGTGTCATCTACAAGGCTCTGCAGGTAGTGATGCTTGCTTGTATGAAGAAATGTGGATTGTATTGCCACTTATTTGGTGATATGCCAAGGTGACGTGTAGAAACAATTCTCAGTATGAATGTGTTTATATTGCGCTTTCAGGCATTCAGTTAACAATGTATAGTCAGAATCGCGCAAAGTGAGCATCATTGACTCTTCCATCTCCTCCTCGCTCCTCCCCTCAGGCCCTGAGTGAACGCTTCAGTGGGGAGATTACAGATGAGCACATGATCAGTAACTCCTTCTTTCCAGATGAGTACTTCACCTGCTCTAGCATCTGCCTCAGCTGTGGGTATGTGCCTCTCACTTATTTTCTGCACCTGTAGTTCAGTGACAGAAAGACAGAAATGATCATTCATGAGACAGAAAAACAAACATGACAGGAAAGGTTTTGTATTTGTCGACATTCTCAGACGTGACAGCTGCCCTCAGAGGTATAATCGCAAAACTGCCGCTATCTTCATTTATCTATGGTTTCCACACTGACCCTTGTAGCTTTTCTAAGTGATTTTTCAACTATATAATTGATAATATTATGATATGATTATAATACACCTGCAAAATCTAGTGTGATGTCTTTGATGTGCCCCCACTTTCAGTTCAGGCTGTAAGAGAAGCATGAATCACCTAAAGGAAGGACTCGACCATGAAGCCAAACATCGCTGCCGCTACTCTGCACAGTATGACAATCGCATCTACACCTGCAAGGCAAGTTCAAACCCACAACGCCATACATGCCCGTGTTGAGGGAAGTCTGCATGATGAGGTTCTGAGTGTGTGTGCTGATCTTCTCAGGCCTGCTATGAGGGAGGGAAGGAGGTAATAGTGGTTCCCAAGACGACGGCCTCCTCTGACTCACCGTGGTTTGGCCTGGCCATCTACGCCTGGTCTGGGTGAGTCCATCTGCCATAGAGCCGCTTGGAAAATGAATGGAAATGGCTTCTTTGCAAGCACAAATAATTTAATATATGCTCATTCATTATGCTAAAAAATGGGAAAACATTACAGAGCGTGGTTCACTGTTGGTTTTGCTCAACTATAGCAACAGAAAGTACTCTAATGAATAACAATGAATGAATAACAAATGTATTGCAGCTCTGCAGTAAAGGCCAAGACCACCAATCTGTCCCTTTCATACTGGACCTGAGATCTTTTTTTGTCTTTGTCTAGGTATGTCATTGAGTGCCCCAACTGTGCAGTGATCTACAGAAGCAGGCAGTACTGGTATGGAAACCAGGACCCAGTGGAAACAGTGGTCAGAACAGAAATCCAGCACATCTGGCCTGGGGTAAGGCCACAGTGGAACAACTTCAATGAGATTCTGCTTAAACCAATTAAACAAGGTTTCAAGCCAAGAAGTTAAAGGTTTTTGGTTGAATGAATGTTGTCACATCTGCTGTGAGCTACATTTGCTGTTAATTTTTGCCAGCTGGTTGTGTTTAGATGTCCAGGAAAGTAATGCAGAATTTTGTTTGCGACAGCATACTCAGTCAAAAGTGCTGAGTAAGGAAGTCAGCCGGTAAGGCTTTGTATCTTCACTCTGTTGTACTTTTCTTGTCTTCTTTTCAGTCTGATGGGTTTTTGAAAGACAACAACAATGCTGCTCAGAGGTTGCTGGATGGAGTGAAATACATTTCTCAGTCAGTGTCTGAACTCAGCGTCAAGCCTGCTAAAGCAGTCACCTCCTGGCTTACGGACCAGATTGCTCCCACCTACTGGAAACCCAACTCCCTTATCCTGGTACATGACTACAACTGGACTAAAGCTAGAACAAATAAACTCTGAGCGTGTTATTTGCGAAACACTGGTTGACACCAAATACGTTCCTATAAGGTCCTTTTTGTTGTCAATGATTTTCATGAACCTCAACCCGTTACACAGTTCAGGGTCTTGTTGACCTGCATTTAGTCTTTCTACTTGAGTTATTTGGCATTTATAACAGTGTAGTGGCAGATTTATAACTGATAGCAGTGATGCAACATCTAAAAAAAAGGTGTGATTGTGAGGACGCTCAGACGCAGCAGTGGATGGAGGGTGGGAAAAGAGGACAGATGGTTGAGATTTAGATCATGGAGGCCTGAACCAAATACATATACAAAAGACACCCAGACTGTTTCACAATAGTTACACCCTGTGGTTCCTATCCAAACAGGATTTGATGACAATATCCATATTCTGAAGTGAAAGCATGTCTTCAAAATGTTCTTCTTTTCAGAACTCTTGCTGCAGTATGAAAATATACTCACATTATCCTTACTGTGTGTGACTTAGCGATGCCATAAATGTGCGGAAGAGTTCCAGCCCAACGACACCAAGCACCACTGCCGTGCCTGTGGAGAGGGTTTCTGTGACGCCTGCTCCTCCAAAACGCGACCGGTCCCAGAGAGGGGCTGGGGCCTTGCACCCGTGCGAGTCTGCGATGCATGTTTCCACAACAGGGGAATCTCGACTGGTATGCAGATGGGATATCAGTTTTCTGGATGTGGTTCTTAACGGTACGAGAGTGTCTGACCTGATGAGTGCATGTTTTCCTGTTGTAGAGTTGCTGGACGCTGCCTTGGAGGAGGAAGGAGGCACTCTGATAGCCAGGAAGGTCGGGGAGGCTGTTCAGAACACTTTAGGAGCTGTCGTTGGTGCTATCGATATACCTCTGGGTGAGCACCAGATCTGTCTGCATTATCAAAGCAATGCAGATAAAGATCACTTCTAATTAAAACTATCACTCTATCCAGCTATTGTTCAACAGTCAAAACAGTCTATTAACTCCTGATACTGTAAAATATGGTAGAAGATGATGTGGTAGAAGTTTTTATACTTCAGAAAATTTCAGAATAACATTTCAGCTCTAAATGTGACTTATTTATCATTTTTAGTCATGAAAAACAAAAGTTTTAGTTTGTGTTTTCAATCAAGCTGCACGAGTTTTAATGTAACATGATATGGCTTTACCACATTTCCTCCTTTGCATTGTTACCATTAAACATGGATAGATTTTAGCACTGATACTGAAACGTTATCATTCAGCCCTAATGCAAAGCTGTAATAGATGGGTAACTCTGGTTTCAAACAGTACCAGAAGCTGATTTCCCAGTTGAATAAATCACAAAGTGCCCTGTCACGAGACACCCTGGCTGTTTAGTTATATTAACAACTATTTTCCCTTTTGTTTGTGCGTCCAGGCCTGGTGAAGGACGCAGCTCGCCCGGCCTACTGGGTCCCAGATCAGGACATCCACTCCTGCTGCGAGTGCCAGAAGGAGTTCGCCCCACGTCTCTCCATCCACCACTGTCGCGCCTGTGGCCAGGGCGTGTGCGACGACTGCTCCCAGGAGCGGCGCTCTGTGCCCTCGCGTGGCTGGGATCATCCTGTGAGGGTCTGCAACGGTTGCAACCAGAAACCCGGGGAGCTCTAGCAGGACCAGGAATAAGAGTCAGAGTGGTAACGTTTTAAGGACGCCGACTTATACGAAACCTGGAATTGACACCATTTCGACTCAAAGACGCTAAAAGACGTCAGATCCTTGTTGTCTTTAGTGGCTTGTCTTGGCTGCCACCTGACTGTCTGTGGCAGGTTGGACTTATTGTTTTTTAACGCTGTCCTCACGTCACTTCAGTCCCTCGATGCTATCTCACTTTAATATCCCTATATTTTACACTGTGAAGAACACCAGTCAGAGTGAGATTTGTATCAATATCAAGAAGACAGGAGAGGTGAAACAACTCAGAGAGATAATGAAAGTGAGTATTGTACAGTATATGCTTGCTTCCAGTTGAGTTCAGGTAAATTTCCACGTGCCCCTTTAGACCCTTTTCAAATTTGTATTGATGCACATGAAACCCTTACCCCTTTGACAATCCCTCTCAGTGTGACACACTAGTACTATTAGCACCTTTTTGTAGTCTGGGGCTACATGTGTAAACTGTGTAATAGTAGAAGTACTAACTGATTCCAGGTAAGCACTTTTAGTCTAAGGTTGTTTCTGGATTTAACATTCAGAACTGGCTTGAGAGGAAATGAGGGAAAACCTGAAAAATTATCCACCACAAGGAATTCTGATCCATGTTTGACTGGATCCACTGTAATGTCCCTCTGGTCCAGCCTCGCTAGCTTTAGCTTTCCTGCCACTCTTTGGCTTCAGGAGTATTACCACAATCAGAAGCCACTGATGTACTGTAGCACCGACATGCATTCCAGCTTATATAATTACTCAGTAATAACTACTTGTATAATCCCTTGATCCTTTTGTGGGTGTTTGAGCATCTGAGTGGGCAGATGATAATAGAACAGCCTTAATAATGCTGTCCACATAGACTGTTTTACATAGAATATATGCATATATGGGAAAAAAGTTTACTTTTAACAGGGACATTTCTAAATGGCCTCGTTGTGTTTTTAAAATGTCAAAACTACTATCTGTTAACAAGACAAATCTGACTGCAGCAGGATAAGATGCAACAGAAACTGCTTTTATAGAGTGGCTGGCTCACAGTAGCAATATGGTACAGAGAAGAAGTCAAACCATCTTTTTGAGGCTGGCCCCTCAAAACAGGAAATATTTAGAAGAGTAACAATCCTTTACTCTGTCAACTCAGGCTGTGTAGCTGGTTAGAGAGGAGCTTTTAATGAGCGATGTACCTGACAATTATCTTATAAATGCAACATGTAATCCAGTCAGGCTTTTGACTGAACACCCAGGCATTGTGAGGTCTGACTGCGTTGATAGTTAATGTAGGATTTTTCTTTCAGAGACTGACTGGGAGAGTTGGTTGGATTATGCTGAAATAACAGACTTTGACCTGAATGAGTGAACCATCTCATCATCTCAGAGAGATACAGATATCACATGGAACAAATCAATACCTTTATGTTCATGTATGCTCATACACTATGTATTAAACTGCAGAAACCTCTTACGTGAGTTTGTGTGTGTCATTTAGACAACAAAAATAATTCAACAGATCACTGTTTAATGATTTTTTTTAAACAATTAGAAAAAAGTTGTGTCAATCAACAGTATAAACACAGTATCATTCATTTAAAATTCAGATCAGAAACACCCTAAATTATATTACCAATTAAAGTCAGTCATGTTTTAAGTAAGTACACGTAATTTGAAAAAGTTACAGCAAGCAATTGTCTTCACCCATGTGTAGCATTTCTATTTTCTTTTGGCACAAACAAGTCTGTGAAAAATAACATTCCCCTGAGACATAAATGTAACTTTTCTGAGGTCATCTTCCAAGATAAGAGTTCAGTTCCACCTTGTGGAAATGCACTGCAAGCCTTTCACTTATACAATACCTACAGGTTTTGTATATCAATATAACACCATTTGTGCATTTCGGGAAAAAAAAGAAAGAAAAGATGTCTTTTTTTTTTTTTTTTTTTAGAAATCACGTGTCGGATGAAACATTTTCACAAAATCCAGCCATCTGCTCTCCTCCTTCCTGGTAGTCAGTGTTGTATGGGAAATAATACAGGTCATGTTTGACAGCCATGAGCAGGCCGGGGAGCCCCCTGCAGCCACCCAACTTGGAGGAGAAGACAACGCTTGGGATCAGGTCATTTGCAACCGGGTGGGGTGATGGGATGGTCCGTAGCAGGTGGCCGTCCTTTAGGCTCCATAACCTCGTGTAGCAATCCTGACCCACTGTGGAGAGGACACACATCAGTCAAACAGTGAGTTTTGAAAAGCAAGCCCAGTCTCAGTAATGAATATACTGATAGAGCATGTTACCTGCCAACACAAGTCCCTCAGGTTCATTGACATGAATGGGAAGGTAGGCATGTTCATTATAATGCCCTTTGAACTCCTGCACTGGTTTTGTCACTCGCACATCCCACAGCTTGATCTGCACACAAAACACACAAAGTTAAAGCAATAACAGAAGTGGTTTTACGATGTTTATATTCTATTCTTGAGGGTCCCGGGATTTTACTTGTGTGAAAGGTTGTAAAGTACAGCTTTAGCTCCAATGTAAAGAGCCGAAACAGCTCAATTACAATCTTACTTAATTTTCCCTAATGACACCTTTCTGTCATTCCTCTACCACTTTGTCAGTCACCAAAGTTCACAGTTTGATTTATAAGTTTAAATACACAATAAACAGTTCTGTCTATTATTCCAACCACTAAGTTGTTACAGGTTGTCAACACCCTTCTTGGCCATGAGGGTGCCAAATCTTCCGAATTAGGTCATTAACCTCATCTCAGGACCAAAACATAATTAACATGCTAGTAATTTAGAACCAAATGTGTATAGCAGGATTCCAAGTGTTTCAGAAATATTCTTTTTAGCTGACCTGGCCCAGCATGTCAGCAGCCAGCAGATAGTTCTCATCCTGGAGGACGCGGACAGAAGTGATGGCTGATTCTTGATGGAAGCGGCTGGCCTTCCAGCTTTGATCCCTGCGCCCGCGCTGCCGCAAGTCGATGCTGAAGATCTCCCCCGATCGGCAACCGTTAAACAGCACAGGGACCTGAGGAAAAAAAGGAGGTCTTTTTGTTCCCATGGTATTCTCCTTCTGGTCAGTGTCGTTCTGGGTCATATCAAAGAGAAATCTACACTAAAACATATTTCCAGTGTACTCAAACATGCATCATTTTCATGTAACAAATGACTCACCCTAAGGGCAAACTGCTGAGCCAAGACATCGCTGCCTACGCTGTACGTCTGTGTTCGGCCCGTCTCTGCATCTTTCACAATTACCCTGCGAGACAGGCCTGCCAACACATGCAAGAACACATAATTATTTCAGATTTATAACTTTGTGGGGAGAAAATTTATATAGCTGTCTTATTTTAATCATCAACATCAATTATAAGAGATAAGGTTACTCAGTACTCCACATGAATATTGCTATCAAGAAAACATATTAGAAGTATCTGTGACCCTGTAACCCCAAGACGGCTTTTGAGCTTTGAGTTTGCTTTTCTGTGCACTTGCAGTGATTGTGACCGCACTGTGGCCTATGAGGAACAACTGATACAGTCTATGATTAGTTTCCAACATGTGTTGCTGAATTTGTTTCTGTCCAAACAAAGTGAGTGTGATTTAAGAGACTGTTAAACAGCCGAGAGCCGCAGCCAAACCAACCAACTTACTCCAAAGATGCCAGTGATTGTGACTGATTGTAATTATTATATTTGATTATGAGTAGAAAGAACAGTGATGATGGAACGGACCAGTGCTGAAGGTCTTGTCAAACTGTGGGTTGAGACACCAAGCACAAGACCAGGCTGTGGATATCTTAAAGCTGCACAGCATCCCGGGCTGGTCTGAGTAGAGAGGAATTAAAGAGGGGAGACATTAATGTGAAGTAAACCAAACAATACCAACATGAAATATGCCCTTTCTGATCACCTTCAGTCTGCAGGCATATCAGTATGTTACTAATGCAGCTGATTGGGAACCCATTTAGGAGTCATTGACTAAAATGGACCATAATTATCCTGGCTAGACAAAATCTTGCAAAGTGCCTGCAATCTGCCTTAACAGTAATAAAATGTAATAAGCTAGTTTAAAGTCTAAAATAAATTGATACACCTGAGGATATTCTATTTAATCTAACCTGGGTTTGAGTTGCTGAAGAGCGAAGCAGGAAGTAAACTGACGCAGCCAGGGGTGTCTGCCACTCCGACCAGACAAAGCCTGATGGTCAGCTCAGTCAAGAAAAACTGAACCAGTGTGCACCAAAAGAAGACACTTGTGGAACTCAAAAATAAAATAAAGAGTACTACAATATTAAAAAGGACTGTGTGTTGATATGGAATCTATTCCAAGAGGGGTGTTTGACAGGTATGAGACATTGTATTTCCATTCTAATGAAAGCATACATACAGATCCTCTCTTTTGAATCCAAAGCAGCAACTGAGTGTTGAGAGTGTGAAACATGTGGACTGACTAAGAGCTCCATTAAACTGAAGAAGGATACAGCACATGGGAGTCTGGATAGTTGACTGAGGCCCAGCAGATGGAATTCACCTGAAACACATTTAGCCAGAGCAGAAGTGTCAAAATTCACTGCTGTTGGATTAAAAACACTCTTTTACAACATTTAATTTTCTTAGGAACTGACAATACTGGTTTTGCAGTTTTTCAACATGTAGATATACTGAACTTTAAAGCCTTTAAAAGGGGATTCAAAGCATCTGAGGTAATTTACTGGGTTGATCTACACCTAATAAAAATTCCCCTGAACCAATGAAGGGAAAAATACGGGCACAGTGAAGTACAAGACATGTCTAAATATTTAGAGTCACTACTTCAGCTCTAGTGAAATACTCCCACCTTGCGGTTGGTGAAGTAAAGGTTATCACACATCTCCACTGACAGAGAGCCCCGGCTACTGCTGTTGAAATTCATGATGCCGTACTTGCAGCCGCCGTGAGAGACATCGTTGACTGTAAACACTCGCTCACACGCCGAGTCCCCCTGAGGAAGACAAGGAAGACAAAGGAGGATCAAGCAAAAGCAAGTTAAGGATACTTGGGGAAAAAAAATCATATATATATATATATATATATATATATATATATATATGTGTGGAAAAATATATATATATGTGTGGAAAAATGTTTGTCTACGTATGAAGTTATGTATCAGCCCTGGGACGTTTTGTTTGTGTGTCTGCGTGTAGTCTCACCACTATCAGTCTGAAGTTGTCAGTGTTGGGGTTGCTGTTGTCTGTGCTCTGGATCTCTAGTTTGTGGCGTCTCATTCCGCTGACCTTCACCTCATGGACCAACCTGGAGACATACAGTAACCATGGTAACGTTGACTACCACTGTCCACAGACAATCTACAGAAAAAGAATAATTTACTCACTTCCTTTCAGCTATCTGACAAAGTGAATGTGTCCCTTTATTTCAAAAATGTTTGCCGATAGGCTGAATATAAATCACTTCGGCTGCTGATGCAACTGTAAGTGACATAAATTCATATAATTCATACTTTCGGACAGCACAGTATTTTGACTATGTTTTAGCCTGCTTTTGTTTCTCTCTTTATTTCTTATGACTGTTTTGAAACCCATGTCAAAAATGGTTAGCATCATTGTTAGAGGCCGGCCATGCTACAAAGAAACCTCATTCTACACATACAGAACTGATTAACATTCAAGTTAGTCTTTGTTTGACTGGGGTTGTTTTCTGTAATGTATTACAGCTGTTGCTATTGAAACATGTATGGGCCACAAGGGGAACAGCTCTATGTCCTTGTATGCATGTGCACGAAGCAGTGGGATACAGTACCTGCAATAGGAGCTCTCAGGTAACAAGCCAAGGTGTCTTTTCTGCAGCAGCAGTGAAGTGTTCAGTCCTGCTCTTGGTGCTTTCTACAAAGAAGAGGATATCATTAAACGGGGATGAAACCAATCCAGGCCAACAAGTTTTAGAACATGGCTCATTCCCAGCTAATGGTGGAAAAAAGATGTCATGATTTCTCTGTTACATTTATTTCTTCTCTGTAAATAAACCAGAAGACAGGACGTCTGCTTGTTTCAATCAGAATCAACAAACAGTGAACTTCTTTGCATTGCTTTTCACACTGTTCTCTCAGTGACAGAGTGATCAACACAATTTACAGTCCAGCAGTTTCTCTTTGTTGTGGCCAAAATGCTTCAGCTCAGTCTACAAAACTACATATTTCAAATCAACTCATATGATATGAAATGTCATTTTGATGACAATTACAATATAGGCATTTCAGTTTTTACATAAGTTGCTCCTCTTGAAGGTAGCACTCGTGGTAAGGGTTTCGAGACAAACGCAGCAGACTTACTTTTCTGGGTTTTTCATCCTCTGCGAGCAACTTGTTTCTCTGTTTCTCCCTTTCTTTCTCCTGCAGCCGCTCTCTGGTCAGCGGGTTACAGTTGTTATGTCCCGGCAACAGACGAAAGTATCGGTTTTTCTCTGGGTCAAAGTAAAAACCAGGCAGCTCTGGAAACAGAACAACAAGGGTCATCTTTTCTCCACATCTTAAATTTACATCACCCTACTATCCAGGTTACAGAAGGAATATTGATTATATACTTCAAGGTTCAAACATAAAGATTGGACCAAGTTTATTTTCTGTTGTGGTGTTTGGTAATAGTGCTTTCACGTGTGGTTGTGTTATCAGTGTTCATGACAAGAGTCCATATGAAGCAGCTTTTGTGTTACAAACAAAACAAACACAAACAAACCACACCTTGGACCAATGTAAATGAGACAGTCTCATATTCATGTGATTAAGGAGATCGTTTCTGGTTCTGACCTGGGGCAGCACTGCTGGCCTTGGAGGCAGAAGATGAGGATGAGGAAGACGATGAAGAAGAGGAAGAGGCAGACTGGTTATCATACCTCCTCTGAGATGCTCTACGTGACGGCCCTGCATCGTGTCCATACCTGTGAAATGAGAGTAAGAAAGTCTCAATACTAAACTATGGATAATAGTTCATTACTGACATTTATATGCATTCTCAATACTGAGCAGTTGTGACTAAGACACAGTCACGCTCTTTGAACTAAGTACCTCAAATATGTGTCAACATGTAATTTATCATACCACTGTTCGTCCTGTGCTGATCTTTGCCGGTTGTCTCTGTACCAGCCGCGGCGGTGACCACCCCCTTGTCGCCTGTGCGGTCGCTGCCCTTCTCGCCAGGTCCACTTCTTCATTCCTGCTGTGTAATTCACAAAGTGAAGATCCTAACAACACGTTGCCTTTCATTCACTTCTGTAAATTTGTGCCAGCGAGTGAAGCTAGGTAGAGGTAGCGCGTCTAGGTGTTAGCACTAGTTAGCAAGTTCTTGCCATTAGCACTCTTGAGCTAATGTTAGCTACACATCCTTCTCGACACGTTTTAATACTGACGCTTAACATTTAACAGGAGTCAATGTTGAAAATGTTTCAATAGGTCAATAAATACGGCTTCCGTTACAGGAAAACAATCTATTTAATCATTAAACTGATAAAACATAGTTGTTTTAGCACCTCATGAGCTAAGTACTGAGCATTAAGTTCCTTCCATGTTGTCCCGCCTCCAAATGTCATTCATTGGGCTATTGCTAACAATAGTGTGTGACGTAGAAGGCATTCATTGGTTGTTTTCTTAGCGATCGTTTTAGCCACGCATCAGGATAACTATATGGAAATTATTTTATTTCTTTGGATTGAAGGACGTTCAAATGCAAATGCATGCATGAATGTACATGCTCACAATGTGTGCTGTCTGTCGGTGCATTTTTATTCTAGTCATTCATAATTTTGAGTAATTAAAATTAATGACTGTATTATAAACTGGTGGATTATTATCTAATTAGACGTCAAAACCCCTTAACCCAATCAAAACTCATAGTTTATGATATTCATCTAATTTCAAATGGACTAAACCTAAATCAAGTTTATGAGATTACTAGAATCTAAGGACCGGGACATTGATTTTGACATACCTCCCTGAAGCCACGCCTAATGTCTTGATGCTGGTGTTGTATTGGTAGGGAGCACAGTGCCCAGGACCGCATTGGCTGTTGTGTGTTTTTTCATAAGGGTCCCAAACTATACCGAGATTTGGAATATTACGTTACAGTCCTGCAGGAAAATGGCGACTGTCATTCAAAATCCTCTAAAATCGTGAGTAAATTTTTAATATTTCATTGAATTATTGCATAGGTTGTTTGCATGTTGTGTAGTGAGCATGGTAATTAAATAGGTTTAACGCGCGTTTAAATTAGAATCACAAAATTAACACTCTTGCCATGTACAGTCTCCATGTGTGTGTGTGTGTGTGTGTGTGTGTGTGTGTGTGTGTGTGTGTTCTTTGCAGGTATCGTTGCCTGTTTGCTGTGTTGTGTAATACTGATATAAAAGCATGCCCTCATTCACAATCTTGCAGAGAAAGCGTCTCCAAGCCGCGCGTAAATGTCTCTCGCGGACTTGGTTTCACTTGGACAGAAAGTTGCCATCGTCCACATTCTGCTTTATAAACACGGCTGACAGAAAGTTTGCAAGCAGGGCTCTTTGTCAGCGCTGGACGGGTGAATTTGCATAGATAATTTCATGCAACTAATGTCACAAGGCGCACATTGAGAGGGCGACTCTCGCTCACTGCGCGGCTCGTGCTGTCAAGTAGATGTAGCCCACACAAAGCACAGCAGATTATTATATGTAATTATACATTGCTGACCTCCTCCTTTCATGGATGTCTGGGAAACCTGCAATATTATACCGATTTAAGGGAAGGGCAGTGTTTGTGAAGTTGTTAAAAACTGATGACTTTTAACGGTGTTGATCCTGATGATCTGGGCATGAACATTCTCTGATTTGTAAAAACATCTACCATACAGCTGCAAACGTTGTTTCATCTTTAATATGCAAAAATTGCGAAATATGAACGGACTAAGACTTGTTTGTAACTCTCAGCTCAGTTTATATTGTATGTCTGTCTTTCTGCTCACTGACAGCAGATGTTTACACTGATCATGCGGAATGTGCAGAGTTAGTTTCACGAAATGTGTTGTGCAAGAGGCCATATGAGTGTTTTAAACAAAGCATGATTTGACAGGAATATGGTTTGGCAAATTCATTTTTTTTTTTAATTTTTACAATATTTGAGGGGTGTGGATGAGTGAGTCACATATCTGCTTTTACTCAAGGCAGTTGTGTAATTATGTGTAATTAAATGTTGTAGAGCTAATTGTTGACAGCCAAAATATATCTGACTTTGCCACACACACATGCACAAAAAAATCTTTTAAGCTGCTGTATTCTACCAAAACAGATTAGGCTGTAGAGACTGTAGATATATGTGTTTGTTTTTGTTTGTCCGTAGTTCTGCACGTAGAGCATCAGATTAGGAGCGTCCCAGTATTCTCCTGGGTCCATCTGTTGAGAGAGAGAGAGAGTTAGATGTAAAGACAGACAGTCTGATGCTGGGGCAGAGGGAGAGATGGAGGGAGGGAGCCCCATCTGCCCTTCATATAGGCCACGACTTTCCCCCACCCCATTCAATATCTGCAAAAAGGGAAAACAATGTGTGTATGTGTGAGTCCACCTACCAAAACAGACATACGCCCATGCCATAATCGTGAGCAAACTGTCCGGAACTGTATGTGAAATGATCATGTAGGAGTGTAAGAGCTAATATCAAGTAACATATGAGTTACTATCATGGGAAATAATGTTGTGGTCTACTTTCCAGGCAGAGCAGTTGTGTGAGTCCACTGTCTGTTTGAAACAATGGGGCGTACTTGTCATCTGTCCTCAGGATGTGGCCCGGTAAATCATATGCATTCAATAAGGACATGGTAATGATCTAGCCTTTCTCTCCTGCCAGTGCTCAGCTCTGAAAGATGAATTACGAGCGTCAGCAGCTGGCAGTAAATATGTCTGGCTTTCTAGACTCATTCAGTCATGTTTTAATCGTGCATATTTACTTGATTTATTTAAAGTCTCATTTTTACAAAGACTTCTTTGTGATTAAAACCTGTGAGGCCGTGTGGGATGGGACATAATGAAGAGCTGACATGAGAAGTATTCAAATGAGCGGTGTGTTTCATGTGCAGAGATGTGTTTACGTGCATATTGTGTGTCCTTTCACCTTCTCTCTTATCATTAGGTTTGAGGCTTATAATGAACCAGGTGGAAAATGGTTTGACTGTGTTTGCATAAGGAGTGAGAGGAGGTGGGATGTGATTTGGGGAAATGTAAAGGAGATGGGAGAGGGAAGGGAGGGGAGGGTTGGTTCATTAATGTGTTTGGGATTGTGTGTTTTTATTGTGCATGTTTGTTACATGCGTAGGTGGTTGTGCAGCCATGTGCCCCTCCCCCAATTTGCGTGAAAGGGAGCATGAGTGAGTGATGGAGGTTAGGGGGGGGAAGGGGGGCGGGGGGTGTCTGTCTGGCTGAATTTACTGCATACATTTATACTACACCCTCAGCACAGGGGCGAACCCTGGCCTTTGTCTATCTGAGGGAATGGGAATGTCCGGGAATGGTTTCCAGGCACGGGGAATTAAATGGCCAGGAACATTTTTTTTAGATCACTCCATGCAGTGATCAATCCTTTCTGCCCTGTTCTGCATATGTTTCTCTCCTTATTTTTTATTTTTTTAAAATTTTTTTGTGTCTGTGTGAGAAGTGAGATGTGACTGTATGTTATTCTTCACAATCTTCTGTTTTGGAGACACATTTTCTCATATTTCCTCCAGTGACCCCCATGCTGAGTTGAAGTGAGTTATCGTTCAGCCCACGTCTCCAGCTCCCACTCCTTCACCTCACCCGCCTTCAGCGTCTCTACCTCCCCCCACCTCCACAGCAAAACAACAGCAGCATCTGAATCAGGGTTTCCCCCACTGCAACACCCTTTCCTCTTTAGCTGCTCGCCCCTCTCCCCCCTCGGACTGCACCCTGTACCTTTTCCTTTTATTCCCTTTGTGTGTATGTTTGTGCGCGGACAAGCGCGTGTGTGTGTGTCTGTGTGAGAGAGAGAGAGAGAGTGCGCTCGTGCGTACACACATCCGCGGGTTGGAGAGAAAATGAGTGTGACAGGGTTTGAAAGGGAACACGTGTGCCCCGGGACACTGCTTCCCTCCCCTTCTTCCTCCTTGGCTCCTCCTCCTCTATGTCTCCCTCCTCTCTGCTTCACCCGCTGCTTGGCCTACCAATGCCACAAAGACGCATATCAGTGCCCATATGCTGTTGCCCTAAACTGCACTTCCTTTGGTGCCTCATACTAATTCTTAGTCCAAACTGCATCTCCTCTCACTGTCATGTGTCCACTTTGTGATAAACCCCCATAGTCCCATGATCCTATTAGTTGTGTTTAAGATTTCCTTTTGCAAGTTTTATTACAAAATATGTCTGTGTGGAATAATACACATCAGCCAGTCAGTTCGAGTGAAGCTTTTTGCACATTACCAGAGGCTGATGTTAGTTTTTTTTAAACTAAAAATAATGTTTTTAATGTTAATAATTCTGTGTCAGTCTGCCGTCTCCTGAACTGATTTTCAGCCTCCTAGAAAAGCCTGTTGTGGACTCATGGATGCTATAAACTCCAAACGACATCAGCTGAGGTGTTGCTTCAGAGCAGAGAGCTCATTAAAATGATTGACATAGGTGTGATTATGGTAAACTGAAGCGAGGAGGACAAGATTGACAAAATACCTCCTGCCTCGGGGCAAAATGGTAATTTTTTATGCCTAAGCGCCGGCAACAGTCGGGGCCTGAGGTGTTCTGTTGTCAGTCTGTCCCATTCTCGTGAATGCGATATCTTAGTAACGCCTTGAGGGAATTTCTTCAAATTTGGCACAAACATTCACTTGAACCCAAAGATGAACTGATTAGATTTTGGTCAAAGGTCACGCTCACTGTGACCTCACAAAACATGTCTAAAAAATGTCTAATAGGATAAAATGATGACGTGATGACATTTTATATCTAAACGGTCAAATGTCAACTTCACTGTGACATCATTATGTTCTGCAAAAACACATCTGGCCATTATTCAATGATGTAACTCAGGAAGGAGAGATTGTGTCCATACTTCCTGCAACTTGGTGGAGGCATACGACCACGAGGCGATTTATTCTGTTTTTATTTAACCTATGATAATTCTAAATAGAGCAGGTTTGCTGATTGGTTTCTCAATTACCTGAATAATCATATGATCTAAAATATGCCCATTATACCTCCCAGAGCTCACACTGAGAGAGTGAGACCATCATATATGACAAAGAAAAGCAAATCCTCACAGTTAAGAAGTTAATAAAACAATGACTAAAATAATCCTCTTTAATAAAAAATCCTCCTCTTATAATTTAAATTCAGTTGACAAATTGAATAATTGACTAAGAAGGAGAGAAGTGTGACAGTGATTTATTGTTCTTTCAGGGATGAATTATTCTCTTTAGAAAGTAGGAGAATGAGATGCTGTGAGTAATACACAACTGATAGAAACCTCTGGCAGATGAGAGTAAGATTGATGGGGAGGAATGACAGCACACATGCAAACAAAAAGGCCGATAAACAGAACTTCCGCTTCCGCTCGGCTGAGGAGGATTTGAGTGTGAGTTTGAATAGTCCTTACGTTCATAAGTTCTTCTTTGGTGCTCAACTTGGTCTTCGGGAGTCAGTGTGTTTGACCCTATCGGCTCACCTGAAGTTCAGTGCAAATGAACTTGGCACCTCAGCTGTCCAGTGATGTCTCCCTCTGGCTGTGATAAATCATTCATGGGCACCTGTGAGGGT
Organism: Seriola lalandi dorsalis; assembly: GCF_002814215.2. Taxonomy (NCBI): domain Eukaryota; kingdom Metazoa; phylum Chordata; class Actinopteri; order Carangiformes; family Carangidae; genus Seriola; species Seriola lalandi. Next base: position 1,375,023 of record NW_019525453.1, on the reverse strand, counting down.
GATAGCCCTTGATGTCCAAACAGAGAACAAAAGAGAGAATTGAAATGCAGAGAGTTTCCTCTCCTCTCCTCTCCTCTCCTCTCCTCTCCTCTCCTCTCCTCTCCTCTCCTCTCTATGAGCTTTTACCTGGAAACATTGACCTGTAAACGATTAGCATTAGCTGATGAAATGGCCCATCATTGCCTCTGTACTTAGCAGTGATAAGAGTGACCATCACACACAAAGCCTCTCTCTGTGCTAGTATGGGAGCAATTGAGACAATCAGAGTGGCACACACAGACAAACTCACACATACAAACACACACACACACACATATGCACGCACACACACACACACACACACGTTGCAACTGCAGATTCCATCAGTATCCAGGAAGCTGTTTACCAAGAGGAATGTGTTCCCTGACATGCAAAACTCGACTTACATAAGCACCATCACTAGGATCAGCCATACAGTGGACTAATGGGTACAAACAGGAGCACAGTACAGTCTCAGATGGTCGAATCAGGTTCAGAGAGGGTGTGTGTTTGTGTGTGTGTGTGTGTGGGGGGGGTCTCGGGACACGCAACCCATACACAGATGGTCTTGAAGGCATACAAATACACACATATGCACACACACGGTGTCTCTTTACTTTCACTTAATCAAACACATGAACACAGCAGGCAAACAAGCAGGCACGAACACTCGCTTATGTAAGAGTTTATGAAGCCGCCCGGGGACGTTATACAGGCGCTTTGTTTGTTGGAAATCGGACAGAAACATACAGCCAATATGGGCTGACACAGGGAGGGAAAGCGGGAAAGACAGATAAGGAGAAGAGCCTGTAGGTCCACACACACACACACACACACTTACTTCAGTTCAGGGAACATAGAGTGACAGCAGAGATAACGCTTTACCTCTGGGAATGTGAGTTAGTTGACAGGGAGTCTCTTCTGGAGATCTGGATTTGACTCCATCACTGTGACTGTCAGTTTTAGTCGTACTGTAAAAAAGGTGCAGCACCAAAAACACCAGCTGCACTCCTCGTTTCTGTAGATCTGACAAAAAAACCACAGCCAGCAACCGCCACGTGTTTCAGCCCAGACCTCAGACATACACTGTACACACTGAAGGTACACACACAGCCACTTGAGGTTCTACTTTTGTGCTGCAGCTGCAATTTATTACTACTGTAATAAATTATGTGAATAGATGTATCAATAATTCTGACAACTTCTGCTGTACATCACTGTTATTGCTAATCCTCTGAAAAACTGACTTAAAATGAGCCAAAGATACCTTAAAGCAGCAGTTTGAGATTTTGGGAAATACATTTATTTGCTTTTTGCCAAGAGTTAGATGAGAAGATAGATACCGCTGTCATATCTGTGCTGTAAATATGCAGCTGAAGCCAGGGCACATTTAGCTTAGCTTAGCATAAAGACTGGACACATGGGGAAACCGATCGCCTGGCTCTCCCTGTCATCAGTCTGAATGCACATTTGTTCTGCTGTTGATCATGTTTATGCCATGTAAGGCAGCTTTACTGTCCTATTATATCAGGTTTCTACCCAGTAGAAAAAAACGCAGCCACATGTGATTCCCTCTCAACACATCTGATCAACTCTCCAAATGTCAAAAGCAGCAAATCTCCCATTCATCTCTGATCTTTGTCCAGATGTGGCAGTAGCCAAAGTTGAAGTGTAATTCACATTTTACAAGCGGTAAGAAGAAGCGATAACGCAGCTGTGAGTTGGGAACCTTCATCTGTGCACCACGTGTCCAAGTTTCCCTCTTTTTATTCATATTTCTGTTTTCTCTTTTGCAAACTGCGCACCTCTTTCATACCTGTGTCCTCATCTGTTATTTTCTCCCCCCTTCTCCCTCTTTGCATGCAGTACCTGGTTCACTCACTGTTGCTACTCGCTCTGCCCTCTCGCCCCTCCACCCCCTCCGGTTCTTTTCCTCCTCCATCCACCCTCCGCTCCCACCTCTTCCAAACACTGCACATCTTTGTGAGATTCAGTGTGACCAGAGTGCTGGTCTTTGTCCAGCTTGGCATTCTTTACATATCTGTGTAGAGAATCCACAGAGCTCCCATGTCTGCTTGGACAGTCAGAGAGACAGGATGACGGGCAGGCAGATAGACATGTGTGCACATACACAGAGAGACAGACAAGATCCTGGGTATAGCCCCAAGAGCAAGAGATCCAAATGCAAGACCCAGAGTCAGATCCAAGATACTGACATCAAATTCTCCTTTATGTTATATTAACTAAACAGTAAACTGTGCTCAAAGATGGTTGACTATTTCAGTCCACTGCTTTAGAAACTGAGCCATGTGTGCTCCTAAAGATCCCTTTCTTTCCTCTATCCTCCACCCTGGATTTCAGCTCTGTAATTAAATAAAGAATAACCTACTCAAGGTGGATTTTTCATCTGTGGCGAAAGTGAGTTAATCTTGGTTTATTCTGTCTGTTTCTAATGATCGTAGCTGCAGAAATCTTGCCTTAAGACTGAGACTGTGGTACGTTATTGATGGCTCCCATCCTGATTTATACCCTCTGGTTGGTCGATAGTGTGTGTGTGTGTGAGTGTGTGTGTGTGTGTGTGAGTGTGAGTGTGAGTGTGAGTGTGAGTGTGAGTGTACACCTGTGTGTAGCCCAGCTGTTGTGTGGACTTCGATCCAGCCCTCTGACTCATCTATCAGTTTGACAGGATGAAAACATTTCCTCATCTCTTATGGTTCATCATCTGTTTTTTTTTCTGTATGTGTGCGCCTTCACCACCCCTATTGTTCCCCACCTGTGTAGATGTTCCTCTTCAGCTCGGCTGTCGTCATGCTGCATCTGATGTTTGCACTGAATCCAGAGTTTACACAACACACTAAGTCAAACTGTGGAGAGAAGGCTGGGTGTGTTTATTAAGCTACAGTTAACCAGGACTGAACAGGCCCGCTCATACTTGATTTGCAGACCATATCAGCTCATCATCCGCCCAGCACATGGTATTACCATTAACTATCCAAAAAAACATTCAGCCGATAGGACTTCAACATCAGGAATGACTCAGAGAGCAGAAAGCAGAAATCGAAGCAGCATGTTGCAGATAGCTTAGACTAACAGCAAAAATAAGACTATAATGTTAGTTGCGGGTAACTTGTGTTCCACAAAGAAATATTTTTTCAATCTACTTCAGATGTTGAATGAATGGGACAGTTGTTGTAGAAGTAAATGAATTAAATGCATCACAAGTGATCTTTCTGTCTACCTGTTTCTCTGTCTGTGTTCAGGCTGGGTGACCAGTTCTACAAGGAGGCCATCGAACACTGTCGCAGCTACAATGCCCGTCTCTGTGCCGAGCGCAGCGTGCGCATGCCCTTCCTGGACTCGCAAACCGGCGTGGCACAGAACAACTGCTACATCTGGATGGAAAAGCGCCATCGCCAGCCAGGTGAGAAACACCACAAGGGCTGGAAAAAAAAAAAAAAAAAGGTTCCACTCCTACTTTTGTGTTATGTGCCAAACTATTTCTAGTAAATTCCAGGAGTCTTTTTGTCACTCTTATTGCCAGGCAACCAGTGTAGAGTCCAAGAAGTCACTGCAAAATCTAACTTGTGAATTAGTGAATTTAAGAGGCAGAGTTTTTAACCTTCACACAGAATGAGGCCAGCTGCTGCCCCCTGCTTCCACTCCTTATGCTAAGCTAATGCTGTAGTCATTTTTCACTAAAATATACTATGCATTATAAATATACTGAATGCTAAACTTATATAATCCAATGGAATGGCTATACTCACAACTGAGGTGAGATTTGTATGTGAACCAGCCTTTACTGAAGTAGATTGTTATAGAATGGAACCTGGAGGGAATAAAGTAAAAACAAAATGGTGTGAAGGCCCTGGGAGCAATGGTGTTGGAGTAGCAGCTGTAGCGACGCCCAGAGTGAGGATAGATGAGGGCCTTAGGTTTAGGGTAGACGAGGGGCTTTTGGATGCCTGATTGTACTACGATGCCCTGGAACAGGAGCCTTAGTTGGGGTAGACGAGAGGCTTCTGGACACCTGGTCCTGCTACGCTACCCTGGCAGGCCTGGTTTGGTTTCCACACGGAGCTGAGCACCATTGTTCCTGAGGTGTTGATAGGTTGACTTTAGAAAATAGGTGGAGAATTCACCTAGGAAAATAACTATATATGATTGAGTACAGGCACTCTGTCTTCAGCTGAGATCCGGATCTGATCTCGCTTTTGTTCTTGTGAAAGAATAAATTCTATTGCGTTGGACTCTGATCATCTCCAGTGACTTCTTTTTTTTTTTATCTTTTTGACTCCAGTAGAAGTGCAGTTTTGTAGAAAGTTAAGTGTTGGTGAAGAGATCTAGACTCACTCTCTGGCCCGGACCTGGACCTTTTTTTCCTCCAACACTAAGTTAACTAGCTGCTGGCTCTTACCTTAGATTGGATGCACACACATGAGAGCGGCATCAATGTTCTCATCTATCTCTCAGCAAGAGAGTGAATAAACAAAAAAATGTATAAATATTAATGACTGAAAGGATGGATTTACAGATCTCATCAATCAATAAAAAAAAAAACGAATCAACCTGTCTTGTATATTTATTTAGGCTTATATTACTTATGCTACTTGCTGTTTTATCCTGAGACGCGCAGTCAGCATGCATTCTTCACATCTGGGTCGCCTGTACAGCCAGAGGCAACAATCTGCTCTTCACCGAGAGCTGGACACAAATAGCCTGCTCTCCGTCTTGTATGCAAAGCCCTTCAGGCCACACCCTATACTTTGTGGCAGACCTAGCTCACATTATATGCATTTATTCTGGGTTTATCCCTCCCCCCTGCTTTCTCTTGATTTTTTTTCTCTACACACGCACACATAAAAAAAAAACCTTTGCTCCCCCCATTTCTGTCGTCTGCTGAGCTAATGGAGGGATACGATTAGAACACAAGGGCAGAGATCAACATATTCAATTAAAGTACAAGAAGCCTGCTTTGCTGAAAAAGTGACAAAGCAATATTATTTAAATACTTGTTTGGAGTGAAACTGAATATAACCATTCTATACATTAAGTTTAATCAACATTAAGTATGATGAACTACGCAAATTTTCTGTGGACCATCATGCTGAGCACTGAAATCAGGACATATTGAACATCAGGAAAACAAGACAAGTCAATTTTTTGCATTGTGTGTGTGTGTGTGTGTGTGTGTGTGTGTGTGTGTGTGTGTGTGTGTGTGTGTGTGTGTGTGATTGTGTTAATGTGTGTGTGGAAGGGTCTTGGTGCAGGTTGTGTTAAAATAGTAAGCCCTCCAATGGTTGTTAAAATTCTTCCTGTGTGCCTGCGTGTCTGCCTGTGTGTACATATACTATGTGTGTGTGTGTGTGTGTGTGTGTGTGCAGGCCAGGCCGCAGGACAGATGTATACCTACCCTGCTCGTTGCTGGAGAAAGAAGAGGCGACTCCACCCTCCTCTGGATCCCCAGCTCCGCCTGTGTGAGCTTCGACTAGGTAAGACAAACAACACGCGCGCGCGCACACACACACACACACACACACACACACACACACACACACACATACACACACACATCATGCACCCTCTCATTTTTGTGTTCAAACTACCTTCACTTACACGCGCGTCTACATCATGTTATGTTTGTGGCCTTGGTGCTCTTGTGTAGCTGCACAGAGCAGAGTGGCGTTAATGCTATCTGACCATCTGGCTCTCGTTAGCCCGTTGCTCTCGCCAGGTCTCCAGGTTCATTCTCTCCCCTGAATCAATGCCTCCTCTCACTGTTCTCTGGCAGTAGACACACACACACACACACACACATACACACACACGCACGCATACATGAGCACACAAACACCCCCACACATGACTCTTGCTCTCTGTTACAGCACAGAAGCACCCTAACTGGGCCTCTATAATCATTTGTCCATGAGGCATTAGAATGTAAGTGAGTCTTATGAGGTGGAAGTGTGTGTGTGTGTCTGTGTGTGTGTTTGTGTGTGTGTGTGTGTGTGTGTGTCTGTGTGTGCCCGTGCGTGCATACATGCATGCATGTGTGTGTATATTATAGGGGATTTTTGCAAAGGAATGGGCCCAGGAACCTGATAAGGGGGAGAAATAAAGGCAGGTCTTTGTTTCTGCTTTGCCACACCATTGTTTCCCCCTCGCTGTCTTCCAGACGCAATATAATACTCCAGAGCTTTCCACAGAGAATGATTCAGCTTTGAGCAGAGGACCGAGTCATTTGCAGGAAAAAATAAAAAAGAGAAGAAACTCTCCAGAGCTGCAACCAACCATCAACCAAAGCACATAAAGAAAGAGAAAGCTAGAGATGTAAAGCCTTTGTAGCTGAGGGTGAAAGAGTAGAAGTCTACAGTTTTGTTTTTCTGAGATCCAATTCTGCAGTTTGGTCCAGATATCTATCATAACACGACAGAGGAATGTGAGTGCTCCTCTCCCGGGCTTTTGGAAATGCTTTATGTTTATTTAATGCTTCCTGAGCAGAGGTTTGTCAGTGTGTGTGCAGATACACAGAGGCTCTGTCACAAGGTTACTTTGAAAGAGTTTGAAACAAGAATTTAATTCCTTGTTTTTGTGGATCCTCTGCTTTTACTTTTGCATGTGACAGCTCAAGTCAGGGGCTGTGCCTCAGCAGCCATTTTGCTTCCCTCAGTATAAACTCCTTGTTTAATCTGTTGAGAGTTTCAAAAATGTGCAAATGCATGAGGGTGGATGACACTGAGGCTGTTTATATACATTTTTGTTACATTAGGATGGTGCTAGTCTATTGGCATTTAGCTGAAGAGGAAATTAAGATAAATATGATTGAATTGTGTGTGTAAGAGTGTTGTTAATGTGTGGCTAGAGTGGAGGATGCTTTTTTGCTTTTTGCTGGCAGAGCAGAACATTCAGCCTCACTTATTCTCTCCCTGTTTGCCCCAAAGAGTCAAAGGAGAGGTGAGAGGGTTAAAAAACAGAAAGAGGATGGGTGAAGGCAAAAAGAAAAATGGGAGAGAGGAAAGCAAAGGAAAGAGGGATTTAGTATGTAAAAGAAGGGAGGGTGTCAGCAGACAACAGAGTCGAAGGAGGAGGCGTATACTATAGAGGAGGAGGACGGAGAAGAGGAGACAAAGTGGCACAGCAGCTCTGTATTCAATAAGAGTGCCTTATAGCCTCGGTAGCCCAGCTCACTCCCTGCCTCTCTTATCACATCCATACTTTCATTCTGTATTTATCCTGGTATTATACTTCAAAGACGAGGACAGAGAGTCAATGCTGCAGCAAGTTCATCTCTACGGAAATGAAAAGAGGGAGAGGAAGAAAGATAAAGCAGTTTGGAAGAGGGAAAAAGGCAGAGTGAGATATAATTTAGGCTTAAAAGCAGTGGTTTTTTTTATTTTTATTTGTGGTTCATTATTTCTGTTCTTACCGTGCACCTGGTGCACCTTAGTTTTATTTATATAGATGGTGAATCTGGCAGTCTGCCCTGACCACTGTTTCTAAAACGTCCTTTATTACACCTACACCGTGTCCACACTGACGCTGATACATTTTCTCTGCTTTGCCTTTCCATCTACGCATGCTGGTGACCCAAAACTGAGCTTTTTGAAAGTGCTTTCTTTAAAATTTTGATCATGTGATTTGACATAAAGGTGGTTACTAAAGTGGCCTGCAGAAGTGGCCAGTAGAGGAAGTGATATATATAAAGGTTTTGTGTTATTAGAAAGTAAATATCAGTAAATGTTAATGGTAAATTTGAATGCACATGCACATTTTTACTGCCTGAGACACGCACATACACGCGGTGCCATCTCAAGTACACTTTACTTATTCTCCTCTGCCACGTCCTCCTTAGAAGCCGAGCTGGCCCCCAAGCGTGAGGTGCCCCCAGGGGAGGCTACAGCCTTGGAGGCCCTCCTGAGGGGGGACAGCCTGCTGGAGAAAAAAAACAGCTTCAATAAGGAAGAGGAGACGTTGCTGGAAATACAGGTATTTTGTTATGTGTTTGTTGTGTATCAGACATCATGATATTATGCTCAGTGTCCTGTTTTAGTAGATGCAAAGCTAATATCCCTGTTCAGTTAGAAATGAAGTCAACAAGTGTGTGTGTATGTGTGTGTGTGTGTGTGTGTGTGTGTGTGTGTGTGTGTGTGTGTGTGTGTGTGTGTGTGCTCATACTGCAGAGAGTACTGGAGGCGGAAGAAAATGGGGACGGTTTCCATGATGATGAAGACTTTGAACTGGATACTCCAAAGAGAAAGAACAGAAACAGAGGCAAAGTGAGTGTCAGAGACAAAAACTGAGATTTTAAATGAGTGTGGTGTAAAAAGAGAATAATAACTGACGCAGTTTCAGGGGGTTTTGTGTTAACAAAACCCCTTTTATAGCAAGAGTTAACAGCCACAATAGCAGTTCTTTTAGCCAGATAACGTCAGCATTCTAACATGCTCAAAGTGAGTGTTTTTATATATTCTGAAATTGTGTTGGTATATTTATGTATTGGAGGATTAAACATCAGATGTGTGTTGTGTTTCCTTTCAGAACAGAGGAAGTCGCAGGAGGACAGAACCTGTTAACATCGATGACCAGGACAAACCTTACGTCTGTGACAGTAAGAGAAGAGAAAGCTTGATTCTTTGTACCTCATGTGCCATTTTTGTGATCAGGTCATTAGTTTGTTCTTTACATGTTATTCAAAATTCGGGAATCACAGTGTTGCTCAAAGCTCAAGGCAGTCGAGGAACTCTCTTCTCCTTAGATGTGGCTATTACAAAAGTCTTTTCTTTGACTTACTGTAAGTTAATTTCTTCATGATGTATTTATGTCAGGAAACCTTTCTATACATGCCTGCTTTAAATTGTTTAGAAAGCAGAGATAAATCTATCAGACAAGTCATTTTCTCTCATCTTCCAATGGTAGCCCTCTCCTCTTCTGTTTCTAAGAGCAGTCCACTGCAGCATGAAGAAAGAGTTTGCTGTTAATCCAGACCTGACTAGCATGCCACTTACATACTTGGACAACCCCCCCCCCCCCCCCCCCCCAGGAATGGATTGCCATGTGGATGTGGACAGAGATAGCCACACTGACTGGGCTTCAAACTGATGAATCTCATCCTCATTTTGTGTCTTGTTCTGTCTTTCTTTTATTGTTTGCTTTTGTGTCTTCCAGATAGATACAAACAAAAGCATAACTCAAAAAAGGCTGAAGAAGGTATCTGAACCTGTCGCCATCTTGTCTTCCTAGGGGCTCCATGAACTGTCTTTATGATTGGCCTTTTTGCTCATGGGCATCTGGTGTTGGAATGGCTGATTGAATGCTAATCCTTTGGAGATATCTACTGCTTTTAAATGCTTTATGCTAGTACAGGCATCCCTACCTGCAGTGCAAGCATTGCATGACACTAACGCTACTCAATGTGCCTTAATGCTTGCTAATTGGCATGTGCCAAATGATGCTTTAGCAGCAGCTCAGCTAATGCCGCAATGAGGGACGCATGTTTCTTAGGTCACTCTATAGCTGTGATGTGATTCATAGATGTAGCCATTGTAGAAGTGTTTACACTGTGAGGAAAATCGTCAATAGTTTTTAAACATGGGGTGGCAGGGGCTACAAAAGTTCATTTATAAAGGAATGAGTAGCTTTCCAACATTGTGTTATTTGGTCACACCAACAGAGGTAGCAAAACTGTAGCACTACTATAATGCACTAGATAGATAATGAGAAACTTCTATGATGGCTACAGCTCTATCTGTGAAAAGTCCTCAATTATTCCAAAATAGTACAACGTTAGACTAGATATATTTCTGTGCAGTGTAGCTTTACGTGTTTGCTTTCTTTTTATATAAATGATACTTACATGTTAAGTGATGGTGTCACAGCACAGTAACAAAAGGGTAGATTTAAGCTAAACCCTCCCAAAAGAGTCCCTGTTGGCTACCAGAGTTGTAGGCTGATACTTCTAGTACATTTTACTGTGTCTTGTTACTGAATAGCTTCTCTAAAGTTATCAGACTTTTCAAATTTTGTTGTGCCATAGGTATCATCTGTTCCCTGCTCCCAGTGGTCTTTAGTTTTTCTTTCATGTCTGTCCTACCCGTGTCGTAGTTAAGCTATATTGCTAAAATTTTCTGTTTCCATGTTTGTCTGCATTGGTGACATTAGTTAGTGATGCACTTTACTTTTCCCCCCACGCCATGTCACATGTTTACAGCTGGGGAAAAAGTAACCCTGTCTTGTCACTATAGCTGAATAGGGTATGTAGCAGCTTGGGGTAGATGCATTGGGACAGTCAAGTGAAACTGTCTTTCTACTGTATATGTGTGTTTTGTATAGGTCAGACCCTCAAACATGAATATTGACAGCGAGTTGAAGCATCTGCAAATTTTCTTTGACATCTTGCATAAAATCTGTTACTTTTTCTTTAGGCAGGAATGACAGTTGAGTTCAGTTGAGACAGTTTTGAGCAGACTCTTTAGTCCACTATTTGCACAAAGTTTTACAAGTTTCTAATCGATGTATGATGATGTTTTATCTCTAGTATGTGGAAAGCGCTACAAGAACCGGCCTGGCCTAAGCTACCACTACACCCACACTCACCTGGCAGAGGAGGAGGGTGAGGAGGAGAAAGAACCAGAGATGGCTCCATCTCCTCCACAGAGCTCGGACAACCACAAACGTAAGATGCTACATAGACGTAAGACATTCTCTGTTAATGCTAAATTAAATGCCCTAATACTTCCCTGACAGCAACACAGTGCTGTCAGAAAACAAATGGCAGCTCATGTATACTGTCTTGTGTTTGTTCCTGCCAACAGCTCAGAAGGGCCCTGATGGCGCCGTTATCCCCAACGACTACTGTGACTTCTGCCTGGGAGACCAGGACTCCAACAGGAAGACAGGCCAGGCCGAGGAGCTGGTGTCCTGCTCTGACTGTGGACGCTCTGGTGAGTCCACAACCTCCACAACTTTTTCCATTAAAACTGCTGGTTCTTTGTTGACGTCAGCATTTAAACCTGTATTAATAGTTTTGTTTTCCTGCCAGTCAAATTAGTGGATTTAAAAGAATCTCATGTGAGTGACTTTAGAGAGGACCAGTCTTATTAAAGTAGTAGTTAAACATATTGATCTATACTCTTATTTGCTTTCTTGTTAGATGAAAAGGCTGATTCCACCCTCATGGCTGTGTGTGGCAGGTTAGCGAAGTGTATCTTAGCTAGTTTGAGGAAACAGTTAGCATGGCTTCATCTCAAGGTAACAAAATCTGCCCAGCAGCATCTCCAAAGCTCACTAATTATATCTTTTGATTTTATGATAAGTTTTGCCTTAATTATAAAAAAGAGATAAAAATTAATTAGTTAATTAGTGAGCTTCAGCTGTGCTGGTAGGCAGATTTTATTACCTACGAACAGAGCTACGCTGGCTGTTTTCCCTTGTTCCCAGTATTTAAGTCAGGCTAAGATAAGCTAAGCTAACTCTCACCTGGCTTTAGCTTCATATTTAGCATACCAACATTAAAGTGACATCAGTCTTTTCATTTCATGTCAGGAAAGGAAGTAACCATATTTACCAAAATGTCACATTACTTCTCTACAAAATAAAAAAGATTTTCAGAAGTTAGCTGCCTGCTAGACTCATGCTTTAATTTGTGTTTACTGCACATCTCATTTTTGTTTCCCTGTACTTCCTTTTTATCCACAATCTTGTTCATGTGTATTCCTCGCTTCCTTGCGATGTTTATCTTTGCTACATGGACTAAAATGGTGCCTATCTGATGCAGTTTAAGACTCTGCATCAAATATAGATGTGGATTAATAATTACTTAATATCTCTGGGTAATATATTTTGGAATATACAGTTATTACAAAGTCTAGCTGGGCCTTTAGCATTTACATTAATGTTCATACAGTTTATTCTAGTTCACTAAAATACAGTCTTATATAGTCGTTTCAAATCATATGGTCAGACCAGCTTGTGTTTTCAGTTGATGATGTAGAATTCATTAGACATTTATGTTGTGCAGTGCATTGAGCTTTCATGTTGCTACAGTGTCTTTTCAATGGGTTATCAATGAGCCTTGTAGACGATGATAATTGAGAGCCAACTCCTGAAACTTTCATTTTCCATTTAGAATAATATTGATTCATAGGCTCGGCTGCTTGCTTCCATCCTGCATGCTTCTCCATGTCAGCCTCGTCCATCAGGTCTTCTGCCTTTTGACGACATGCCTTCACTCTTTTGTTGCTCAGTTTTCATGCATTATCTTATGGCACATTTGGCTGCATTTTTTGTTTCTTTCCCCCTTTTTTTTCCCCCACACTAGCCAAAGCCGCATCTGCTGGATATCTCAGCAAAACATTTGTCGAATCAGCTCAACCGAGAGTATGGTATTCATTTCAGCAAGTGAGATGTTTTCTTGCTACGGTAGAGTTTGTTAGAACAGCTGGCAGAGTGTGTGGCCTTGTCTGTGTTGCTCTGATGCTGATGTTTCCATGGTAGCTGGAAGAGGAGGAGTGAAGAAGGATGGGAGGAAGATGAGTGCTCTCGAAGAATTGTTCAGCAACACGTCAGACAGCGAGGCCTCCACGTTTCAAGGCTTTGAAGAAGCAGAGCTGGAAGACATTTTGTTGTCAGACGATGATGATGCTGTGGCTGACAGCCGATAACACGATGGCTTGACTAGTTGGACCGTGTGGCAATAAAAATCTGAAGGCTGAAGGCACAGACTGGACTACAGTGGCTCACCTTGAAGATGCCTCTACCTGAAAAGTCACTGGAATATTCTGAACTCTTTTATTTACACATGAAGCCAGCTTCTTCTTGAAAATGATGGATACAATGGCTTTTTTTCTTCTTTTTTTTTTTTTTGCTTATATGGATTTTGCTGTTAAGACATTTTCCAATTTTCATAAAACAAAAGCAAACTCCTTACACTCGACTTTGCTTGCATCAGATAATCAAGATCATAGGCTAAACTTCATGGCTACATCCTAATTAATTTTGGACTGAAAAGATTAATAGCAGACATGGTGGACCAGAGAAAATGGAGTAAATTGTGGCAGGGGGAGGGATGAACGTGGACTTTTGAGTCACTCCATTGGCTAAAGAGGACAGGTAGTCGAGAGGTAAGAGCCAATTGGCACTCCATTGCTCCTCTCTGTCTTTAAGGACTAGATTCTTTCTTTTGACAATAGATGCTGAGTAGAAACGCTTTTTCTAATGCCTGCTGCTAAGTGCTATCATTTTAAGCTGACAGGCCGCCATCTATTAATCTGTTAATCTATTTCTTCCCAACTGTAATTCCTCCGTTTCATTTGGGAGGCAGGCAGCAGCTTAAACCTATCCTGCTTTAAATTCTGCTCAGGTCACGTTTGTCTTTACTCACCCATCAGAGGCCGATAGGGAATGTGTTCAATGTTTCTGGCTGCTTTCCCTGTCTAGCTATAAATCAATTCATCCTTGTTTATGGCTCATTCATGGCTCATTGATACCCCATTGACACCAGGGTGATGTAGATAACCGTGCTAAAAAGATGTTGACAGCACTGTTAGGCTGTACGGAGGCTATAAAAGGCAATGGCAGTAGCTATAAAATGTTTGTTCTTAAGACAAGGGACAAGAAGATAATTTAGCATATACCAAATATTGTTCTTTATATGTTGTCACAGCTGTAGATTCAAGGGAAGATGATAAAATACTTGGCAGTGTTTTCCTGCACACACATCACTGCTTGTGCTTTGTTTTCCCAGACAAACTGTATAATCAGTCTTTTGTGGCTTGATTTGCTTTGATACTAAATTTCATCCAGTGGTATGGGCTGTCAACACTGTGCAATTACACTTGTCTGGATCACAGACACAGTTAACACTAACTGCTGGCTCTTGTAAAGATAATCTTAGGGTATTTTCTGAATGAAGGGAGAAATATTGTTTTCTACACTTGACAACCAGGGAAAAACACTGTATCCAACAACCTAAGCAAAAAGGATTTTCCTTAGAAGAATATTAAGAAGACCAATACAGACTTTAAATTAAAACAAAACAAATTACAAACTCTTGGTGGATAGTGGCGATAGTCTTCATTCATTTTTTCATAAATATAGAAAATGCATCATCAGTGTATCAGAAAGCCTGAAGGCAGTACTGGGACAAACGGATACAGCTGCAGATGATGTAAATCAGCTTTTTATTTTTGATGTAAATATGTTTCGATTTGTTAGTCAACTCAAAGCTCCTGCCACGAGTAAACTATTACATAAGAAAACACTACTGACTTTGCTTTGTAAACACTTCTGGCTATCCACTCTTTCCTCACTCCCTTCCCTCTTCACTTCTCTCGTGTCTCCTCTCCGTTCCTTCACAGGTCACCCCACATGCCTGCAGTTCACTGAGAACATGATGCAGGCGGTGAGGACGTACCAGTGGCAGTGCATCGAGTGCAAGTCTTGCAGTCTCTGTGGAACCTCAGAGAACGATGTATGTATACTGAATACTGTGGAAGAGGGAAAGCTTGTATGAAATGTCCTTGCTCAAATGTTATTACTAGATTTCCTTTTGAGTTTGCTTTGAACTGCATTAAAGTTGACATGTTTTTCTTTCAATGCCAGGACCTTTCCACAGCTGGTGTTCAGCCTTTCATAGGCAATAAATTACATTGAATTTATGCCAGGCAGATATGTACTCTATATACTTGATGAATTATCCATGATGCAAAAAGGTTTTCTCTTTCATTCAATGGTTTAAAAAAAATCGTAACTCAGTGACTGACACAATTATATATTAATAAAAGCTGTATTATCATTTATTATCATAACTCCAGAAGGCAGCCACATGTATTAAAGTTTGTATAGCTCCATTTTTTACCAATAAAGACCAGATTGATTTACAGAGAAATAACACATGGTTGGATAATATTAGGTTGCATGCTAATAAATACATAAAAAATGCTTTTGTTGTTCATGTCTGACATAGTGTGTGTCTGCAGGATAGATTCTACATTTCTTGACATAGAATTTGGCCTCTTTGCGGCTCTGTTAGCTGTCTTGTGGTTTTTAAAAAATTCATGGTGGGGTTTATATCTATTTATGTTCCCCCAGTAGACATTTCATACAATATTTAAGATGTTGATTGTGTGCTGCCCGTGTAGGACCAGCTGCTGTTCTGTGATGACTGTGACAGAGGATACCACATGTACTGCCTGAAGCCTGCAATGACCCAGCCTCCAGAAGGTACAACACTGAGAGCCACTCTCACAGGTTTTACATCAGTGGGCTAGTACTATATATGTCGTGAGCTATAGACTGGAGAGGATACAAGCAAAGACTATATATGGAAAAGAGCAAGCAGGACAAAGATTTCAGCCTCTCTCTGTCTCTCTTCTCTTCACAGGGAGCTGGAGCTGTCACTTGTGTCTGGACCTGTTAAAGGACAAGGCCTCAGCCTATGGAGAAACTTAATAATGTCCTGGACATTCCTCTCAAATACACACAATATATATATTTGTAGATACGCATATAACTGTTTGACATGTCCACACATTAGCAAAAGCTTTATCTCATATAGAATCAAACACACACAGATTCAAACACACTCTCTCTCTCTCTCTCTCTCTCTCTCTCTCCCTCTCTCTCTCTCTCTCTCTCTCTCTCTCTCTCTCTCTCATACACACACACTCCAGTGCATTAGCAGGCTCAGGGCAGTTTCCTGTGTGAGGCGCAGAGATACTCTACCTCTCATATAGCCAAGCAACACTCCAGCTGCAAATGCCATCAACATGCAATCTCAACCATAGGTCAGTGAACAGCAGGTCTGCCATTCAGTCACTTCTCTACCTCACCACTCAGCAGACGGCAAAAATCTAAAGCAAAAATGAAAAAGGCCAATACTGTGTAGTACGTGTATGTAAAGTACATGTTCATTTTAAACCAAACATCTGAAATCTCTGGGTGTTTTCCCCCTGATTTAAATTTGAGTATGATTTTGAAGAGGTTTCTCCCAGAGTTTCGTTGCTTCCCTTGCTCTACAGCGGGGGAACCTGAGTGGGTTTGACTGATGTTTGTTTAAATTTCTCCTTCCAGCTCTACTCCTGTCTTGTGTTTAAACTTTACAGTGACATTCCTATTTTATATCTGGACAGACTCAGTGTTAATTATGTCATTTTTCACAGTATTTGTCAAGCTTGGTGAAATTTATATCCAATGCTAAGAGGAAATGGGGCAATAAAATAGCCTTGACTATCATTCCTTTTGGAGCGTGTTGACATTTTTAATCCACGTCTGTTTTCTGTATCCTTGCAGTTACTAGGATAACATGGTGCTCAGTGTGACACTTAACACAATTATTTAACATGTCTTTACATAGAATTAAACATTTATTTATGCATTGTTGATAATGATCCAGTGTTACTGTCATGGAGATAATTGTTACTGTAAATCAGTGGTTCCCAGACTTTTACTGTCTTGCACCCTTAGGGAAGCCAAAAAGCTTAGTTTCTTAGTAGCATTTTTATCATCTGGTATCAATACTGGGGCAACAACAAAAAGCCAATCTGAAATATATTGAAATAACATCAGATGTGAAAATGAACTACATTTTCTTGCATTTTCTCATTAGTTTCTGGTATTCAAATGAAGATAGTTTGACTTGTCAGAAAAGCACAGGTGGAACTTATAACATTAACAATGGCTCAATTCAAGCAATTACTGCAAAGCAGTTTATTTATTTACCCTTTGCTAAGCCCTGCCCCTCCTTAATTACTGTTGCTGAACTTGTCAGCTTTTCTTTCTCACACTGCACATACACAGTTTACAATAACAATGGCAGAGGGTCATTTTTGAATAAAATGCCCTTCACACAGAAGTCAACACAAACAAGCATCTCATTATTGTCAGCTGAAACAACAACTCTAGCTAGCAGATTTTATAAGCTGTAGCTAGCTAGCTAGCTAATTAACCTTGATTCCATGAGTCGTGTGAAAAAAGTCCCCATCTCCAGCTTATCTTCTAATGTTTCCACCAGACTAATTTAAACAACAATCCTTTAAAAAGTGCGGTGGCTGTGTACGCAATACAGCTAAGGCTAAAACTGAAGCTAAAACTATAAGTTACAGGCAAAGAGTCAGAATTCTCACCCATTGACAGACAATGGAAATGAGGAGCAACATTGTTGTTTTGCAAGGTAGAGTTAGCCATGGTACCATTGCACAGATGTTAATGTTATTCCAGACTCTGATCTTTGCTACCTCTGAGTGGATGTTCCAGTCGTAAACTGGGATTTTTGTAACCCCACATAACAATGTGGCCTGGAAGGTAGAAAGTAACTCCAGACTACAACTGCTAGGTAGCCGTGAATGCTAACATTTGCAGTTTACAGTAGAGCTGGAGGACATACTATTTAATCAATTTCTTACAATCTGACGTGTTTTAGCTTTTACGGAGGTTTAAAAAAGACAGTACTCCAGATTCTTTATAAACTGAGTACTGTTAGTGTAGCCTACCATGCACACTGCTTCAGCATGTGGAGAAATACAAGGTTTGACAGCTTTGCTCAGGGAGGGGGTTTAACCAATGTCTAATTAATGTTGTCATTAGTTACACCTGTGTTGGGCAGGTAAAATTATCTGCTGTGAAAAAAATCTTTTCAGCTTTTATGGTTGCACTCTACAGTTTACCCCTGGGCAATGTTCACCCCTGCAATACCTCCACACCCCTCCAGAGGACCCCAACATCGAGTTTGGGAACCACTGCTGTAAATTAACCAGTGCAACATGGGTATTATCATATCTCCATTCATCACTTGTTTGAACAAGCTATCCATGTCCAGTATTTACTGGTGTGTCCTGTCTGGAAGTTGGCACAGCTTATGTAAGAATATTTGCAGTTTTTTAAAGCAGTTATAAACAGATTCATTCTGGATATTCTGTATTTGTTTCACCGTGTGAGCGATATGTTTAATTGGTGTCATGTAAAATTGAGCACTAAAATCTTCAAATCCCATCAATGCGATATATGTTTCTAAGCCAAATCTGGCAGCACTAATTTAATGCTCTCTAAAACATGGTTGATCATGAATAGGAATAAGCTCTAAAAAGAAAAAAAAAGAAAAATGTCCTTAAAATACACAGTGTGCAAGCCTTGACAGGATATCACGTTCTGCATTTGTGTTTTGTTATTGTGAATTTGTACTTGATTTTGCTTTTCCACCGACAATCATGAGCTAGCGTAGATATATGATGTTTATAACATACAGAGGGTTTTTTTAATTGTGCATTTCCATTGGTGGGTATAATGACCCTTTTGTGTCTTCCTTTTGAAAATGTCTTGGATGTCATTCTCATTTGATGCTATCACTTACAGTGATTCAAATTGTGTGTTGTATTTTGTTAAAGTAAATGTTATGTTTTGTGTTGAAATAAAGACTTTTCCATAATTTGTTTCCTCACGCACCAACCATGAACTAGAGGTTTCCCAGTTATCTTCAGATAACTCGTTTCCCTAGATACTCTATGCATCTATTCATTTTCAATAATCCATCAACAGGAAACCCTGAGGTTATGTATACAAAGTTAGAAAACACATTGAGAGTCTGTATGGCTCTGGCCAAGATGGCTGTGTTTGATATGAATCAGTTGTAACTGAATGGGTGGATTAGCCATCATTTCCCCATATTCTCTCCGGCTGGTAAGAGCTTTGTGAATGGATGCTCACTCTAGTATCTACAACAGGGACACAGAATAAACTTGTCACAAGCATGTGACTGTCTTTTCCATTATTGATGTATGTAGCTAAGCTGTTTAGCTAAGGCAGTGGATCCAAACCTTATGACAAAAAATGTTTATTGTGAGTATTATTTCAAATATAAAACACTACCTACCATTCTTGGAAAAAATACAAGTTAGGTTAGTATTTACATCATATCACCACTAGGGAGCAATACTGGACTGGCCAGCTCCAGATCACATACTGCATGTTTTCATGTGAATCGATACATTTTACTGTGCAGTTTATAGACTGGTCATCTTTACAGCCATGAAACACAAATTTCACACATTATGGCCTTTGTCAAATTTTAAAACAGAGAGCTGTAGCGACAGCATGTCTCAGCTGGACTTGACAGCAGCAATCTAACCTTCCATCTGCCAGTGATGGGAGAGGTGTTCAGACCGTTTACTAAAGTAAAATCCAGCATACTAAAGTGTAAAATACTCCTTCACAAGTGAAATTCCTGCATTTAAAATCTTACTTGAAAAAAAGTACATAAGTAGTATCTGCAAAAGGTTATTTTTAGTGAAGCATGCATGTGTAATAATTTCAATCTAGTAGTTTGTTGAGGTGGACCAATACTGTTAAGTAGTTTAATGTATAACAATAGATTATATTTTAATAATAAATCACTCATATTGTCTATCGATTTGTCTATGTATTTGTGAATTAGCAAGGTAACTATAATTATACCTTTCAGAAATATAGTGGTTTAAAAAGTACAATAGTTGTCTTTGAAATGTAGTTGAATAAAAATATAGGAGCAGAGAATGTAAATACTCAAGTAAAGCATAAATACCTAAAATTTACAGTACTTGAATAGGTGTACTTAATAACACTCCTTCACTGCCCACACATTGTGATGTACTGTAGCTGTCCTAAGATAAATAGAAAGACCCTACTCTATTAAGGTTGTAAGATTTAAACCCTGAATGTGAACTTTCCTTGTCTTTGCCATCTTGCTGTAATATACAGTATATTACTGATTAAAGTGCAGTAACAAGAAAGAGTTTAATAATGACAGTAAAAGTAATGGACTGTTGACCGTTTACTGGGAAGCATATTCACAAGAGCATAACAAGAACATGCAATACATACAGAGGTTTATGTCTTTGTATTAACAGTGTCTTGTCTCAGAGTTTTACAATAGTAAACCTGCATTATTTACTATAAAAGAAAGCCAGATTAATTTTATTTAATATCTTTAACCGTCAGATGAAAACATGAAAACTATTATATAATTGGAGTTGTTGTGTATTTGGGTGTCTGACTCAGCAGCTGGTAGTCATTCCAGTGACAATGGACAGGAAAGAGTTTGTGGCGAAGCTGGGATTCAGTAGGAGCTGCTCCAACATCTCTCTGCCTTTCTCTCTTGTGGTCACTGAGCACATGGCACTTTTCCACAGGCGCACCAGCGAGCCCCCTGGTAGATGAAATGATCATGATCATTCTTAAAAGCTCACTAATTCAATAAAAAACACTAAGTTATGATATATGTGTATGTGTGTGTGCTCGTCCTACCAAGCAGGCTATTGATGTTTTTCATCCAGGTGAAGATATACAGTGTGTGGTTCTCCTCCTGACTCAGATCAGCTATGTTAGGTGCACTGTCGCCCTCCTACACATACAAATAGAACAGGAAGGACAAAAATTAGATGCATATAGAGTTTGTAAAAGATTTAGAAATGAATGGATGGATTAAGTTGTAAGAACGCACCTGTAAAATTCGACCTGGCAGTGGGGTGAGGAACATCACAGATTTTTCCAAACTGGACTGGAAGTGTGCCGCTGATACATACTCCGCTGAGTTCAGCCAGCTGTTAGCAAATGACACCTCTGAAGAGGAGTAGTGGCTCTGCCTGAGGGACAGGAGAGGACAAGAAGGAGACCAAGATGAGAGAGGATGAAGAAGCAGTTTAACATTTTGGAAAATGTGCTTACTGACTTTTTGCTGAGAGCTAGATGAGAGGTTTCATAACATTTTCATATCTGTATGTTAAATAAGAAGCTACAGCCAGGAGACAGTTAGCTTAGCTCACACTGGTGGCAGGGGAATAGCTAGCCTGGCTCTGTTGTTGTTCTCACTGTGAGGTTGCCAAGCAACCAACAGAGACTGTGGTGAGTGAAACGGCCAAGAAATAGTTCAACACACAACCCCCCTGTAAAAACACAACCTCTTGTTTTTGTTTTTGTACAGATTAAATTTACGGGATATAATGTGTTAATTCATGAGCTTTAGAGGTTCTTGGATACAGGTTTTGCTACCTTTAGATGACACCAGTGTGCACCATGTTTCTGGCCTTTATGCTAAGCTATGTTAACTGGCTGCTGGTTGCAAGATTGTGTTCAAACAGAACACGAAGATCCCCAGGGTGGTGTGAATTGAAGACCCCTTGACTTGACAAAATAAACGTCTTTTTGGGGGCTTTATGAATATAGTGTTTGTCTGCTTTATAAATGTATAGAGACAGAATAAAAGGAGAGAGGCTGGAAGAATATGACAGAAAGACCTGGTGACAGGTTACCTGGTGTTGCATGCTGCAGATGCTTGACTTGAAGCCATTTGGGCCGCCCAGTAGAGACCAAGGAGAGAGTCTTTCTTCTCATTGTCAGGCAGAGGAGAGTCAGTTGAAGCCTTGAGACCCTTTAAACACACACAGAAGATTAAGGAAATAGATTAAATAGAAGCAGCATAAACTGAGATATCCTTACTTTTATTCCCTCCCTGACTATTAGATGCTAACATTTTCTTTTAAATCCAAAGTTGAGAAAACAGGGTTTAAAGCATGGATGTATTAAGAACACACAAGTCCTGATTTCCATTACAGTCAAAAGTAGAGATGGTAGTTACTGCTACTCAGCTAAGCTATTTACCATGCTACTCTACCTAGCTAGGCAAGCAATTTCTTTTGACTGAATTTAGCTGCTGTCTTATGAATGTGTATCAATAAACTCAATCACCAAAACTGATATATTTCCTTTACAGACATCAGCTCCGTGGGAAAAGTAAGTAAATTAGCTTCAGTCAAGGCTAGCTGTCGGCTAGCTGGGGCTGAATTCTGCTCCCATACTTTAGCACTGTAGTTGACTATGTGGTTTCTTTTAAGCAGTGTTTTGTTTTGAATGCACATATTACATGTTGTTTTCTTGGGAATTCTATATTTCTATGGCATAAAAAAATAATGTGGCAAAATAGTCATATTCTGGTCGTAACTAGAGTTTGACAAAAAAATTTAGTCACTACATTTGGCTTTGTAGGGCAGAATAGATTTTCTGTTAAAAGACAACATTATACAGCTGTTTGACAGGTGCAGGAGCTCTCCATGATTAGACTGATTATGATGTGTTAAATCAGGGCCTCTTTAAAAACTGTGGTATTTTATTTTCATGATGTGTGTGTATTCAAAAAGATAAATGCATGAAAGAGTGTCACACTAGTGGACACTGCTATAGTAATGTCTGTGTATGTGTGTATTTCACATACCTGGAAAAAGGCATCCCACTTAGACATAACATCAGGGTAGCGAGTTGCACAGTCAGCATAGGTGGTGCAATAGTCCTCTACACCTGCAGGCACTTGCATCTGGACCTAATAATATAACAATTATTGTTATAATCATCCTCAGCATAATTAAAACCATAACTATTCATATTTGCATGAGAACATAAAAAATGAGCAGCCAAAACTACTCCATGTGGACCGCTTTTATGATGTCCAGTGGCACAAGTACCTGAACTTCTGGTCCCATGAAGCCTTGCTGTGCAGCAGACAGGAAGGGAATTGCAGAGGCAAAATAGTTCACACCTGGACAGACATAAAGAAGTATTTTGCGTTTTCTCTCTTTCTTTTTGTGTATTTGTGTGCTTATGTGTGTATATGTGTTGGTCATACTTACATCCCCACCAACTCTGAGTAGAAATACATGTAGTATCTCCTGTTTGATGGCCGCAGGTTGTAGTACCGGTTGGGTCAGCCAGACGGCCTGCAGAAACAATTTACATTGTGCCATCAATTTGTGTCTAGATTCTATGGTAGCTGGTGTTATGATGTTATGTTCATTCATTTTGGGGGCTACAATGAATAGACAGGGGCTGGGAGTGACGGTTTTAAATCTACAACTATAACTTTGGAAAAGTAGAAGAACTATGAAGTCTTTTTTCTTTCTTAGCTTTTTGTTGGGAAATATAGTTTGTTTTTTTTAAAAAGAAAGAAAATAATTTCCATCTCACCTGAGGTAAACATCCATCCAAGCTGCAGTGGCAGTCCCCATAGAGGACTCTCTGAAGCGCCTGTCCCCATGGATCCCATGAATGGGTCTGTAGCAGCTATCATCAGCCGGTAAAGACTCATACGGTTAAGGAAGTGCCAGGGATCAGGAGTCAGAATGCCATTCTGGAAGGGCAGGTCTGTCACTTGGCCGGCTGTTTGTGCCCACAGGATAGGTATGCCATTTTCCAGGATTACAGCAGAGCTGCTGAGTGACACAGCACATGCGAGGAGGAGGCCGAGGACCGTCGGACGCAGCATGACTGAGGAGCTGGGACTGCAGAGAGGGATGGAATCAAGAGCATACACTCTGGACTGAGAGTTGTCACAAAGAGACACAGCTTATGTATCCTCAGATGTTCTGAGCCACACAAGCAAAACAAACACACAAACTCCCATGACTCTATGTGGCATGTCGTTCAGTGGACCCTCACCAACAGACAGATAAGAAAATTTGCGTGCATAGAGTGCAATGCCATGCAAATATTTGAAAACGGTCATATCCACACAAGCATGCAAGAAGAATCAATGAGAACTCAACACAGTGAAGCTGAATGAAGATAACTTCACTTTTTACTCAAGAAGTGGACTTATTTTTAATGGAGATTTGTCAAATTCAACACCATCAACAAACAAGTTAATTCAACTGTCTATCAATACCACACTTTGGTTTAAAATTTGAGTTATTGGAGGAAAGGTATGAGTCAACTCAAGTGAAGTTGGTTTCTAAAGCATATTTAAACACAACTCAAGCTGACCAAGTGCTGTATAAAGGAAATTAAGATAAATAAAAGTAAGTAATACAATTGTATAAAAAAAGTAAAAACACAAGGAAAACATACTGAATATACTACATATAGAAATATAATAAATGTACTAAAAAAAATAGAAGCAACAAGGAGTAAATACAGAATTATGAACATGACAGATAAAAAGGTTAGTGAGAAAAAAAGGCCACTGAATAAAAATGTGTCTTTTTGTGTGTGACTTCACATATGGGTTGAGGTGGTTTAGCTTACTTGTGAGAAAACTTCTCAACTCAGATGGATCAAATATAAGCACTTCAGTTTTGTTGCTGTTTAACTGAAGGAAAATGTTTGAAATCCAGCCCTTAATGTCATTGAAACAGTCGATCAGAGGTTGAAGGGAATCCCTAGATTTTGGTGAGAGGTACAGCTGTGAATCATTAGCATAGAAGTGACAGAAGATGTTAAACTTTCTAATGCCTGAGAACCAGGCTTTAATTCTATTCACAATTGTTAGGGAAATTTCTTATCATCTGTGGTGAAGAAAGAGCGCTGGAGTCCAGGATGTCTTAGGGTGAGGATGTTTATTGATGCATTATCAAGGAGAAAAGAGGAATCATCAATACAGTCTCCTGTGCATGATGTCACCTGAAATCTGGACCAGGAACCCCTGATGATCGTCTTTATACACTTAGAGAGATTACTATAGATAGCTTACAACCTATAATCGGTTAATGCTAAAATAAGAGGAAAAGAGGGATGTGTGAATACACTATTGGTTCATTAACCATAAACAAGTAAACATGACTATATACGCCCAAATGCTTATTCTTAGAACACCCAGCCACTTGTTACTGACCATCTAAGGTCTGCTGTTATCAGCCCTGGCACCAGCAGTATCAGCAGCAAACCACAGCTGCATCTGGAGGAGCCGCCTGTGCGTTTCAAGGCCTGTAAGATTTAATGCAGTGCCGCCGGAATAGCTTCAATGCTCATTGACATCAATTCTAGTCTCTGAACTCTACTGGGGAGATGAACACCATTCTTCCAAAAGATGTTCATTCATTTTGTGTTTTGATGATGGTGGTGGAGAGTGCTGTCTAACATCCTGTCTAAAATCTCCCATGGTTGTTCAGCTGGGTTGAGATTTGGAGACTGTGAAGGCCATAGTATATGATTCACATCATTTCCATCCTCATCAAACTATTCAGTGACCCCTCGTGCATTATGGATCGAGGCATTGTTATCCTGGAAGAGACCACATCAGAACAGAAATGTTTCATCATAGGATAAAGGTGATGACTCAGAACAACTTTGTATTGATTTGCAGTGACTCCTCCCTCTAACGGGACACGTGGACCCAAACCATGGCAGCAAACTGCCTCTCACAGCATGACAGAGCCAACAGATCCCCTCACTGTAAGGGTCAAGCATTGAGGCCTGTACCGTTCTCTTGGTGTACACCTCACATGCACTCACCCGTGTGTTGAGAACATTGTTCTCAATCTGACCATATCACTTTTGGTTTTTGCATCTGGTACTACTGAAATCTCAAATGTATATTGATCTTTCGTATTGGGGGGTCAATGCCCTGCACCCCTACTCTAATATCATGGCAGTCTGATCATGTCCTGCATTGACATTCGCAGTCTCCTGATGAAGAGTTGCTCCTCTGTTTTCCTTTACATTTTGCACTAATGCACGAGCATCATGGTTTTTCCCATAGATCTAAACTCATATGTCACTTTGGTCACTGTTCCTGTTTAAACATGAGCCAGTTCAGCAGTCTTATGACAAGCTATTGCCCAACAATGAACCTCTTTCAAAGTCACTTAGATCTTTTCCTCTTGCTATTTGAGACAAAATCAGAATCCACTGGGCCTGATCAGCATTTTTATACATGCCACAGAGCATGACTGGATGTTAACTGCTTAACTGTACCTGCAGTGCACCAAGCATCTGCATTTGTTATCTTTCTCCACTCACTTATTCAGGTTTTTCCTTTAATTCGTCATCCCTCTCTGTATAGTGTACATTATATTCTTTTGAACCGATTAGGTCATTTGAACCTATAGACCACAGAGCACACACTCTTCATAAACTTTTCTGCAGACTGATACAGAATAAGAGGTACTATCCATCCTGAACAGAGGTCAAGCCAAATCTCAAAACATCAGGCTGTTAAGAAATCACCATGTGGTGTTTGTCTACTCAGAGTTTTAGGCCCCAAGAGTTCAACAGATAACACAGGTCCTGAACCTAATTTTGGACCTAAAAACCCAGGAGAGGGTGAGTACAACTAACAAATGTTCCATCTGACTTATCACATGCTGAGGTTACAAAGCAAAAGGTCAACTGATTTGAGACATGTAAGCTGATATGCTGCAGTGCCCTTGTGGGCTGGCTGGTGTTGTTTCTGCATGATGCTTGACATACAGCATATCTTATTTCATCAGTTTCGGTCTGTAAACTAACACTGACTAGAAGGAGATGGGATTGGAGTTCCAAGAACTGTGTTCTGTGTGGTTAACCAGTCTGAACTTGATGTGCAAACACTATGTCCTACACATGACCACACCTCCAATAAAGTACACTATATAGTTGTGTGGGTTTGAGACTGTATACATTGCTGCTACTGTAGATCCTTTACTTAAGTAAAAGTAGCAACATGGTAATTGAAAAATATTAAATTATTAAAAGAAAAGAATGACAGCCTTTTATGGTGGTAAATGATCAACTATAGCCTACATTGTATTATTGGGTTTTTATTAATGATGAAATGACGTTTACTACTCTCTGATAAATTAAGACCAAGATGTCCGATGACTAAAATCCTTCATCTGATTAAAATATATAACTAAAAACAAACAACATCTAAAAAGAGTATCATAAAAGTGTGGCTTAAAACTGAATAAAAAAGTCAATTTTGAACACAACCACAATGCTGACACAAGCTCAAAGGGAACATAATGCTGTTGACAGGCAACTGAATAAAATGGGCCATTAATTCGTTTACAATAATGGATTTCTTGTGAAAACAGCTGGCAACATTTGGCTTAATGTAAATCCACAACTCAACAAAATATATGGGTCTAGTCATTTTTAGACATTTTACTACAGTAAAATTACATATTATAGGTAGCTATACCTTGTATAATAGATATACTAAATTACAGTACAAGTTCATCAGAACTACTTAAGAGTGCAAGAGTACTGTCTGTTTAACACATAGATTATTTAAAACATGTTATATGTCTTGATTCCATCGTTTTTCCCTCAGTGGCCTTTCCACATTGAAGGAGTGCAAACAGTATTGTAACATTAAATACTAAAACTCTTATTGTAACCCATTTTCTTCATAGTTTCTTCTGCTTTTTAGACATATCTGTCACTGGTCATGGTATTGTGAGAAAGCCTGATGCACTTCCCTCAGGCGTGGATTACTAACATTAGATTTACAACAGGGCATTAACAGCAGGGCACTGGAGGATGCTCATGGACCAGCATCAGGCCACTGGGATTAAGTAAGAGGTAAAGAGGTATTTTTTAACTATGTGAAGGATTTAGCTGCTATTTGGACATAAAATTATCTAAATTAAACCTTTGTATTTATATTTAATAATAATGAATAAACATAATGAATATACAACAAGACCATTTCGAAAGAACACGAAATTAGCCCTGTCTCTTATATTATTAATGTTATTTGTAGTAGTAGTAGTATTGACCATAATGATACAAAATATCAACTGCATAAAGAGTTAGATTCATTTTTATTTCTATGAGTGTTCAAACCTGTAGGAATATATATGATTAGTTGTCTTATTATAATGTTTGTTTTAAGTTTTGACTTTTGGTGCTTCATGTGATTCTTCCCATGACATAAAATTTCTTCCAATGACTTCGCCTTTACTGCTCCGCTCATCATGTGACGGGGGAGTGGCAGAAAATCAGGAAACGAACCGCCGCTGCGAGTCACGAGAAAAGAGGTAAAACACAAAACTTTTACACTAAGCTGAACATTTAGGAAGGACTAACAGTGTGGACACGTTAGCGTGTTAAACCCGAGCTTGTGCTGTGATGTTTCATGTGTAGGAACGAAGAAAGTGTTTTTTTTCTCCGTAAAACTACAGAGAAAAACCTTCAAATTATGCTGCGACTTTATGATTGTTACTTGATGACTGTTGTGCTTTTGAGTCAGCGGTGGAGTAAAGTTCAGATAAAGTAGCTTTAACCCCGGTGAACAGCTGTGGCTCATAGACATGAATGGTCATTTCTGCAGTCCTCCTCTTCTCATTTAAACTCCTATGATTTCCGCATTTTTTTTCCTCCTCACTGCCAGTTCGGCTGCTGTAGTAAACGGACAAACACCCGCAGGCAGACAGGGAGGTGCAACAAGTCTAAATAAAGCAGAAAGCGTGAATAAATGTAGAATTTTGTTTAAGTAAAATGTTAAAAATTCAACGCTCCTGTAGTACTGACAGGACTGGTTAGCCGCAGACTGAGAGTCTCTTGGGAGCAGATGGTTCTTTGCATACTGGCCATGGTTTCAAACCTGTGTCTTGAATCAACAGCACAGGAAGTCTGCATGAGTGACTCATGGTAAACACTGACCCAACCCTGTTGCACCTTATGCTTTATATAATAATAAATGACAGCAAATGAACCATTAGAAAATGAAAGTCACAAATTGTAATTAAAATTTGGAAACTTCATGTTCAGCCTTGTTCCACCATCTGTTATAAATGATCCCTGTTGTAGAGGCTGCTGTCACCTGGCCTCTGGTTGACATTTCATGGTTTACCTCTCACTGCAAGGGCAACAGTGCTGCACTATATGGACAAAAGTATGTGGACACCATCGGGTACTTTCAGTCAGTAGCTCTTAAGCTTTTTCACATAAAGGACCCCTAAACTGACACAAATTAGACCATGGACCCCCATCGGATAGGATCTTTCGTCTTTCGTTTTATTACAGAAAGTGTTTGAAACACATGACCAAAATAGTCATTTTGTCATTGTGTTACTTTTTGTCAACATGGGGCCGTTTCTACTGCAATTATAGAGAAAATAAATGATTCCCCTTTTTGCCGTGGACCCCCAAAAGCCCCCTCAAGCACCCTTGCCCCCACTTTGAGAACCACTGCTTTAGGTCAACATGGGGCTGTTTCTGTTATTTCAAATGAATTTCCTTGTCACCCAAAGTTGTCTTGGACCTTACTGATAGACCTGGCAGAAAATCCATCCAGGTTCCAAACTCTGTGGAAAGCCTTGCCGGGAGAGTCGAGGCTCTTACAGCAGCATATTAATGGCCCTGGTTTTGAGAATGAAATGTAGATTGCAGACATGTCAGTCCTGGGATTAAAATCTGAGCCGCAGATGAGTGGTTGTGAGTGTTACACACTACATAACTGGATCAGCAGGTGATATTTTAATGTGTAGCTGCTTTATTGCCTCTGTTTATTTTTTTTAGCATAGCTGCTAAAATGCTCATGGAATCACTGTTTTATGCAAATTGTCTATATATAAGTAATGCACCAGAAAGAAACTATTCAAATTAACTCGCTAAATAGATTTATCCTAATTGCCCTAAGGTGTTTTCACAAGTGAATCATCAGCTCACTGAAATAACTGCAGTAACTATGGTAACAACATCCCAGTGTGACCCATGAATAAATGAAATGACAGACTGTGCTGTTTTGTGTCCTCACAGCTCTTCATCATGGCCTACCAGGCTGGGACTCAAGAGGAGCCCAGTGCTTTAGTTCACAACATCAGCACCAACATCCAGAAGCTCACACTGCTGAGTAATACTCTACACACACACACATAGAGAAGATGTCATAATTTTCAGCTGCAACATTGAAATTGCACCCACTTAACTGACTCCAGTATGTGAATGATGGTAGACACGTGGCGATACTTCAGTAGGCCTACAGATAAACAAATGTCTGCACTCTCTCTTCCTCACCAGTCTCTGAGCTCCAGAGGGCAGTGTATCTGCTGGGAACAGAGCAGGACACCAGCCAGCTACGACAGACGCTGTGAGTAACACAGGCTGGGTTTTGGTATTCTGATAAATAGTACAAATAAAGGAGATTTTTCAACCATGTCTGCCTCATAGCATTCATGTGATTAATC
This sequence comes from Seriola lalandi dorsalis, assembly GCF_002814215.2. Lineage (NCBI taxonomy): Eukaryota > Metazoa > Chordata > Actinopteri > Carangiformes > Carangidae > Seriola > Seriola lalandi. The sequence continues at coordinate 1,345,102 of NW_019525453.1, read as the reverse complement.
GTTAAAAATAATAATATTCCTGAAGCGGATGCAGCCTGATTTAATGCTGCTTAACATTCCATTGTAAGAAGAGTCCCATGATACTTGACTGTACTCTACCCCGCACCCCCCACCCTACCCCACCCCTCTCCAAAAACCCTCTGTCTTACAGTAAAGCCTGACCAGACTGCCTGAGTTTAAACAGAATGAAAAGATTATGCCTGACATCATTTTTCTTTGGTCACCAGGCAACAGAAACAGCAGCAAGGCAACCAGCTAGCCAAGGAGACTGACCGGCTGATCAAGGCATTCAGTGCACTTCCTGTTGGCCCTGATCAGGTACTGAACTCTATAATGACTTCTTCTTTAACTGCTGTTTGAAGTCATCATTTCGCTGCTTGTTCCTAGTGGAACATGAACTTTTGTAACTCTGGCTTCTCTTTCTCTTAGCGGCAGAGAAAGATACAGAAAGATCGACTGTTGAATGACTTCTCTGCCGCCCTAAACAGCTTCCAAAAGACCCAGCGGCAGGCAGCCGACAAAGAGAGAGAGTTTGTGGCCAGAGTCAGAGCCAGCTCCAGGGTGTCGGTGAGTTATCTGCTGAGCCTGCAAGGTGACAAAGACCAGTGAGATAGACAGTGGTTAGTGAGTGACCAATAATCTATATACCAGTGAGTAATCATCAACCCCCTTTTTTTTTTTTTTTTTTAATTTCGATTTATGCTTTGTTTGTCAAAAGTGGATTTTTTTTTCTGGCCACTCTACGACATAGCCCAATTAAGACACTGTGGCTTTACATGATGAAGCAGATTTAGGGAATTAGCAAACGTTCAGTCAAGCAGAGCATGCAGGACATCCCACTAAAACTGGTTAAAACTGATGTCCACAAAATTGCATTGAAAAATAATAAGGGTGCCAGAGCCTTTAGTGTCTTTTGTCAGATAATACAAACATTACAAAATAAAGGTTTATGCACAGTATTAGTTGGAATGTAAGACCTTAGCAAAGAAGTGTTATAAAGATGTACTGTAGATGCAATGGAAATTCATATAGCCTAGTTCATGCTGGCTAAATTTTTTTTTCCACTGTCTGTCTAATAATAAATGTATGTAGATCTGAATTACATTTGTAAACTGGTCTGTTCTGAAGTGTCCTGCTTTATGACACATTGTTCAAGTGATGAAACATATACTCACACTGGTTTTCCTTGGCTTTTAAAAGTAATCTCTGTCTGTCACTCCATAGCAGTATAGTAGTAGTATACAGCCATTCATTTAGTGGCAGTAATTGGGAGCAGGGGATGCTGAGAAAGAGCAGCTCAGAGTGTGAAGTGAACTTTGAGCTTGCTCTTGTGACCAGTGTCACAGTTCTTGTGCACACTGCACAGCACTACATATCAGTGTCTGAATATATACCAGCAGATAAGAAAAAAGAAACTGCATTACATGAGAGATTTCTGACTGTTATTTTCTAGAGGAGTGCGCTGATCAGAATGTCCTGCTCTCTCTGCTCTTATATGTATTGTAATTGTCATTAGTGACATTTATTATGTGTTTCCCCATTTGTGTTGTTTCCTAATGATGGCTTGTTGTGCTCTCTGGAACTCCCGCATGTCTGCCTCCACATGTCTCTAAATTATACTGAACATACAATTCTTTGGATTTTGTTGTAGAATTAGTACAGTCACACACAGTGAATACATATTAGTGTCATCTATTCAGAAATTTGCTTGTAATTTTCACACAATATCTACCGTTTGTTTTTGATGTAGAAATAAATCAGAACAGTATGACATACTTTATAGAAGAGGCTTTTGAGCTTGATATTAGTTTCTCATAATGTCCTCAATTACAGTAAATCTCCGCCAAAACAGATGCCAGTAGTCTGGATTAATTTAAGTTGCTTATTCATATTTATTTGAACTGAAGTGAAGGTTCACCAGAAGCTCTCATATGACTGTGCCTTTTAATGGTGACTGTTTTAGACGCCTATTCCCTTGGGGGAGAATGCTGGTTTGGCAACTCTTTTCCCTCACCAATTACCTAAGTGCACAGAAAAGCATTTGTATGTGCTGTGTTCACACTTATAAGCACAAACAGTTCCTTCCTGGTATAAATGGCTGATGAGGAACATGCTGCTCTATGTCACCATGCATACATTTTTGACAACAAACTGTTCTGCAGACACTGAATCAAATTATATTTAATGAAGCATTATGGTCATGGGCATTATAACATCCCTATAACAGTCTGTCCCTTCTAAATCGTTGCTGTACCAATAATCATAGTAAATAATGTCTTCTGCTGGATATTTTCAATATTAAATACAAGTATGTTTATCAATCCTCTGAATTTCCTTGAACAGGGAGGCCAGCCTGAAGACAGCTTTGGAAATGTGCCTCCATTCCCAGGGTCAGTCTACTGTGTCTGATTATTTTCATCCTTTCTGTTACAATTATTCCAGTAATTATTATTTTAATTATTCTTACTGCATCGACATTTGTTCCTGCAGTGACTCCCAGGTGCAGGCCCAGGCCGAGGCCATCACTGAAGATGACCTGAGGCTGATTCAGGAGAGAGAGTCGGCCATCAGGCAGCTGGAGGTACAAATAAGAATCAAATGCCTACAATAGCACTACTGCACAGCTCCGAGTCACAGACATGAGTGACACCTCAAAGTGCCCCCCTCACATGAACCATCTCTCTATACGTCTCTCTGATTTAGTCTGACATCACAGATATCAATGACATCTTCAAGGATCTGGGGATGATGGTGCATGAGCAGGGAGACATGATAGGTGAGCACCTGTCATTTACACAGTTTCTACATTACCTGTCTGTTCTTCCTTTTATCTAACTATTTGCAATGATAAATATTCCTACTAATATCTACTGGGCTGATTTTAAATAGTTCATTTATGGAATCTGAAAAATATATTTCTGGTGTTTGTTTGTAAATGTGTGTTTTCATGTCCCACCCTGGACACAATATCTCAAAAAAACCAAAACAAAATTAGCATTACATGTTGCACTGTGTGTTTGCATCTACTGGGTTTATGATGTGATTCCATTGTACATGTAGCACAGTTCTGCATAAATGTGTATATAATGAAGAAAATGATTTTTTCAAAAGGAGGTTTATTATTTCAAGGCTCTGAAAATTTTGAAAAACAGGTGCTCCCCTGTTTTGCCCACCTGCTGCATGTAAAACTATGTGCGTTTCCTGTGTGCTCTGCAGACAGTATAGAAGCCAATGTGGAGACTGCAGACGTGAACGTCCAGAACGCCACCCAGCAGCTCGCCCGTGCTGCAGACTACCAGGTAAAACATAGAGGACAGAGAAGATAATTAACAGAACAGAGTAAAGACGTAAAGACAGATACAAAAAGAAGGCATTGAAGGAAAATGGATAAGGAGAAGAGGAGTGGAGAGGCATTTAAATGTGTCAATGTTAGAGAAGTTAGTTTGTAACTGGTAGCTCAAGGAAGAGGTCTGAGCAAGACTGGTTCCTCGAGGGATCTCTGAGGTTACAGCATGTGAGCATATGTGATTCTCCACCACCTGCACGTGGACACCCTTGTGTAACCAAGTTATTATTCACTTTCACAGGCATAAGGTTGAAAATAAAAGAAAAAGTTGTGCTTTTCTTCCCCCAGAGGAGCTCCCGGAAGAAGATATGCATCCTGATGATAGTGTTGGCTGTAGCTGCTGTTATAATAGGACTTATCATCTGGGGAGCTGTCAGCAAATGAGGGCGTTTTCCTCTCCTCTTCACTCATCAGCCTGGACAAAGGATGAAGTACTGTCCTTCCTCTCCTCTGCCTGCTCCTTTCCTTGCCCCCCCACACCCTGCGTCATGAGGGGAGTCATTGAGACTGTCTATCCTTCTTTGGTTTGATTATATAAGTTTTTTTTTAGTCCTCGTTGACAGGAATGCCCACTGCTCCTTCATGGTGAAACAAAGCTAGTGCTGGTAGTTTCATTGTTATAATCAGCTTTAAATGTAATTTGTAATTGTAACACAAATAATTATTTGTGTCTGATTTAGCCATGATTTTCATCCACACCTGCTTGTCAGTTGAAGGAGCATACACAGGCAAAGTATTTCTGTGTTCAGTGGCAGTCATTGTTGCTGAGTAACTGTCCCTATTGCCCTGACATTGTTGAGAGAATCTCCATTGAGTTCAATGTTAGATAATATACAATAAAGGCAATGAAGAGGCAGGTGTCTGTAGGAAGAGATTAACCTTCAGATCTGTTTCTTAATATTTCTGCAGCTGCTTTCCTCTTGTCTGGTTACATATGAAAAGACCACGTGCTAAAAGTTTCCCCACAGTTAAACTATGAAGTGCCCTATATTAATTGATTGTGAATAAACAAAAGCCACCCTTGTAGCCATGGTAAAATGTTGCCAATTTGCATTCAGTTTATTCTAATGTGGTGCACAAGCCTTTTTTAATCTATCATCTCCTGTATTTTAAGTTATCATTAATTAAAATTAATAGTTAATTTCTGTTCAAATTCATGTTATATTGCTAATGCTAAATGAGGAAGTACTGTACATACTCATGCTAAAACTTGTGGTTAGGACTTTAAAATACACTCCACTATCAGCCAATCATCAGCCAGTCCCCAAATAATAAGGGGAAGAGTTGTTCCTTAAAGTAGGTGGTGTGTTTTCTTTGTCTAGAGAAATTGTTTTTAACTACATATCTCAGAGTGATTGCTTTTACATCAAGGATAATCCTTTTTAATAAATCAAATTACATTACCATTGTCAAACCACAGGTGATTATACACAAAGAATGTACAGCAGCCAGTTCTGGCAAGGATTGAGTAATAACTTTGGTTGTGGTTTATAGTTCGTTTTAACTTACTTAGATTTTCTTTATTTAAAACCCCTGCACACCACACATGTGTCCCTAGGTGGCCATAGCTATGGCAACCAGTCGTAGTCTTGAGAAGTTTAGTCAGCCGCAGTACATGGAAACACCTCTGTGGGTTGATCATTTGTGTTCATGACTTTTACCTTGCTCAAAGTATTGACAGTCATTTTTTTCTGTGACTGACAAATTGCTTATCACATGTATGAAGAAACCAAAACATGTACAAATTACATAAAGGTAAATACAAAGTAGAGGAAGTAAAAGCAAAAACTACAACTGCTGCAACTGTTTGACCTAGATGTAAAATTATGATCACATGTATGCTTTCATTATTGAGATTTAGCTGCCTATGTGCTGAATAAATTACCTGAATGTACAGAACCTGATGTAAAATTATATGATTTTTTACATGATTACATTATTCTTCAATAAAAAAAAAATATCCAATAGTTGATTCATATTTATTTTAATAATTTGACTGCCATTTGACATTGCTGCCTCTTTGAGTTTAGGCTATTTTACATTGTTCTTCTGGTACTTGCGTAATTGTTACTGCGAAAACAGACTGTTTCTGCAATAGTTTTCCATTCAGAGTTAAATAAATAAATGACAGGTTGCTGGGTGACACTCAGTAGGCATGTTGCTTTACATATCATTTGGTTATTAATTATTTAGACATATGTGACTGAAAATGTGTTTACCCAGAGTTTCAGCTCAATAGGGTTACTTTTAAAACAAGGTCTGTTTGTAATGCAAGGACCTGTTCCTGTTTTTGAGAAGAGCATTAACTCACAATTTTCTGCATATAAGGACAGTCTATCTTCTCATGGCAAAGACCAGACCTTATCAAAAGCAAAACTGCGGTTGAATCAATGCATCATTAATTGTTGGAGCTAAGCCAAACACAGCAATGTCGTCTACATAAAATTGAAAATCTGCATTTAACGTGACAACATTTATAGCAGAAATATACAGAAAAAAACAAATAGAAGAGGACCAACAATAGATCCCTGTGGCACACCTCAGGAGACCTTTTGTTTTAAAAACATCAAACCTGGTCTGAAAATAGTTAAAAACCACATCACATGTCATTCTCCTTGTTTACCCCTTAGCCTGAAGGAACTAAATTTCAGGCAGCCATGAGAGGATGAGATCAGGGGGCAGATTGGGAGTTAGCTTGTATATGTCAGAACAGACAGTATTGGAGTTGGAACGGGATGTGGAAGTAACAGACTTCTGTGACGCAGAAGGCAAAGGTTTCCTTGGCAGAGTGAGAGACGAGAAGGATTTGGACACAGTGTTGTAAATACATCACTCAGGCAGAGAACGGGTTGAACTGGGCGTCAGTAGGCCAGGGAATATTTTGGGCTGGTTACACACACAGAAAGTGGCAGGTTGCTGCAAAGAGCTGAGCAGGATTTTCCTTCAGAAACAGAAATATCACAGCAAAGGACACTGAGGAAAGTTTGACCAAGTGCAAAGTTACTGCAGGGGAAGTGGGCAGTGTTTGGTTTGAAGTGGACAGACACATAACAAATTATTTGGTGGTTTTTCATTTGATCGAATTTTCCTTGACATTTATTTTACTGCCTTATTTAAGAAGAATGCTGAACACAGGTCCGCATGTGACTCTAGCCAAGACAAGAATCAAGGCTGAACTTGGCAGATGGAGGTAACCTGTTGACAAGTCTTCTTTATAAAAGTGTAATTTGTCTGGGGTACAGAGGCTCCTTTTGCCTGCTTGTGTTGAAAATCACAAATAATGACAGAAGTTAGACTCACAGGAGAGACTGAACATGGACATTTCACTTTGCTATGATCCAAATAAATTGGAGAAATATCCAGGCAAATACTGAGCTCACTGAAGTCAGGTCTCTTAGGTGCGTCATGAGAAGGTGGATTGGGGGAAATAACAAGTTGCCGTTAGAATTCCTCTCCATTAATAAGCTGAAAGTAGCTCTTCTAAATACACCATGTAATTCTAACAGTGAAGGTGACACTTTTCATGTTTGCTTCTTTTCCCCGAGAGAGTGGAGGAGACACATCATTTCATAAAAGAAACTCAAGTACTGGCTGTTGAAGGAGGATTAAATATGGCCTAGTAACAGTATTTCACAGAGCTGAATAATAATGCTTTATATGCAGACAGTTGAATAAGATAACATCCAAATCTTAAAGGGACACTGCAGCAATTTACTATCAGACACAAATTAAGCTGGGGGACCTGTGGGAGGCAGATTAAAGATAAAATTGAAGCTGCAGAAGCCAAGATATCCTAACTTTGAGTTCCTTAAAGCTTCAAAAACACTGGATCCTACACTTCCCATAATTCAACTTCATAGCGTCTTTTGTTAAAACTTTCCTGCTGGGTAAATACTCATGTCTTTCAAACTCCAAGCCCCAAGTTTGTACTCCTTTTCTCTACTTAAACCTCCTGAAATGTTTGCCTCCATAATGATCATGTGTAAATTTGTTAAAAAACTAAAAAGCTGATCAAGGAAAATAATTATTTCTGCCAACAGGGGGCAGTGCAGGATTACTTACCATATCCATCAAATCCATAATATACCACTATGTAATGCTTTTACTGTGCATTTTTTTTCTGTTTGACTGCCATTCCCCATGACTGTCAATTTGCATACAACACAGTTTTTAGGAGATACAGTCATTTAGCATATCTTCATTGCCCACTATTTACAGTAGTGCACATATGCAGAGGGTTAAGTTGTTTAAGAAAATAGCCCTACACCTTATACAGTATTATGGAATAAAAGTAGGCTCTTCTAAACTGCAACAGACCTTTATCACAGCCAGTCAGGAAGATCTGACTGACTATGATCTGAGAATTTTTTTTGTCAGGTCCCATCCATGTTAGTTAGATTAGATCAAAGTCCAGACTGTTCTTCAAAGTGGCTGCTGCTCAGTTTCAAGCCCCTCAGCAGTACATTCTGCAGAAGTGTCCTTGAGTGAGACAATGAATCCTTGTCTGCTCTGGAGTGCAGATCAGCGAATAATGATTCTCATCAGATGGAGCGGAAATAGCTCCAAAGTCTACATTATTTTTTCAGCTGAAATTGTGTTAGCAGTAGCCTTGTCCTCATCATAAGTGAACCCTTATTTTTTTTTTTAACGATCCTCACTATTTTAAAGGCTAACTAAAGCCCACGGGATGATTCTGGACAATCTTGTTAATAGAAATTGTATTTACCTTGGAGTGATGTTGATTCCACCTGTATTTTGAAAGGTTAATTAAACCTAAAGAGAGACATATTTCAATGCTGTAGAATGCATTATTGGCACTGATTTGTCATGGCTGTGAGTAATACCTGTATGAATATTGTTAAGTCATAATTAAGCAGTAAAAATTCTGGTTGTGTCTGTTCAATTCAGCTTCATTTGTCAGCTTGTTGAATATTGAATACGCCTTTTCATCACTAAGTATCACACCTGCATCAAAATATAATCTGACTTCATATATAACAGTAAAGCATCAACTCTAAGAATCAGACTTTATGCCAGTGTTGATTTAGCATTTCAGAGTATAGATAGATAGATAGATAGATAGATAGATAGATAGATAGATAGATAGATAGATAGATAGATAGATAGATAGATAGATACTTTAGCCATTAGTCCATTAGCTCATTGTTGATAATTATAATACCAGTTAATAATAAATAAACAATAATAATTAAATTAGTTCACTTCCTTTGGCTGAGTTGTTGTATAGCCTGATGGCAGTGGGAACAAAGGATCTTCTGAACCTCTCTGTTCTGCAGTGCAGTGAGATGAGACATTTACTGCAGCTGTAGCTGCTTCTCTGTGCTGCCAGAATGTTGTGGAGAATGTTGTTTAATACTCACTTCAGAACCATAGTTCCCCTAATTAGCAACTCAAAATTATCACCAAAGCATCAACATATATATATATATATATATATATATATATATAAATAGCTGTTTATGTGTTCTCCTCATCAAGTCTGCAGATCTGATCAATGTACACATGGTTAAAAGTTATATCATTAAAGTGTGGGTAAATAAACTGTGTTGTAACTGGGCATCCCAGTCTCCATCCATGGTCCTTGACTTGTAATCCTCAAGCCTGATCCAGAGCCCCAGAGGGCAGCATTCCTCCCAGCAGCCCAGGAATGTAAACTTTACTTTGGAGTCCAGCTGTGGACCAGCAGGAGGAATGCAGCGTGCTTACTGTTAAAAGGTCTTCTCTGTGGTGTACTCTCTCTGAAAAGAAATATTTAAAAAAAAAAGAAAAGAAAAAAAAAAAGTCATAAATAAAGATGAGGTACAGCTGGCACTGGTGGGATGACAACTGGCACCAGAACAGAAAAACATGCTAGCGGGTGAGGGGGTTTTTAGATTTAGAGGGTTCTGTGTATTCTGGTAAATATTGATGTTTTTCTGAAGAGGAAGTAGCTCTCAGGTATGTGACAGGATGTTCCACGCTGAGAGGAAACCGCTGCACTCACCTGCCGTTTCAAAGTTAAAATTCCAACACTGAAGAAACCCTGAGTACACCTGTACAGAACTGTTTACTCCCCATGTGCTGAAAAACAAATGCATAAGTAGCATTAACTAAGACAGTGTGTTTTTGGTAACTTAATATGGTGGAGACTGCTGGTGGGAGCTAATGGCAAATGACTGAAAAACTTTTATAACCAGAAACCGTATGATGTCAGTACACAGCACATATTAGGCTCACATGTCTAGTAGTGAGTCACTATGAATGAATGAATCTGAAAGTATATTTAAAGCTGCTCTAATCAATATTTTTATTTTAACAATGGATCAAATAACTGTGTGTGATCTGATAGGGGTTTCTCATAGTGATGAGCCTGCAGAGAATTATCATCTGACTTCAGTTCCCCTCAGCTGTACTGACCTTTTTTTTTTTCTATGTTCCTTCTGGTCATTGTTTTGGTTTTACATCCTGCTCCTTCACTGTTTCAGTTTCAGTCACACCACTCTCATCAACCACAATTCCAGTCACAGCAGGCAGCTGTTGTCACTGCACAGACAGTCCTCTTGCCTTTGACACACTAGTTAGTGTGCCAGGTTTAGACTAACTCAGTTGACATTCAATACAGCCCTAATGTTCTCTAGCCTGCAATTTCTTAAGCTACTAAATGGCTCACAGGTCTGTGTTGTATGCATTTTTTAATCACGTCCTCCTTTAGTCATGTTGTAGTCACAAATACATACTGAATAAAATCCATTTTTGGCAGTCACTCTTTGTGTGTGCATGTGTGTGCATGCTTGTGTGCATATGAAAGAACTAATCTATGCATATTTGTTGTGCAACAAAAAATGTTGATACCAAAGTTGAAGCCAAACCTCACAGGGATACCAATATACTGTGTATTTTCATTAGTTTTGGTAGGTTCCAGAGTGAAACACTTTCCAAGTTTGCAGTTTAAAAAAAAAAAAAGTCCTATCCTCTGTTTACAGTCTCCTACATGAACTTGTTCCCATTTGTTTCTTACTGTTTAGCCTTGTGGTTTAAATGCTAAGCTTAAAGCATTGTATCTTAACTGTATGAGTTGACTTTGGAGGGTGGTCATCCTCAACCCCACAGCTGCAGACTTCTCTGATTTAGTGAATTTACAGCTCAACTGGACAGTGCGTTGATTTACTCATTTGTAACAAAGAGAATGTAAAGGAGGCTTTCTTCAACCTCCATGTTCATCTTTTTCTTTACATCCTGTGTGACCAAGTTAAATAGCATCCTGGTTTGCTCACCTCAAATCATTGCCTATATATGTAGGAGACTGTTTGTATAGAGGAATGTAACCAAGAGAAAAAATGCAGGAAGACAAACTACTGTGACCTTGTGTAACGCAACAGACGTCATAACCTTCGACCGCCTCGCCGTTGGTGGGAATGAGGAATGGAAGAAGGGATGGAGTAAGGCAGGGAGGTAATTGAGGAATGGATGTGTGTCTCCTAGGTGGCCATGTTGTTACTCTGGAAGGATGTGGGCACTGGTCAGACCACACACACACATACACACAAACAGACACACACACTGCGTGCACACTGGTAGCGAGGCCTAGCCAAGCTTCTGCTCTTGTTATTGTTATGCAGTGGTAAGGATTTAACTCTGGGGCTTCACCATGATAGGACCATAGGAATTAGAGTCTGGGGTTAGTACAGTGGTAGGTATTTGATTCTTTCTTTCTATAATGGTGGGTAATAAATTGTGGGTGCTTGTCATGGTGAGGCTGGAGGAATTTGGCTCTGGGTTAAAAGTTCCTGTTGAACTGTAGTTACACTGGGAACATTTGGATGAAAAAGGAAAAACATGCCAGCAGAGTTAGCTAGATGATGTTCCATCCAAAATGCATAATTTTGGGGCAATTATGGAACCAAATCTACATCATTTTCTGTGTTTGTTTTCCTTCCATGGTGATGCTACGTGCAGTCGAAAATTATTTGACTATTTTGGGAGCGAGCCTTAAAATATAAAAGGCAGAGAATAAAGCAACTTGCTGTGCTCTACACATACCATGATAGTCAATGTGAAGCATAAACATTATCTTTAGAGTGGTTATGTATGATGCACAGATACATGGCTGGAACATCATTGCAAAGCTTTGATTTTGGTTCCAAAAAGTATTTTTCCATAACATTTGTGACTAAATAAGCAACAATCAAAGTTAAACCTGGGGAAACATCCTTATTTATCATTTATAAATACTTCAACACTCAAAAAGTGACAGATTGACAGTGGTGGCAATGAGAAGACAATGCCTCAGCTGTCAATACATTTTGATTTAAATGTTCCATCCTGATTGGTGCACAGAAATTCATGATATCAACTTTTTATCAATTGAGTAGGGCCCACTTCAAAGCAGTAAGAAAAGCAAAGACAAAGACACAAACATAAAAATCTCTCATGTGAAATAAGCAAAACTGTTCAAACTCTGGCAGAGAATATTGTGTTGATGTATTTTTCTATTTTTTCTGTACAAACAGTAATTGTAGTTGGAGTTTCAGCTTTATCATAATTGGATGTCCCCTAACATTAACAAAACATGAAGGAGTACTTTTTGATTTGTTCTGTGAATAATATCAATTCAAGTATCACTCTGATGACAATGATATAATAAAGACTGTTAACAGTGTTAGAATCACAAACTGTGCTAAATGATTATTTCCTTTGAAATTAAACTTGTTGATAGATTTTATAGATATGTTTCTTTTCTTTGGACAAAGTAAGATTTGAGGTTGAGATTCAAATATTTGCTCAGATAATTTTTCAATTAATTGATATTATTTCAATTATGTGGTGGACTTTCTGGACAACACCAGACAAGCAGGATTGCACACACATTATTTACAGATCCTGGCCCTGAGCCTGAAGTGAACTATACCTGTTAATCAGCTGCAGTGAAAGGCATTTGACGTCAGCAGCAGACAAAGCTAACAGAACAAGAGGTGTGAAGATTGTGTACGTGAGCGTTGTTTGAGTTGGCAGGTGGGGCTGTTGAGGTCAAAAGGTTAAGAGGGGTTGATAGGTGGGCAACAGCGGTGGTCGGGGGGGAAAGCTGCTCAGCAAACACAGCTTGCTGTCACAATCACATCAGATATATGAATAAGCACAAGCCTGTGAGACAGACAGAGGAAGGATAAGTGTGTGAGAGAGCGGGAGGAAGGCAGAGAGGTAGACAGACAGCTCACGAGAGGAAAAGAGTGAAGGAGGGAGGCCCTCGGTTTACTCACAGTGGTGTGATATGTTCGTCATGTTTTCACACTGGGGGGATTCTCAGACTGCTTGTTTCCATTTCACTGTCTGGCATTTATGTTCGACTGCCCAGATGTTTAGTACATCTTGTTTATGAGACCAAGCAACTGAGACGAGATGCAACTAAAGTCTAGAGATAAGAAATTGGAATGAGATAAAATGAGATAAAATGACGTTCATAGATGAGATGAAAATGGAGATAATATCAATTTATATGGCAAAATGAGATTATATATTTGTCAAGACAAGATGACAAAGACAAGATAAATTTAAATGAAATTAACTTTACTGATGAGATGAAATAAGACAATTAAGATGAGGCAGAGATAACACAAGACAAAATGAAATTAGATTACATTAGATGACATGAAAGAGATGAAATGAGACAACGCAACCTTCACTGATGAGATAATGAAAGATGATTTTAATCTTTACTAAGGAGGCAAGAATATATTATATGATATGAGCTTGAACAAAATGAAAAAAGTTGGGGTTACATTAGTGGAGATTAAATTAAATTAGCTTTAGTGATTACATGAACTGACATGAAATGAGAGAAAAAATATGCTGACTAATGAGATAAAAAAATATATAGTATGACCTTAGTTGAGGATGTGAGATGATATAAGATGACATGAGGTAAAAGAAGAATAAAAAGAAGTTTGTATTGAGAGGGCAAGATGAGAAGAAGTAAGGTTAGATAAGAACTTATTAATTAGATGAAAAAGACACTAAACAAAATGATACATGATGATACAATAAACCATTACATGAGATCATTGCCTTTATAAGTGCTTTGGCACGCTTTAATTGCTTTAGTTTTATGAAACTTTGATTCTTTTTCTTTGGATTCTTCTCTGAGGGTTCAGGCAGCATCTGCTCAACCAAAGATAGACAACAAGCTAAACCGATTCAAGTAAGACTTCAGCTAAATCCATCCCCATGTTTCTGTTCTGTGACCGGTTCAGTCCGACCCTCAAAGTCACAAATCTGCCACCACATCAAATGTTTTCTTTTTAGATCTCAGTATAGACTTTTGCTTTTTGACTTAATTTATCCTGGGAATATTTGCCAAGCACACATGCTCTCTTTCATCAACACCCTACTTCACAAGTACAAAGTTACACACATTCATACCTGGCTGCTGCCCATTGCAACCACAGTCTTCTACTATTGGGCCAGCGGGCAGCTCCACCAGAGCAATTTGGACGTTAAAGAAATTTGTTCAAGGGCATTTCTATGATATTAGCTGAAGGAGAGAAGAGTAGGTCACATTCACCTCCATGATCTACATTTTTCTTGGCAAATCAGGGATCATAAGTCTCAATTCTTCTCATCAGCCTAAACTTGTCTGAACTTCAGGAGTTCACATATTGGAACTAGACCCTTTGTGTAATGAAAGACATTAAAAAGAAACAAGCCAGCATTCTGTGAAAGGATTTTGGAAATCTTTGGCAGGAAATCAACAAAAACTTTTAGATATCAGTCTCTCATTTTATTTATTCTGAGGTCCATGTTTCTATCCAGTTTTTCAAAGCAGCTGATTTAGAACATAAAGTGACATTCATTATAAAATTATCAGTTTACTTATAATGAATGTGTGCATGCATTTTGGTGCTGTTGTATTCTGTTCCAGTATTTTCCCTTTAACTGGATTCTGTACAGTAACTATACACTACACCCATGCTAGGTTCCTAGATACAGCAGTTGGCTAGAGGCTGAAGTCAGCATGCCGACATGCTCACAGTTTAGTGTGTTAGGATGCTAACATGTACTAATAAGCATTAGGTGAGGCTGATGGGAATATTATGAGTTTTGCATGGATTTGGTCATAAACCAAAGCACTGGATAAATTTAGGGTTTTGGCCTTATGATGGCACTAGATCAAAAGTTAGAGATCACCAAAGTCATTGATACAATCTGTGAGGTCCTGAATGTCTGTACCAGATTTTATGACAAACTATTGTAGAGATTTTTCACTCAAACCTACAAATGTGTATCTCATAACGTGTTTGAATTGCCAGCACTAGCCATGCTGCAAGTCTATGGGTGCTGCCATAAAACACAATTCTTCTTCATCTGATGTTTTTTGGGGGTTGGCAAACAGCTTGTTGGTGCGCAAGGGTTAGCAACACTCATGTTGACGTTCATGAGTTGCAAACATATATGTTCAGTTCCCCACTCACCAAAATATGGGCATGTACAAGTGACTTCATGCACAACATGTTGCTATTGTTTGGGAAGCATAAATGCCTGTACAAAATTTAATTGCAATCAATCTTATAATTGTTGAGATAATTTTGTCTGGACCAAGATAGTGGATTGACCGACAAACTGATGGACGTTGCCATCCTTGGAGCTACGCGGCTAGCATCAGTAGCATGGCTAAAATACAGATGAACCATGGAGCAGCTCATCTACTGTCTAAGATTTTGATCCCTTACACTAAAAAAGTTGGCACATCGTCTTAAATGACACATTTTTCAGCAGACCTGACATTATATAATTACAGAATCAAGTGCCAGACAGCATGGATGGTCATCCTCAATGGTTCGACTGTGGCTCACTGTTCCGGGCAAACGGCTCAGTGCTCACCTCTTCATAAGAGCCCTCCCTTCATGCGGCAACATGTTGCTCCGCTCAGACCAGTCTGAACTGCCCCTCGCTAGGACACAGCCGCTCCAGCATCAAACGATATTTTTAATCAAGTGGTCAAAAGCTATTGCACAAACATTCTAAAGTAGCTTAGGTCAACAGTGTCCCAGAGCCTGTTCTGTTAGCTGGAATGCTCCTGTACACTGTGAACAGGCCTCTCTTTGTGCTTCAGTCCAGCAGCCTCACGCCACACCGCACCGCTCTGGAATCCTGTTTGTTTTCTTTTAAATTTCTCAACCTAGTTCACTCCAATGTAGAAGTGCAGTGTACTGTGTGTGTGTGTGTGTGTGTGTGTGTGTGTGTGTGTGTGTGTGTGTGTGCGCTTACTGAATTTTAAGGTGTGTGCTAAGTGTGCATCTGTGTTCGTACCAATGCAGCAACAGTATGGCTCATTGAGCATGTGCTCATTTTAAGCCGGTGCCAAAGTTCACATGCTTTAAAGTGGAACATACAGTGGAGTAAAAATATGATTAACTTTGAGCATATCACAAACTTTGTAAATCCAGCCAGCCGCAGAGTAGGTCGTTAATGTGAGGAGTAACAGATAGGTGCCTATTGGACCAAACTCTGCTTTCTGTTGCCAACAGGCCTGGTTTTTAATTCACATTCAATTCAGTCACTGCAGGCTTTTCTTTAACAGAGCTCACTCTGGTATTTTAATGAATATGTCTGATTGAAATACCAGGATTCCTGAAGACTTGTACATGGTGAATTTCCCCTACATTCAGGGATAAGACAAAATCTTGAACTTGAATTTGTTGTTTTACATTTTTGAACTCCCCCACATTAATTTCTAGTAAATCCACTTATCTAACCAATAATCTGCAATTATCCATAATACATCAGGCTTGTTAACGCCCTCAGTGCTGAACGGACAAACACCTCAGGCTTCCCTTCTCATACTTTTAGTCCTCCTCCCCTTTCTGCTCAATTCTACTGTTGGCTGACCAAACCAGAGGAATTCATTATCCCAGAAACTTTTTACAGAATAGTTAGAGCCAAACAGGACAATACAATTCTTCTTTCCTGTCCTTCGTGACATTGAAACCATGGCACACAATCGGCCTTTTATTCCTGCTACTGATGACCACTGTTCTCTTGCCACATGAGCTATAATCCTGGCCTTCGGGAAGCCCAATATCCCAGTTCCTTTGGTAAAGAGGCTACCTGGATATGATTCTTTCTGCAAGAAAACTGTCAGGCACATCACAACTTTGGTTGAAAACGCTGTCTGAACTTTGACCAGGCATCTTTTCAAAAGTTGAGAGAACTTAAAACATCTTTGCATATATCAGTATAAACAAGGATATTTCTTATGTATTTAATTTATGTTGGAAAGACAGCTTTCTAATACTAATATTGGTATGTCAAAGGGACTGAATGATGTGAATAAGAACCCAGATAGTTTTTACATGCATTCATCCATTGTCATATATGGCCCCCGCTCTCCCCTCAGTTAGAGGCTTTCCCTGCTCACACTGGGCAAGAGGTGGATTACAACCTGGACAGGTCACAAGTCTGTCACAGACAGCCATTCACTCCCACATTGACACCTACAGGCAATTTAGAGGTGAAAATTTTCCTCACCTCCATGACTGTGGAGGAAACTTGTACAGACGTAGGGAGAACTCCACAAATAAAAACCCAAAGTGTAGGCTGGTTGACAAGAGACGCATGGAAAAGGTTTCCATGTGACAAATGCACATTACAGCACATAAACTTGATAGGATTATACATCGATTGGTCCTGGTGTACCCCTCTTTGATTGTACATTTCTGCATTTTGTATCTCTGGGAATTTAGTTATTACCACTCTGAGGTATTTGAACAACTCTGACATTTTTTGAATAGTTTTGGAAAACATATTCATTCACTTTCTTTTTGAGAGAAGATAAATGCCATTCTCTTATTGGAGAGCTAAATATGAAGCTATCGCCAGAAGTCAGGGCCATTCAAACTGTTTCCCCCAGTTAACAGTCTTTGTGCTAAGCTAAGCTAACCGTCTCCCCATGCAGAAGTATAGATTTTTTCTCATCCTTTAGTTCCTTTAAAGAAGCAACCAGTTGCTGAGGTTGTCTTTCTCCTCTATTCAAATAATTCAGGGAGCATGGCAATGTTATCCTACAAATGAGTAAAAGGAAGATGAGAAGCACTGTCTTTGGATGTCCAGTCCAGAGTATGTTCAAGAAACAATTTTCAGACGTACATTTTTGAAAAATGCATCTCAGCAAAAATAAACATTATAAAAGTTAGGAAAATGTGGTGGATGATCTGATGCGTAGGCTATTGAGCAGCTTTGTTGTTGTGAAATAGCATCATTTGTTATCTTACAATGTATTTCTGAGCCTCCATTTTTCGCCTGTCACTAAAGCATTTCTCACTCTGATGTGTTTGACTTTGTTTCAAACCCTTCACTGCTACATTTCCAGTAACCTGAGGAAATGCCTTTTCTGGGCTGTCCCACTAAATGCCACATATAGGTGGCCCCTTCTAATACTGCAGGGTAGGCTGCTCCGAAAAGCCCCTCCAAACTACTCTGCAGGGCGGTGTGTCCTGAATGTCCTGCACCTGCATAAACACACCGAGTCAGGAGAGCTGACTGCCGCCCTGCCAGGCACACTAAACCACATGTCCAAAAGGCAGGAGAATAACATACCTGGGAACAGTTACTGTGAGAAGCAAAGGTAAAGTAGAATACAGTTAACCACAAAAGGTTGCAGGGTAAGAAAGGTGCAATCATCGGTGTATGCATACCTAGTTAAAGTCAGAGTAAAGACAAAACATACCTGATAACAAAATACTGAACACTATGTAAGTGTGACATAAAACAAAGAGCCAGTAAATGATCTTTGGCTGTCAGACACAGGGAGTGAAAAAAGAAAAACCAGGCGCGTGAAGGAGACAAAGAAAAGAAAAAAAAGTTAAAACTGAAATCAGGTTGGGTGAGAAAAACAATTTGGAAACTTCAGGGATAATCAAGCAAAGTGAGTATTTAAAGGGAAAAAGAAAAAATGTGTTGGGACCAGAAAGAGTCTGAAATGGGCCCCTGAGACAGGCTGCGTATTGACACGCTGTGACAGAGCACCGACCTGTCAGACGTGCCCCATGTACGTTCTCCTCGCGGGGACAAGGTTCCATATTCACCCAGCATCACACGACACCTCGTAGTTACGTAACAGTCACCCCCTTCAATCATTGTGCTGTAAGTGAGACCTCACAAGGGGCCCCAGCTCTGCTGCTTTATAGTTCAGGAGGCTCAGTTTTAGCATGTGGGCCTCCATGGCCTTGAGTAGTGATTTGGTCTAACTTTAAGTCTTGTTTCCTAGATTTTGAGTAATAACTGAGTGTAATAAATGTCCGTCGAGGCATCTGGGTTAGATGAAAGTTTAAAAAAAACTATTTAATACAATACCATGTTCTTCATGTAGTTTTATCTATAAAATACATTACATCAGTTGTAAAAAATCCTAGTTTGCTGCCACTGACTTGACAGATACCCAAGTGATAGGTCCTTCCTGCGTCATTGCCTCCCCCTCCCTAAGCTGCTGATGGATTTATACACTGCCCACGACTGGATACAGCTAGAAAAACAGCAGTGAGCTCACAGTTGATGCATTGGCCACATTAGGGGCTAACACACGTAGATGATAATACTTTTAACTCTATTAAGATTCATAAATCAGACAAACTAGTAATCTTGTGAGCTGATAAAAAATCTTGTGAGCTGAAGAAAAGACGATGAACAAGAGTTCCGATGTCTCAGACAGAAAAAGTATTAAAAGGTGATGATCTGCAGATAAAATGAAAAGCAGTACAATGACAGTAAGTGAACTAGAGTTTTGCCACACCACTTTTTTGAAGATGTCTTGTCTATATATTCCAAAGTATCACATGGTTACAATACTCTTCCACACCTTACCCAGATAAGGCTAAAGTATAGTGTAAACCTATGTGAGTGAAGACTCTATTGGTCACTTGAACCTGGTCATTCTCACATGTTCTTGCCTAATCAATACTACATGTGTCTTGTTCTTTCCCCTACTTAGTTCATCCTTGGCTAGAACTGGATTTGGGCAGAATTCTCTCTAAATTATGCTTCTCCCTACATTCTTATCTATAAGACCTTGGTTACTGTTGCTACAGAGGATAAAGATGACTCCATCTGGACACTATCAGTCATAATAGGAGCTAAACAGTGAACCATTGTCTCACACTATGAGGTCTTTATGACTGGTACTGTTTGGAGTGTTAGTGTGGGCATGCAAAATAACAAAACAGCACTAAAAGGAAGAAATTTCCTTCACACTTAAAGCAAACATTACGGGGTACTGCTGTTGTCATTGCAGCCATTAAAGATGAACTGAAGGGTAAACTGAGTTTTAGTTTAGTTTTATTATGCACATTTTATTTTAAAAGGAAACTACAGTTTATGAAGTTAATTTGTAGAAACTTAAAAGAATAATTCAATATTTTGGGAATACACTTACTCAAGAGTTAGATGAGAAGATTGATACCACTCTCATATATGGCGGTTCAATATGAAGCACGAACTTAAGGAGTGTAACTTTAGGAAACAGGCAGGAACAGCTAACGTGTCAAAAGCTAACTTACACCTAGCACCACTAAAGCTAACATGTTACATATTATCTGTTTAATCCAAAAAAAGACCAACAAAGTTTACAGGTGGCCAAGTGTTGGACTATTTTGCAGCAACGTAGTTACTTCCTAGTATTTTGTCTTGTTAAGCAAAGTTAGCGTCTCCTAGCTCTAGATTCATATTCAGCGTAGACATGAGAGTGGTAACAATCTTCTCATCTAACTCTTGACAAGAACACAAATGTTTCCCAAAATGTTATAGTATCCGTTTAATATTGTGTGGATTATGTAATACTACTATTCTTAAGGAAAAAAGTAGTAATAGTTTTGTGGAGGAAACTATTAAGTTTGCTTAGATTGGCTGTTGTTTGCACTGTAATAATTCCCGAATTGGACGTCATGGTTACCACTTATTTACGACTACATTTCTATTTTGAACCTTTTGCGTATTTGCTCTGATTCACTCCTGCTGAGAGTGGAAAACATATTTTTTGCTGTCTGTGCTGAGGTAGGAGAAACATGTGAAACTTGGGTCATCTGCTGTCGGTTTGACAGCTAGCTGAGCGATGACTCCTTCCTGCGTCATCACTTCCTCCTCACTTTGCCCAGGAATCCAGCTTCCACTGTTCCAGCTGGGGAATATTCCATGTTGTTGTCAAGAGGATGATGAGGGCATAATATTTTCCACCGTCAGTTAGTTGTGGGCAGGTATGCTACAAGGTCCAGAACACTCTGTCAGTGTGGGACACCATTGAATTTTTTCAGATTATTCATCTGTCAGTGTTGAGATATTACACTGTACTCTAAGTTTTTGCATCAACGTATAACCTGAACTTGTTCTGACCCATTTTGTAACTTGCATCTTCTACACTAAAGTGTCATTGTCCTGCCCTTCATTTAATGAATTAATGAGTTTCTGAAAAATGGATCGCTCCATCTCTCTTGGTCGTCGTTACCTTCACACAAGCAGCTGCCACCCTACTCAGGGTCCACAGAAAACATAATACTGTGGGAGCTACTTTTAGCAAAGGAGAGTGAAAACAGTGAGTAACAACAGACCAGCTGTGACCTTCCAGCTAACAGTCACATATACACGCATAGAGGGGTCAGATTGCCACCAGACAGACAGACAAACAGACAGACAGACATGGAGTGAGGCTGCAGTCTGACCTTGCAGCTCGCAGACAGATGGGGAGAGGCCTTTCGTTCCAGACACACAGACAGACAGGGAGGGGTCCTGTTAGCCACTGTGCAGAAAAACTGCATATCTGGAAACAATTAGAGCAGATGGGAAACCTGGCCAGGGTGTTTCTATAAGGCACAGCACAATTCTATCAAGAGTTTATTGAGAACAGTTTGTTCCCCAAATTAGTATTTTTTCACCAAACCACCAGTCACAACAGTGCAGTTCATTATTCCATCCAACATTTTATGAAGCAGCAAACAATGTTGTTTTTTCAATCCTCTATTCTGTTAAAAACACATTAGTGTTTACATTGAGAGCCTAGCAAAAAGGGAAAGCCCTTAGAGAGCAATATTTTCACAGCTGTTTATGAACGAACAGTCCTCATCGCGTTAATCTTTCACCTTTTGTTCAATGCCATTAGTCATCTGAAAACAGCATTCCCTTTTGCAGTGTTCAGCACTAACGACTTCATCAAAGGACAGATCTATTGTTGACCTTGAATGTTCTTTCGCTCCAGACACCACACAGACGCTGGTTCTCGTTGTCGATGCCAGCGGGTCTGACCAGGTTTCACTGGTAACGCCAAAGCTCCAGCGGTGATGAGAGGCACTCATCGCACACTTCCCTAATAAGAGCACTTGTGGCTTGAACATTGTTCTTTCAGATGATCACAGTGTTCTTTTCCTCTGTGCGGGTGTTGGTGCCAGGATGGCAAGCCTAAGCCTGGTGCTGCTTTTATTTTTAAACCACACACATGATACTTTTAAGTAAGAACTTTATGAATTTATGCCAGTAGTCGTGGAGTTGTCATGCAGTGCTACTACTATTATTAATTACAGAACAGTAGACACTGTACAGACACACTTATTAACCCATCCTTTCACTGATCACCCATCAATATTATTAATTGTAAAGCATGTATAGACAAATTAAAGTATTCTATACCTTGACAGCCTCTTATCAATACCTTGTAAACAATACAATCTCACCTTAAAGGGGCAGTTTACCTGTTATGTAGAGCACTACCCAGCCTTAGAAAAACTGAAGACTCAGCACTACTTAGCCTGTATTGTATAATGTCCTCTGTGGCTCCAGAGGAGTTTGGTTAAGTTAGAAAATAAGCCTGATGATGTCATCAGGGTTTTCGCAGCTTGAGTTTGAGGAGTACAAAGTACAGAAAGTCTGCATAACAAACTGGGGTTATGGAGTCGGAAAGACATGGTCGCTGACCAGGCAGGAATTGTATAACAAAAATATGATATCAAGTTGCTTTTATGGGAAAAATAAGATCCAGCATTTTTAGTGCTTCACCCAAAAAGACCTAAAAGTCAGGATATCTCAGTCTTTACCCTATCTGTTTTGATAATTTTTAGAAAGTTGTCTCATGTGAGTCCCCTGACTTTTTGAATGTGCAATAGCAAACCATTAGTACCTCTTGAAGGTCCATTTAGAAACCACTGTGGAATTTTCTGTTATATTACATGGTCTCCATTAGCAGACGGAGTTTGCTCAGCTGTGATGGAGTTGTAAATGTTCAAATTTCCATCAGACTCATTGGCTTTAAGGTTAAAGTTCAGAGTTCATTCTTAACCAAGGCAGTTGACATGACAATCTCACCTAAAGGTCTCTAGAGCTTTTGCTGATTTCCATCAGCATACATCGACAGCTCCTTTAAGTACTCAGAAAAAATTGGAAGTTTGGAGACTTACAATTCCATGGCAACTGAGAAAACTCCATCTGCTCTGAAGATCATGTAATATGGTCAAAAGCATCAGAGGGGTACTACAAGGATCTTGAGTTGAGACCTCTAAATCCTTACTTTACTATGACTTTTTGTGCCTAAATCTACAAAGAATTTTTGAAATCCTCACTATACAGTGACATTTTTATGCCTAACTATACCATGAGCTTTTATGCCTTACTGCACTATGACATTTTTTGCTGTTTTTACACCTTACCATACTATGATGTTTAATGCCCAATTATACTATGTTATTTTTTACATTTTTATGCTTTACTATAGTATGATGTTCTTATGCCTTACTATACAATGACTTTTTTATGCCTTAGTATACTATGACATATTTTGATGTTTGTATGCCTTACAATACTATGACATTTTTATGCCTGACTGTACTATGATGTTTTTTGACATTTTTATGTCTTACTACACTATAACGTTTTGGTGTTATTTAGCCTTACTATTCTGTGACGTTTTTATGCCTTACTATGCTATGACATTTCATCAGGAAAGACTCATTTGCTTAACAAATAAACTTTTATTCCCATGTGCAAAACAAGATAGCAAAAGTACGAGATGTGAGAGTCTTTGGCGATTAGACTGAATAATGATGTATGATATGTGATGAGGGGATGAGACTGTGCAAAGTATAGGACACCCCCCCGGGGTTCCAGGCACTGGTGGTGGTCTTGAAGACAGGAAGAGGAGAAGCTGGAGATCTGGATGTGATGAATGATGATGAGCTTGGCGTGACTGGATATGAAGACTGAAGGTGGATGGTTTGGAGGAGGTTGCAGCAATTCACCTCGATATGAAGACTGGAGGTGAAAGGGGTCCACCTGGTCCACCTGGAAAATCCAGCAAGACCAGCTAATGACCAGTAAATGTTTAAAGCTGGTTCTAGCTGGATTTCCAGTATGTTTGATTGAGGTGTCGTAAATGGAGATTTGTGTTACTGGCAAGGAGCTGCTAAATAATCAGAAACTTGTCAACAAGCTCTGTAGCAGGTACGCTCTGTTTCTGACAGTAAACAAACAAACTGTAAAAGCAGCCACTAGCTTTATATGAAACTGTATGTGGGCACCGTTCTCAAGCTGACAGCCAGTAAATAACCATCCAGTAAAACAGACAGTAAACACACACTTTCAAGACCAGTTTGACATCTCAGGCAACCTCAGTTTGAGAGTGAAAAAAAAAACATGAATTTAATGAAAACCTTCAAAAAGTCTAATGATAGAAAAACATTCTGAGTTTATTTGATGTTGAGGAATGGTTAGGTGAAGTCTTGACGGGATCTCTGCACATCACGGCTTGAAACACCTGTCGGGGAAGCAGAAACCCACAAAGCAAAATGTCTGTTTTTTTTCTGTGCTTGAGGTAACATTTTACTTGGCAGCGAATGAGACAAAGCAGCAGCGTGTGATTAAAGCCGATGTTTTTATTCAAGGCTTTTACAGGAAGCTAATTAGTTGAAGTATGCAGTCGTGTGCCAAGCTAATAGGGGGAAGCTGACATTCTTGCAGGAAAGCGGTGGCCTCAGAAAGCTACAGAATATGTATATACACACAAGACTCAGTTCAAACTGTTCACAGGGGTTTTTTTTTTAAATCAAACATTGAAAAAAGTTAGGATGTGGTTTAGCACACTGGACCACAAGGTGAGTAAATTTGAGAATACTGAAAAAAACCTGCTCAGGTTATTTGTCCTGTTGTAACTAGATGATAAAAGTCACTTTGAAATGAAAAAAAAATAATAACTATGTTCATAGAGACTGATTCTGGTGCTGTGGAGACTCACAGCTAATGGCATACTTCAGAAATTGCAAGGTAGACCTGACTGGGCAAAACAGACAAATAAAATGAAAAAGTATGTCTTAAGGGTTGTAAAAAAAAAGGCTGTTTAGAGGAATAGTGATCACACAAAAAGGCCGCTTTGTGGCAAAAAAGAATGACTTGATTGGTGAATTTAACTGAACAGCCTTGTACACCTCTGTTAAATGGTCTGCTGCTGGTGAACAACACTGAATATTCTAGCTTTACACAGGTAAAACAAAAGAATCCACCCAAAAACAAGCAATGCCTTTGAGTTTTGTCACTGCAGTGCACACCCATATTTGTCCAAATCTCAGTTGTGGGGCACTAATCTTTCCATTTATGGGTTGATCCATAGGATCAGTTTGTGTTGAGGTTCTTGCAAGTCAGAGAGTGATGAAGAGAGAAGATTGATACCACTGTTATTTATCTGTGACGTATAGATCTGTGGCTCGAGCCAGGAGGTAGGTAGCCTAACCTAGCATACTGGAAGCAGGGGGACCTAGATAGCCTGGCTCTAACACTCACACTTAACATGTATGTTATTAACCTGTGCACAAACAGAAAAGAACAGAAAAAGTTTTAGAATGATTTATGTGCTATAACAATTCTTTCTTTGAACAGTTTACAGGTAAAGACTTACAAAACTTTTGCAATAAGACTCCAGGATATCTGTTCACCAAGAAACAGTTACGCTGCGTAGCTCAACCGTAATTTGAAAGTTTAAGTGATGCTGGTGGGCATATTTTTTAACTTTAGACAGAGCCGGGCTAGCTGTTTCCCTGATTCTAGCCTTTATGCTAAGCTAAGCTAATCACCAAAATGTCACAAAATGTTGAACTGTTCCTGTAAAAGGAACAGACCTTCAACAAACTGCCAAGCTTAGTCACTCCAAACAAGCTCCAGTTAAATGCTTCTATTGTAGTTACGGCACTGTGTGTGGCAAGACCTGTGCTATATTTAGAAACCATCACCTGTAAAGGGCAGGCCATCTCCAGGGTCATAGACCCTCCACGACCTTAAGACTTCACAGTGTGATTTAGCACCAAACATTTTTAAATTTGAAAAAGATGGTTGATTTTACTACGGATGGCACCATGCGATCAACTGGCAGGATTGAAGTTAGGTTGCTGCAAGACTTTGCCTGGTTTCATCTAAACATTATGGTTCAATGTGAGGTCCAGAAGAGGAAGTGCTCAGTAAGAACCAAGCAGTGTGTCGGACATGATGTCTAAGATTAGAAACCCCGTCAACCTCTGGCTGAGAGGTCACTGAAACAGAACAGAGGCCATCCTGGACCCACATGGAGCTGTGTTTAAGTAAAGACCACCTGACTTCCATTTCCATGTGTGTGGCACTAAATCTACAGCTGAGATGAGTTTCTGCTGTTTGTTGAAAGAGTTACAGCCCAAATTCTCATCACTGTCTCTAGTCTAAACACTTTCCAGGACACAGGTTTTAAATAGGACACAGGTTTCCACTCTCTCTGCCTTTGACAGTTCAGCCACCCATCAGTTCCCCTTACTATATCTGTACAAATGTTCCCAGGCCCACTCAGTCTCTTGCTAGATTCGGCCTGTGAGGTTCAGCCAGTAAAAAATGCTTTGTCCAAGGCAGATGAAAGTGATATCCTTTCCCTTGTTAACACAGACTGGCAAATGCATTCCCCTAGATGTCTCTAACTAAATAATTTATGAGAAAATTTGACCAAAAAATGCAGTATGCTTTCCAACTATGCCCCTCTGGCATTAATCAGTATATTATACCTTGGCCCATTACCCCAAGTAATCCAAAACCCAACTATTTTGTACAGTCTGTTCCTGAAAAAGATTGGGTCTCATGCATGTTTCCAGTCTGAACATTTTCCACCACTCTCGGCTTTAAATAGACACAGTTTCCATCTTGACAGTTCATCTGCCCACCAACCCCATTGTTAAATCTCAACAAATCATCTCAGGCTCCGGATCCATTATTAGTTTCCACTGCTTGTCTCTTCATAGGCAGGCTTCAAAAAGCTTCCATCAGTGTCCAACTCTTTCATCTCTCAGTAATGGACCTGTCCCTTCTCCACTGTTAAATGTCAACAGATCACCATCCAATCCAATTCAAACTTTTCACCATAAGTGTTTTTACAGACAGGCTCCAAACTGTAAAAGAAGGCAGCAATTTACTTTCCAAGCAGATCTTTATTAGTCTGTTTGCTTTGCTGATGAAGCATGCATATTGCAGATGGCACATTAATGTTATGCACTTATTCAACTGTCTTGACAGGGTTGCTCCCTTGTTATGCATGCCTTATAAGTGGCTGTGTGGACTATTACAACAAAAAGTGTGAGCGTATTTTTCCATTGTGCTTGTTGAAAG
Source organism: Seriola lalandi dorsalis (assembly GCF_002814215.2). Lineage (NCBI taxonomy): Eukaryota > Metazoa > Chordata > Actinopteri > Carangiformes > Carangidae > Seriola > Seriola lalandi. The sequence continues at coordinate 1,318,125 of NW_019525453.1, read as the reverse complement.
TCAACAAAAATGCCTAAAATGTCAATAAATTATAGAATAACAGTATTTTCTCTCCTGTTTGCAACCACGTTGTTTTCACCTTTTCCACTCACATGTCTCTCTGCAGGCAGCCAAAAGAGTTCAAAGAAGTAGAAATATGCAGGCAGGAAAATCATTTTGAGATCTTGGTTTCATGTTCAGTTTACACAGTGGTATATAGATGGTTGGTTTGAAGGCTAGAGCCACGGAACATTCCTCAAATAGCCTGCCAGCTACCGCTAATGGAATTTAGTTTAGTGGACAGCTGAGTACAGATAACACAACCAAAGCTTCAAATATGTATCCCATTTGAGGAAAACACTCGGTTTGCATATATACATATGTACATATACATATACATATACATATACACATACACATACACATACAACAGGTTCCAGTTTAAAGTAGAGTCTCCAAAATTGCCATGAAGATGAAATGAATCAACAAAAAGTGCAAAAGTGCGCTTAATAAACTGGCAACTGGGTGTACATTTAAAGTCCACTAAGTACTTCAGCATGTTTTGGATAAATGCATCCACCAAACCTCACACACTTTTCTCAAACTGGAATAAAATGGAAAGTACACAAAATAAATGAAAGACAGATGATTTTAGAAATGCTTCATGTACTAAAAATGTTGACTGTGAAATTAAAGTCTATATCTGGACCGGTATGGAAGAAAAATGCAACTTTATTACAAAGTCTTTGGTGTGACTGACTGGCCTTTTTTTTTGTAATTTTGATGTTTATCTTCCTGTTTAACTTTGAAAGTGCTGGGAAGGTATGACTGCAGCTGTGAAGAATATGAGCAGTGTGGAAACAGCCCGAAGACGTCCCAGAGGATACAGAGGGCTCCTCTGTGACATCAGACTCAGGTATGATATCATCAACCGTGGTGCGATGGAACAGCACACACATGAGGTGTTCAAGAAAACTGGGAATAATTTCCACTTTCCATGCCTGAGGGAGAGACTAAATGAGGACTGTGTTGTCACCAGAGCCCCATGTGGGCAGATAAAAATGTAGCCTGACCAAAGTATGTCCTCTGCACAGATCCTAAAGCCGGAAACTTCCCAGCTGACATGACTGTGTTGCCTTGTGATGTCACACAGCAACTATGAAATGAGCAGTGAAGTAATGAGGCTATAAGTGGCAAGCAGCAACGTGCGTAAATGCAGACCAGGATAGAAGGCAGGCCTTGACCTGGAATTACTAGGGGGTCACATGACCTAAATTAGCATAACTTCAGAGCTAAATCAGGAGCATCACTTCATCAGTTTATTCTCTTGAGGTTAATTTTCAATTGGAAAAATAATAACCTAATAGTGAAACAATACATGAGCATGACGTTAGCACTGTTGAATAAACTTGAGTCAGCTTTTTTAGAGAGACAAATTCCAGTCTTCTGTGTTACTGTATACAGTATGTCAAGCCTTGGCCCCTTCACTATCCATTACCTCATTTTCCTACATATACACGCAGTGTTGATAAAAGTTTGCCAGGCTAATGGTGGCCCTGCATAGCAACTTGACATTAAGAAGTGACTTGATGAAGTGACTTTGATGTAGGCTACATCCTCTAGACACACAGTGTTGCAATGCGTAACAGTACATGCTGGGATTATTAGAAACTGTGATCCTTAAATCAATATTTTTCTGTTAACAATAGATCACATGGCTACTGTCACTTGTAGTGACGAATACTGAAAGAATTACCATCCAACAGTTCCTATTTATATTGTGTTTTATGTCATAGTTTTGTTTTTTGGGACTGCAATGATACTGTTGTTGTGCACAACAACAAACAAAGAAACAAAAGCATTAAAAACCTGCTGTATGCTAACTTTAAAACACCAAACAGAAGGCAGGGACCATTAGCAAATAGCTGATGAACGTAGTGGAGCATTTAGGGCCAGATTTTTCCATCAGGAGTTGGTGGAGACCAAAACACAGTAATTACCAAAGTGAATATGGGACCTACATTAATCACATTCCCAGAAACCCAAATAAATGCTAATGTTGCTCTTTATCTGCTGGGTGTGTTCATAGGCAACTGTTTTATAATAAGTGGTTTTATAAGGTGTGGCATTGTTCTGCTTGTAGCTTGTTTCCCCTGCAACCAAGTGGCAAGAAATAGCTAACGTTTAAAGGAAACAAACTCAGTGTTGGTGGAGGGGCCTTATTTTGTGATGGTTTTATTTGTGCTTTATTGGTTGGAGGTTTTTATTTATATACAAAACACCCATGAAAGAAATTTAAAGCTGCGCATGTTTTGGCCTTTTACAGTTAAATTATCGTTGTATAAAATGATCTTAAAAGTTGACAAAATAATCTGCGTAGATTTAGCACACTGGACAACAATATATTTTCCAGTGTGTGACAGCTTGCGCAGGTATCCTTTACATCACTGATGCCAACAAGTACAGAGCTGAACAGACTGCCCTAACATTGTATCACCACCAAAGTTCTGATTACTGATTTTAACCCACAGCTACTCTCTTAGACAAATATCTTGGTCTATACTTAGTCTTGACATATCCGGGCCTACCACACACAGAGCCATATGTTTCCTTTGGCCACCACCGTCGGCCCATTCACACATTTAGATCTGCAGAACAGTGAGTGTGCAGCCTGCTGATATTCTGCACTGGAAACCCTGAGACTGACAGCACAGTGAACACACAGTCTGACAGTAAAACAACAAGCATCAAAACAACATACACAACAATAGGAGTTTCCTTAGTTACTGTTACAATATTAAGGTGGCTTTCAGTTTACCTTAAAACGATCCTGCATGTATTTTTCACTTTGTTTTCTAAAAACATAAACCTTCAATTATTTATCACTTAGTCAGACTTGGTGTTGTCTGATAAAATTTTTATATCTTGCAGTCTTTCATAGGCATTCGAAGGCGAGAAAAACACAACAGGATTTCAATTCACTTTCACCATCCTCAAGTGACATTCCTTAAGACCATTCAGAAACTTCCCTGTGATGTAAGATAAACTGACTCAATAAATAAACAGCCTGACAGACAGTAGATTGCTCTGCACGCAAGATAACAAGTGTGAATGTTGTTTTGCAGTGTGGCTGGAGTACGTTCCTCTATCAAGCTGTTTCCTTCAGATATTACAGAGATGAAGTGTGAGCCCTGAAGCTGTAATGAGTGACAACACAATGCGCGCGCACACACACACACACACACACACACACAAACACACACACACAGTAACACACACTCTCTCTGGTCTGTTGTGAGAGACAGAGCGCTCGACACAAACCACACGTTCACTCACGGCTATGTTTTTCCTTGGTCTAATAGGAGTCCCTACTGTACTGAGCCAGCATAGAGAAAGAACATATCCATATTAGGAAAAGAGCAGACGTCCTTATATGGGGACGCTTCCTCTGTAGTAACAGCCCAGTCTGCTGGCTTCTCCCTTACATTCCTTCAGCTCCAGGTTTCTCTGGGAGTTTTTCATTTCCGATTCGCTGGCTGGAGAAGGAGCAGGACCGCCTTTCATAAGAGTCTGGCCTGGTGTGTGATCCCCCTTTTTCAAAAAAATACACAAACCTCCGTCTAGCCTCTTTCCTGCAATCCTCTACTCTGGGGTTTGATGTAGTAAAATAAGCCTGGCCAGGGACAGGGCACACCTGGCCTTTCAAGTTGGTCACAGACTAAACCTCATTAGGCAGGTGAGAAGCCAGAGAACATGTAGCCTTTGTTCCCGTAATATCTGCCCCACATGCCTGCATGGGACGGGCTGCACTTTCACTCAAGGCGACCCAGGATTTTTAATCATCATTTGTCCTTACTGAGACCCAGTGGACTCAAAACGTCATGTCAAATGTGAAATCAAATCCCCAGCCTTTGTTTTCAGCAGAATCCTTGAAGAAGAAAAAAAATGTAAAGAAAAGATGCCTAATGCTCAAATCAACAAACATCCATTTCAGGTCAGGAAATGCCATTAACTGAGAACATTAGTCTTTATCCCCTAAATACCTGTCCTGCATACCTTGGCAGGGTTGCACATTCAGCTCAGGTAACTCAGGAAACTGGCCATCAGGATCATCTTGTAGTATTCAGTGGCAGGAAGAGATGACAGAAGCACAGCTACATAGCACATGTTCTATTAATCATTTGTCCAATCTATTAGGTTGAATTTAAACTACTGTCATGTGACTCTGATCATTTCATAAGGAAAAAAAACTAAATGACAAGGCCTTAAACTCTTTACAGTCTAGTAGCTTGCATTATTGTAATGGAAGTTAGTCTGGTTGGTCCCAGTTTGCAGTAGTGGAAAGTACATTCAAGTACTTAAGTACAATGTTGAGGTACTTGTACTTTGATTATATCCATTTTATGGCACTTTACACTTCTAAACTCCGAGGGGAAATATGGTACATTTTATTCCCTTACATTTGTTTGGTGACTATAGTTACTAATTACTTTACATAAAAAATATGAAAAGCTTAAATAACTAAAGCAGTGGTTCCCAATCTTTTTGCCGTGTGACTGTTCACAAAGTGTGGGGCCACTTCGTCACATTTCATGTGTTTGCCTTGTCAAAAGAAACGTCCTCTAAACTTCTGAACTGTTGGAGGTCCAAAGAAACCAGTTTATCTAAGGCCAAAAAAGTTTTTTTTTTTTAAAAATGTATATGAATATGCGCAGCAGAACTACCTAGCAAACTACCTAACAGCATATAAATGGTTAAAACTAACTCCACCTTAAACAAGTACAACAGTATAATTCTGCTTATGCTTTGATATAACAGTATTAACAATCAAGCAGTGCATAATAAGATATCACTCAGGTGCCAACTCTCTGCAGACTGAGTGCTTTCACTCCTGATACTCACTCAAAACATTTATCTGATAATGCTGCATTTTACTTATAATGGAGTAATTTTAGATTGTGGTATTGCTGCTTTTAGGGAATAAGGTCATGACAAAATAATCTGTGTATTATGTCTATCATACAAAAGGATAATAGGAGGTATTTGTGCTCATTCATGCTCATGCACTCATGTGTTTAAATGAGTAATACTCAAAGCTGCAGCTCAGCCTCTGATGTCAGTGAGCAAAAATGCCCCTGCAGTGTCCCAGAGGTTTCACACAAGTACAGAAGACAAAGTCAAACTGCAGCAGCTGCCAAGTCTCTGTGCTGGAACAAGCACCTTGATAGATAACCAGCTCAAGCTAATAATACGAATGAATTTCCTTCCCACAACCGCTTGCTGTTCATTTATGAAAGTACAAGCTGTTTGTGTACCTTTGAAGCCAAAGCCGAGGAATGCTGTTGTGGGCTTAAAGTCTTAACCATACATTACACATCAATCAGTTCATTAACCCATTGCATGTTTATGCATTTTTATGAGTTTCTACCTGTTGTTTTTAACTGTTCTTCTTTCACATAAAGCTCTTTGTGCTTTCATTCTTGAACTGCGCTTAAGTTTTTTTTTTCTGTTCTTTTTTTAAAATTAATATTTATAGGCACCGGCTGTCTGTTTGTGAAGTCAGTTTTCAGGAATTCCCAGTGTGGGGTCCCAGGTCTCTAACCAGACTTAACCTCCCATTCCAGATGAAAGCTGCTCTGAGAGAGACAGTGTTGTTTGGCCGAGCAGCAGAGCCTTGCCTTCAGACAGCAGGAATGTGGGATGTCTGGAGTGGGGGTCAGGAAGCGAGGAAAGAATGCCAAGTATGTCCATGTTTGTCCAGGGCTGGCTCTCCATTCAGCCCCCAGTGACGTGCTGTGAGGGCCAGGGAGTATAAAGGGAGCTCGCCTCTCCAGTCAGAACTCAGATCAACTTCTCTACCGAAGCTAAACTCTAGCTTTCACCAAGAAAGAAAGAAAGAAAGACTGTGACTGGAGCAGCAGAGAAACGCTACGAGACAAAACGAGATCGACTTGATCAGAAAAGATTTCTCAAGCTCAAACTCTAAGACTAAAGGAAGACTTTCTCAACAAGACTTAAGGAAAAACTCGAATCTATTCCTACAAAGAAGAAAAGATGTCTGCTGGAATGAAGAAAATGATTTTGCTGCCTTTCCTGTGCATCATGCTCTCATACACGGTAAGTTGAGAAAAACCATTGAAAATGACATTAAACTGCTGTTTTTGTGTTATTGCAGGCTTTAATTATGTGGGCGAGTCCTTAAACTTTACTCTTGTCAAAACTTAAGCTCTAACCTTAAAAGACATTGCTGGATGTATAACTGTAGTTATGTTGCAACATGTGGAGATGATATTCACCCGATGATATTTACCTCAGGCTGCAGGTCAGGAGTGCAGCGGCCAGTGTTCCTGCCCCTCCACTCCCCCTCAGTGCGCCCCTGGAGTGAGCCTTGTGCTGGACGGCTGTGGCTGCTGCAGGGTGTGTGCCAAACAGATGGGGGAGCTCTGCACCGAGAAAGACGTCTGTGACCCGCACAAAGGCCTCTACTGTGACTTCGGAGCCCCCATCAACAGACGCATAGGAGTGTGCACAGGTGAGCCACTGAAAGAAGAAATAATGACTTTTCTACCATACGCCACAACGGGAGTCTACCTTAAAAGTGTACGAACTGAATCATGACCTTTACCCTGTCGTTTCCCCCACAGCTCGAGATGGAGCCACCTGTGTGTTTGGAGGAATGGTGTACAAGAGCGGAGAGACTTTCCAAAGCAGCTGCAAGTACCAGTGTACCTGTCTGGATGGAGCTGTTGGCTGTGTCCCTCTTTGCTCTATGGACATCCGGCTGCCCAGTCCCGACTGCCCCATGCCCAGACGGGTCAAGGTGCCAGGGAAGTGCTGCGAGGAGTGGGAGTGTGATTCTCCCTATAGACACAGTTTCATGGGCTCTGTTTTGCCTGGTAAGTTAGTTTGCTTTTGTGCATCGTAAAGTGTTTTTTCTAAGTGAAACTTAATCAGGATGGTCTTTCTAATCAAGTGTTTCCTCTTGTGTTTACAGCTTACAGAGAGGAGGAGACCTATGGCCCAGATCCCTCCATGATGAGGGAGAACTGCCTGGTTCAGACTACTGAATGGAGCGCCTGCTCTAAGACCTGTGGCCTTGGGATCTCCACCAGGGTCACCAATGATAACCGTGAATGCCGCCTTGAGAAACAGACCCGGCTTTGCATGGTGCGACCCTGCGAGTCACAGCTGGAGCAGAGCATTAGGGTGAGTTTTTGTCAAACTGCACTGCTCCAATAATCTCTACGGATAAAATACAAACACTTAAACTGCTGAGGAATGCCTGCTGAAGTTGTTTTTTCTTTCCTTCATTTTCTTCCTGCAGAAAGGGAAAAAATGCATCCGTACTCCCAGACTCTCCAAGCCCATGAAGTTTGAGATCTCTGGCTGCACCACCACCAAGTCCTACAGGCCAAAGTTCTGTGGCGTCTGCCTGGACGGCCGCTGCTGCACCCCCCACAGGACCACCACCCTGCCCATGGAGTTCAAATGCCCCGACGGACAGGTCATGAAGAAGCACATGATGTTCATCAAGTCCTGCGCCTGCCACCACAACTGCCCTGGGGAGAACGACATCTTCGAGTCCATGTATTACAAGAAGATGATGGGAGACATGGCGTGAGCCACTGAAGGACGATCAGAGCTTATGACTTGAAAAAAAAAAAAAAAAAAAAACAGAACTCCATCTCATTTTGCAGCTCAGTATATATGTTTTTTCATGTTTTAATTTGTCATTTTCTCATTGTAAAAGTAGTCCAGACACTTGTCTAAGTGTCTGTGTGTTTTGTATGGCTGATGCACATCAGCCACATTGACTCAGACAGAGGGTTGCATAGCAGCTCCAAGAGATTCCTGCACTATAACTTCTATGTTTGACAAACCTGCTGCCAGGTTTCTTCCCATTCCCCTTGAAATCCTTTTTACAAACCCGTCCATTTTTTGGTATGCATTTTTTATACCTTATCTAAACCTTGACCTCCTCTAAAATAATGAGGTGTCTAATAACTCCCTCCACCCGCCGAGCCCAGACCAGACCTGCAAACTCTAAGCAGCTGAAGAGGGAGCACGCAGACCACAGCAGGCCAGTGTTCCCCTGTCCAAACAGGTCTGAATGTGTCCTTGTGTGTGTGTATGTGAGTGTGTGTTTGTGTTTGTTAGTGCAGGCCTGAATGTCAGCCTTGTCTGTATCTACGCTGTTCACTCTGCTCACAGAGTAGAGGAAAGGTCAGAGTTTCCACCCAGCATGTGGATGAAAAAGAAAGCAGCATGCTGAGTTAAGGGTTAGATATGGAACAGAGTGGGCTTTGCCACGGCACTGAGGAAAAAAAAAAAAAAACAGACGAGTTGACTATTACTGATTCAGGTCAGAAGGAAGAGTCTCTATAGAAACAGAGTGTCTATTTTGTACAAAAATAGAAGAAAAGACTGGAAGAATTGTAATTTCATTCCTTTTTTATTGTTGATGTGTAAATTATGTATATATTTGTACAGTTTAAGTTAATTTAAAAGCCAAATTTGTTCTGTGCTTCGAAATGTATCGATAGTGTATTTTTTGTCAACAGTATTTTTTACTATTTTATTGAGAAGTGTGACAAAAATGTTACATGTTTTACTTTGTAGCGGAAATAAAATGTTATATTTTTTATACAAACACGTGTTCTCTGCTTGTTCTGTCTTTAATTCTGGTGCATGTATCAGATTTACTTGACAACACATATTACATCTGGAAGCTGACATGTCAAAGCATATTTAACACTTTTAACACGTTAGTCACCTGCATGACTTGAGCATCACTTTGTTCAACTTTTCAGACAGTGCAAGTAATAATTAATTATGAACAAAATATTACCACTCATTCCCGATGTCAAGTCTGCAGCTGAAGTTAATCACATGAGGAAAACTGGTTAATCATGAATTAGTTCTCTTTATAATTAAACTCATTAAAATAAACTGCTATCCTGTGATATTCTATGATTCATCCACAACAGTACGTGTTTATGGATGTTTTATTCCCACCACAGGAGCAACATATGAACTCTTCTGAATTTCTTCTTCTTTGACTGAGTATGTTGCTTGGTTATTTTTCATTCCACTTTCATGTGTAATGCTCTACTTCTTCAGTAAACAAAAAGATGTGCGAGTTCAAATATAGCAAACAACTGGAAGGCCATTTTTCCAAATTCCAAATTCCTATCAATTTGTTAGCTGAACTGAGAGTTTTAAATTAAACAGTATTGTTTTTTGTATTTTAAGACAAGATGGAAAAAACAAACCCTGATTCCAAAGAACAAAAAGTCCTAATGTGGCTATGGCTGGCTACGGCACTTTCATATCTCCCTCTCTGACAGTACTGAGAGCAGGAAAGAGGAACGAGGCAGAGTAATGTCGCCATCTGGTGGCCTTTTCACTTTGTTGTCATGAAGATCTTGTAACATCTCTAGGCTGTTACAGCATCATCCTCTTTACACCCATTGCTGTGTAGAATTGTCCGATAGTAGGCTAAACCAAAAAGTCAGACCTGCCAGTAATCTATTTAATCTGTTCTTCTTCTTCCTTCTCTTTGTCAACCATTTTCATAATGTGTTAAATTTGCTGTTTATAATGAATGTGTAACACAAAACCACCTTCAAATAGCTGTTTTCTTTTTTAACAGTGTTTAGTTTACAATATCATGCAGGTAAAAACTTGATAAGTTATATTTTTTTCTCATGGTATTGAGGCTTTTTAAAACTCTGTAGTTGCATGTATGGTTGCCTGATCACACAGACTTTAACAGTTTCAGATTTCAGCAGCTGTATCTATTTAAGCTGCCCGAGAATTTTTTTTTTTTTTTTACATTTTCAGTTTCTCCTCTGCCCACGTGTTTGTTTCCTTTCAATCCATTTACTTATTTTATTTCTACCTTTGCTCAAGAGCTCTTAACATATTGCTGTGTGGCAAAGCCAGTTAACCCTGCGCAGTACGATTCAAATCTACACTGGCTATATTCCTTCTGAATAGTAACAACCACAGAATAATGTAGATGCCAAACCAAGGGTTAAAATGTTGTCGACTCTATATCAGGGCAATATCTCTCTACTGCTGAAAAAGGACCGGGACCCCACAAATGTCTCCTCATATACACCTGTCTCTCTTCTCCCATTGGAAACAAAAGTATTAAGCAAAATTTTAGCTAATCGTCTCAAGTCATATTTCCAGAATCATTCACCCAGATCAGACAGGGTTTATCCCTGATCGACATATATACTTTAACATGAGAAGACTATTTAACATACTATATAGTCCTCTTCGCAACACGGAAGATTCGGTTATAATATCCCTTGATGCCGAAAAAGCTTTTGACCAGGTAGAATGGCCATATATGCTGTCTGTGTTGGTAAGATTTGGATTGGGCAATTCGTTCATTAACTGGATCAAGATACTATACAAGGAACCCACAGCCTCTGTAATCACAAACCTAAACAAATCCGATCCTTTTCGGCTATATCGAGGTACACGCCAAGGGGATCCTCTGTCTCCATTTATCTTTGCTCTGTCTCTGGAACCATTAGCCTCCTATATACGCTCTAGCCCAGAAATACACCCTATAATACATCTAGGAACCCAACATAAGATCTCGGCCTACGCTGATGACGTTGTATTATTTATTTCAGATCCCAAAGCCTCTATACCTCCACTGCTACAGTTAATAAATAAATTTGGCTCATTTTCAGGATACAAGATAAATTGGGGTAAAAGTGAACTAATGCCATTGTCAAATTCAGTAGATAGGATGTTCCTCAAGACAACTCCATTTAGAATTGTATCAGAAAAGTTCACAAGTCTGGGTATTATAGTCACAAGGAAGTTGAGTCAGCTACTACGCCATAACTGGGATGAGAAAATTGATCAGTTGGAGAGGAATATACAGCTCTGGAACACTTTACCTATTTCAATGGTAGGGCGTATTAACGCCATCAAGATGGTGGTCTTGCCAAGGTTTCTCTATATATTTCAGTCTATCCCAGTATGCATCCCTCAAAATCATTTCAGGAAGCTGGATTCTATTAGATCATCCTTTGTTTGGTCCGGCAAAATACCTAGGATTTCGAAGAAACATCTCATTAAAAGTCGGTCCGAGGGAGGTTTTGGCCTGCCTCAATTTAGATCCTATTATTTGGCTGCTCATTTAAAGATTTTTTCGTTTTGGATGGAGTGTTTACCAGGCAATAACCTGGAGGAGATGCCTGCATGGTTACAAATTGAACACCTCTCCTGTCAGCGCACCTCTCTACCAGCACTTATTAACAGCCCAGTAAAGATTAAGAAGCACTTGTATAAAGATAACCCGATAATTTGCAACTCTTTAAAGATATGGAAACAGGTAACAACAACTCTGAAAACACCCAAAGTTTATTTGGATTCTCCTATTTGCTGTAACCATGCTTTTAAACCTGCACTAGAGGATGTAGTTTTCTCAAACTGGAGAGAGAAGGGTATTATCACTTTGAGAAATGTTTATATTGGGGGTCATTTGGCCTCCTTTCAACAGTTACAGCGGACATTTCAGCTACCAACTTCCCACTTTTTCCGATTCCTACAGTTGAGGCATTTTGTGAAAAATCATGTTCCACAATATGAACGTAAACCACAGCACGTAGCATTAGATAGTTTCTTGCAAATCAAACCATATACGAGAGGGGCAATATCTAAATTCTATGGTATCATACAGAATGTGAATAACACATTGTCAAACCCATTTAAAGTGGCTTGGGGGAGAGAATTGGGTAGGGAAATCTCAAATGAGATGTGGGAAAATTGTATTAAGAACATCCATGATAGCTCAATCAATGCAAGAAATAGTTTGATACAATTCAAAGTAGTACATAGACTGCACTATTCTCCCTCCAGGTTGCAAAAAATATTTCCGGATGTGTCACCCCAATGTTTTAAGTGTCGTATTGAAGAAGGAACACTATCCCACTTATTTTTGTCATGTCATAAGCTGCAATCATTCTGGGGCTCCTTATTTGACTTTTTCACTAAGGCCTTTAATCATCCATGTCACCCAGACCCATTCATCGTGTTGTTTGGGGTGGCCAACCCAGACAGTGCGAAAAGTGGTTGTGAAGCTAAGGCTATCTCCCTCTCAACATTGTTAGCCAGAAAATTAATTCTGCAATCTTGGAAATGTGAGAGGTCTCCTACATTTGAAATGTGGCTGAGGGAGTTGGGAAATGTATTACACTTGGAGAAAATCAGGTACATTATGTCTGCTAAAGAGGAAGTCTTTTTTAAAATCTGGCAGCCTTTTCTCGATTTAATGTCTAAAAACTGAACTAGTGCTATTCTATCACTGCGCCATTACCTATGCTCTATGTCCTGTTTGTCGCATGTCAAAAACCTCTGTCAAGAATCTGTACTGTTTTGTGTTCTCTCTCTTTGTTATGAAAACAATAAAAAAGAAATACACAAAAAAAAATGTTGTCGTCTTCGAATTGAATAACAGTATAAACAGATTGTGTGTCAGGGTGATGATTCATGTTCTCAGCTTCATCGCCCACAGACACAAACAAGTTCGGAATGAAACTATAGCGTAAATGAATGTCTCTGTACAGTGAGAAGTGAGGTTCACTGTGGACTGTGTGAGTAAAAATACAGTATAGTGTATATAAACATATTATACAGTATTGAATGAATCTTCACTCTGGTAATCCACTTGTATTTACCAATTTCATTTCAATTTAATTAGATGCCATGTGAAACAAATGATCATTTGAACCAGTCAAACATCTAATAAGATACCTACACACCTATACATTTGTTAGTATGCATTTTATTGCATCAGTTCTATTATGTACATATTAATTCTATCTTAGAGGCATTAAATGGGTTTACCAAACAGAGATTTCCGGATTAAATTTATTTGTTTTCTTACATAAATTCCATACAGTGTCAGATTACAATCTAGCCATTTATCTGCTAAAAATGTTCATTTATTGCCTTGGCTTGATTAGAGTCAACTGTACCTATAATAATAAGTAAGCATGTATTCTTCTTCCTTATAAGTAAGTAAGCATCTCAGAAAGAGCTTTGTACATGTGTACATGCCGTCACTGTACAACCTCACCTTGTTGGTGTGTGTATACCTGGATCTGTCCCAACCTTTCACATAAATCAATGTGCAGTGTTAAAATAATCTGAAAAGCAGGCGAGACACATTTGCAGAAAGACAGAGATGATTGTCAGAGAAAATTAAGGAAAACAAGCTTTCAACCTTCACTGACAGAGAGATTTTTCCTTTGGGAGCCTGGCTGAATGCACTGAATAATATATGCACATGTTTGAAAGCACAGAGCTGGTGCATTTGTATGTTTTAGTATGCATGTCTAGTTGCAATGTGCATCTACTGTTTGCTACTCTATGAGAGGGACAGAATGTCACAAGGGAGGCTGCAGCAGTGTGGCGCAAGTGGGCATCCTCAAGAAAAATGGCAAAAGATAAAAACTTGTCACATATTCACACGCTCTATCTGTGGAAACCAGGCAGCTGGTAAAGCGGAGGAGGACGAGGAGGCAGAGGAGGTTGCCGTGTCAACTTTGTACCAGTCTCTCTCTCTCTCAGCCGCGCCGCAGCTCATGGAGTTTCTGGGCAACGTTTTCAAGCTCCGACTCGATGGCTGCCAGGCTTTCAATCTCTGGCTCCTGCAGAGACAATGGGAGGACGGCATGTGGGAAAAAGATACAGCATGTGATATACAGTATACTGTATGAAACTTTTCATGCGCAGCAACTTTAAAAATATCAGAACATAACTAGCGTCCATGTTTTTTTTCTGGTTGTTAACAAGACATTATCATGACCTAACTTGCCTCTTTTAGTCTCATTGTTGCAACAAATGAATAACAGTTTACCACGATCAAGGCTATCATAGTAAATAACTTCGTTTGAAAATCCTGAAGGGCAGCAGCTGTGCCATTTTGTATCTTCACAGGATTCGATCTGTAGGATGAGCTCAGATTTTAACAGCACAATACAAATTTCTTACTCTGTGTTTTGGCCCCTATGAGCTGACAAAACTACTAGCAGTTACATGTTATATGTGGTTTGTTTAATCTGTGTAAAAACTGTATGTTTTATGTGCCAGACTATTTATTGTTCATATGGGTGCAGTGTTTTGTTACTTTGGACAGAGCCATGCTAGTTGTTTCCCTCTGTTTCCAGTCTTTATGCTAAGCTAAGCTAATTGGCTGCTGTCTATCACTTCAAATTCTACAGATATACATGAGAGTGGTATCAACCTTCTCATCCAACTCTGAGCAAGATGAAACCAAGCCTATTTCCCAAAATGTTGAACTATTCCTTTAAACCTTGTCATCTCTGTCTCTTTTATGTCCCACTTAAATGTTGGAAGATAAAAGGAGAGGGAAGCTCACCTCTGCCTTTCTACTGGCACTCCCCTCTTCCTCCGACACCCTCCTGTCCTCTGGTCCCCTCCTGGCGATCATCTGGAGCTCCTTCTCCTCTGGACTCCTCTGCGTGTCTCTCTTCTTCTTCTTCTCCTCCTCGTCGTCGTCCTCAGTGACCTCCTTTGAATGATGTGGCACTTCCTCCTGCTGACCGTTGAGCTGCTGCGCCTCCTTTCCGTCTGCTTTTCTCTTCAGTTGCAAACCCTTGCCCCTCTTGGTCCATCTCTTTAGGCTCTCCCTGCTCCCTCTCTTCATCTCCCCTTCCTCCCCCTGCTGCCCTTCTTGTTTGTGTGAGAAAAGTGCAGACCTCTTCTTTTCCTCCTCCTCCTCCTCCTCCTCTACTTCATCAGACTTCTTCTCTTTTGATTTGTTTCTGGAATCATCTCTCTTTTCATCAGATCCAGCACCTGGGAATGAAAAATAAAAAAAAATGGGGGTTTATTTTTTTGTCTGTTTTCTTACTGGAACACATCTACCAGATGACCAGCAAAGCACTCTCCAACATCAGCAAGATTTCACTTCTTTTAATGAAATACTTCTTGCCAGCTGGCAGCTCGGCCCCCAGTACTGCTAGCTGTGCTTTATGGGAATTAACAGCATGGCAGGAGCAATCAGATGACTTGGCCGAGGTTCCCTTTTTGTAGAACAGGTATGCGTATTTCATTGTACTTTGCCATTTTATGTCAGAAAAAAAAAAATTCTCTGTTAATCTGTTGAAAGGTTAGGAGATAAAAAGAAATAAATCTTGACTGCAGGTTTGATCTGAGGATGGTTTTAGAGATGATGGCGAATGATTCCAGCTGTAACCAATGCACAGCAGCTCATTGAAATTCCAGTACATGGAGATATTTAATCACCTCTGTTAGTGTGCTGTCACTATGCCAGCCATTTTGGCCTCCCTCCCCTCTGGGGGGGGGGCTGAAATTCATCATGTAGATGGAAGCACTTCCATCAATCACCCAGCCCCGTGGCCGTGGTGGCAGGCGGTTTCATCTACAAGGCAGTTCTTCTGCACTCTGCCGATCTTAAGATGCAGTTATCTGCATTTGGTCAACATCCGTCAGCCTTTTCATTTGCTTGGATGTCCTTTATTTCTTGAGGAAAGATAAATCAGACTTGACTGAACTCTTAAAAAATCAAGATCTAAACTTGAATTTGCATGTTTCCTGTCGTCTTTTTAGTTTTGTACCTGTTTTTGCATTTGGTGCTTTTAAATTGAAAGTAACAGTTCAGTGACACAGAAAAGACAGAAATATGTACTTACCTTTCTTATCCTTGTTTCCCTCCTCTGAATTCTCCTCTGAATTAGCTCTCTTCGCTTCATATTCTTCTTCCTGTTCTTCCTCCTCCCTCTTTTCAGCCTTGCCCTTATTCCACTCATCCACAGACTCAGAGACGGGACTTCCTGTGCTCTCGTCATCTTGCCTCTTCACCTGCACCTCTTCAGTGATGTCATTGTCCTCCCGAGACTCTCCATCTCTCCGGCTCTCATCCTTTTCGCCCTCTCCATCCCCATTTCCCGTCCTCCTCGTCTGCAAGAGGATGGATCTTTCACCGAGGCCTCCTAAAGCCTCTAACATGGATCGATCTAAAAATGGGGAGCAGTAGAAATTTAATTCACTGGAAGAAATTGATTTTTCCAGTGTTGTTAAAGGAGGGTGCTTACAGAGAAGCACTACAGGTTATTACAGGGGTCATTTAGTGCTGTCTCTGTCAGATTTGTGTGTTTTAGCTCAGCGGAGTTGGGTCAGTATGTCAGATTTTAGTTAGTTCATTAGTTAATTGATGAAAAAAGAAGCTATTTTGATCAATTTTTTTAAACATAATTTTTCAATCAAAATGCCAAATATTTGACAGCTCCATCTTCTCAAATGTACGTGTTTACTGCTGCTACTGTTTTGTATTATTGTAAATAGAATATCTTTTAGTTTTGGAGAGTTAGTTTGACAATGGAGGGAGGAAGATGGAAACATCATCATGACCTCTGGCAAATTGTTGTGGCCTTTTTTTTTTAATTACTGTTGAAAATTTTTTACACCAAACAATTATTCAAATTGTCAAAAGATTAATCAATAATGGTTGGTTGAAACTCTAACTTATATTGGTAAAGCTACTAAAGTGTGTGTTAACGTCAGTTGACATTAGCTGGAGACAGCTCTAGGTGAGCACAGGAATGAAGTCGGCTATAAAGCATGCTGCAATGTCATTTTTAAGTCTGGACCTCAGGGAGCATACAGCAGATCAGAGTTAGTAGAAATGCACCTTAGCAAACAGAATTTTTTTTTTTGTCATTACTGTTCTTGTTCTCCTCTTGCTACTTGTACACTGTGCTTCACTGACTTAAAATAAAAACACCCAGGTGTGCTGTCAGGTGGAAGGACCTCAGTATGTATGACCTGATTCTGTCCACAGGAAGCGTCAGCAGGGTTTACATTCACCTCAGCACTTCTCCACTGTTTGTCAGCCCTGCTTTGCTGACAACAGAAAATGGCGAATAATGAAAGTACTACATCATTTTGACAGTCGGTGCATTTTAATATGTTGATTATGTATTCCTCTGAATGGAACCAACTGAAATTTTGTTGGTCTGAAATAAACTGCATAGCAATGCAGCAAAGTGTGACTGCACTTGACTCTCCCAGACCGTTTCCCATGCATCAGAGCTACTGAAGACACTCACCGGCGATGTCATCTGTAGTCTGAGGAGTTTGTGTCATTGTGTCAGGTCTAGCGGCGTCTCTTTGCAGCTGAACTGTCTCTTGGCCACCTAAGATTAAAATGTGTTATTCAAGCTTACTGCCTGTGCCACCTGTCTTGTCTTCATACACATGTAAACAAGCATGTTCAGCACGCAGACATCAGCTGCCTGCGATCTGTGACTCACCTTGAAGAGCGATCTCCTGCAGCTCCTTCAGAAAGTTATGATGGCGAAGGATCGTAACAAGCCTGTCATCTGCGCACACACACACACACACACAAAAACACACATTGAAATGCATGCAAATGAGCAGCTGAATACCTCGCTCAGGAAAAGAAAGGAGAAGACAAAGACAATAAAGTGAACCTGCAGGGAGGGATGAGGGTAAAAACACAGGTGTGTGTCATTCCCCTTCACTTTTTCACAAGGCTCAGCAGTTTGCTTCACTGGTTCATCGGAGTTAATTGCCCTGAAATTTACTGCTTTCAAAGCAAGAGCACAATTAATCATTTGGCCCACAGAGACTCCCCCAGTGAATTACAGCAGCAAAAAGGACTGGACATTCTGCTGACCCACAAACGGCACCATATACTGTACGCAGCAAGCACAAAAAAGAGATAACTACTGTACTGTAGTGCTCTGATATCAGTCAGTGATTGTTCTTTTTCCTTTCCTCACATCTCTCTCTTTGACTCCCCCCTTTCTCTTCCTCTCTTTCCGTCCCTCTGGTGGTGTGCAGTTTCCCTCTCCCTCGGTAACAAATGCTCGGCGAGTAACGCTCTTATTGATTTTTTACAACAAGGACAGCATCAAGGTAATACCCTGTCTATGTAACTGAATAGTCTTTACTGAGTGCTAGTGGTCCCCGCTGTATATAACTCTCTGCAGCGTTTTTTTTTTTACCCAGCAGACACTGCATCAATCCATTAACCTTATGATGTGGGCACCGTGCACTCACCATGCAAAAGGAGAGAGAGTATACTGGGTCGCTAGAAAACAGTTTTCAGTCAACACAAAGTCAGCTGTAAGTAAACAAGCTGCCAAGCCCTAATTAGTAGGAGCATGGTGATGATAATGATGGAGATTATCATAATGAAGCTGAACTTATGCATAACTCAAAGCCTCATTTTTTTTTGTTCTATATAAAATGTTGTAAAGAAGAAACTTGACCAAACTCCCTGTGCTTGGGTTGCAGACTTTTACTTATCTTTTTTAGGTTCACATTAAAGTAAAGGATTACTTCATTGATTGACTGATTGATTATTGACTGTTTACATGCCAAATACAAAATGACACCCTGAAGTTGGATGTGCAAAGGGTGTTATAGCAGAAAATACCTTAAACTTGACAAAGGACCAAAATCTCAAAAATAATGTTCCCGGTGATGGGATTCACATGCAGCAGCACATTTCTGAAAAAGGAGTCAAGGTTAGATATGCCATCTTTGTTTTTAAAGATTTTCTTTTTTTTGAATGGAATAAATTGAATACGCTCAAGCTGGGTAATAAAGTATGTCTATCAGTTATCAGTGCTGAGACTAGATATCAGCTCTCTGATCATTGTGTTGTAGCTTAAATGTTTTTTTCCTCCTGATTTTAAAGGCTGCATCTCAGATAAGTGACACTGTTGTAGCTGAGTCACATGAATAAAATCATAATCTCCTCATCATGATTGTTTCCCAAACATTTTCTTGCACATAAATACTGAAAATCTCAACAGTCAATAGTCACTGAGGTATTTGTTCAAAAATACTGTGACATTTGATTTTGTAAGAATTCCTTAGCTGGTTGTGAAACAGCAGGACTGTAGTACGGTGTACGGTGACTTAAGTGTGGCTTTATTGTATTAACTTGCTGCACCTGCACAGTCTATGTTTAAAGGATGGAGGAAAAGCACTAGTTGCTTACCTGTCTTCAGTGTGACCAGACACTCCTGACTGACTGGCACAGGGTGGGGCCTTGATAGCACATCTGCCAACGCCTCCACAACACATTTCATCACCTGTGGACAAAGACAGTACACGGAAAGGCTTAAAAACCTCTGCTGTGACAGCTTGATATTTCCCTGATTAGAGCATATATGATCAAAATATCACAGAATCTAGTTGTTCAGCTTTGGGGAGTGAAAAGCTGCAGGCTGAGGGCTATATCTTCCTCTTGCTTCTCTTTGAACACAGTTCTTGTGCTAACTCGGCCACTAATTCAAAGACATTAAAAAAACTCTTAGATGATAGATCAAAAATCATTTCAACTCCCATTGTGCTTTCCGTGTTAAGCCAATCCCACATGGCTAATAATTTCTCATTTTAATATTCTAAGTGCTCTGCCTCTGCCTGCCAGATCTTTAGATGTCACTCTTTAGCACATCATCCACATCTTCCCTTCGTATCCTCAACTCTCCAACCCCAATTCTAGAAACTACTCTCTCTCTCTCTCTCTCTCTCTCTCTCTCTAAAGATGTGAAATGGATCCAGTAATACCAAATCATGAAGGTCAAGGCTCTCCATTGGTCTCAAAATGGTATCTATTGATTTTAACAAGGTCATACTGAGGTAGCTCCCAGTGTAGAAGGTACTTGAATGAGTTAAATTGCTTGGATCAAGTATTTGTCTCTGCTTTGCTGTGTGTGACAAGCCAGGGAAGAAAGACCTGATCTCCTGTAATGAGGCAGTATTTAGTACATTTCATCAATGTGAATGTTCTTCTGGTAAAGATTCAACTACAGCAGGTGACTGGTGGTGTGTACTGCTATTTCTACTACAGTACTATAATAACACCATTAATACAAAGACAAATGATAACACTAACAGTAATAATTAAAACATGTTACCTTTACGTCCTCATTCTCCAGCTGACCTGAAGTCACTGGCAATGACAGAACTGCAAGAAAAGCAAGAAAAGCAAAATATGTGTCATGCTGTCATTATCTGATCTTTTATCTTATAATCCCCGAGTCTCTCGTGTGTTTCTCACTGTTACTAAAGCACAATGACAGAGTAGCAGGGGACTAAATGTGCCAAAGGTGCAGGTGAATTCTCTCCATCTCTCGCTGTG